>NC_051067.1:111697388-112042388 GCF_004664715.2 Peromyscus leucopus | reverse complement strand
CAGGGTTTCTCTGTGTAGCTTTGGAACCTTTCCTGAAACTCACTCTGTAGCCCAGGCTGGCCTCGAACTCACAGAGATCCACCTGCCTCTGCCTCCCGAGTGCTGGGTTTAAAGGCGTGCACCACCACCGCCGCCGCCTGGCCTCTGGTTCACTTCTTACCATCCACTAGAAGGAAGAAGGCAATACCCGCTGTAAGAACCAAGGCATGTACTCTGACCTAGCACCCCCACATTCACAGCTACCCTGTAGACACAACTGGAGAATTACAAAACAGTATGGGTACTAATTGGAGCAGAACCAAACAGCACCGGTGAAGACTGGTGATGTCTATAGCACATCCCCATAGTGGAAGAGTACGCAGTAGTTAAAAGAAGAAGGACATCTTCACGGACACGGAACATTTCAAGGTATAATATTAGAGGGGGGTGTTACAAAGCTCAGAACAATGTTCAAAATATATTAACTTTGTATAAGAAAGGATGGAAATTAGAATTTATTTTCCTATGTGTACAAGAGATTAAGAAGAATAGTTGTGTCTCCAAAACAGAAATTGGAAAACAGGAAAGAGGAATAGGAGGGGGATTAGTCACAACAAGACCTGATACTGCTTTTCTCTTCGGGGATATTTCAACCCATATTAGAAACTGTTGAACCAGGGGGCAAATTCCATCACCCCCAAAGCATCGCCCCCATGATTCCTAATTAGTTATATCATTTGTTCACACTTAACACGTTTTCTCTGAGAGGCATCGGGCTTCCTTTAACTAGGGACACCCGAGCTAGGTCAGCCTGGTGAGAATGAGCCGTGGGGCACAGGCCTCTGCCCCTAGCAGGATAAGGATCTCAGTAAGTGAGGACCCGGCTGCAAAGTCCTCTTGTAGGGGTTGGATAAAGCTTAAAGACAATGAAAGGACTTGACCGAGGCTTGTGACTTCAAGTTACCCAATTTTCACCATAAAGGGAAGACAAGACTTTTAGAGGAGCCAATGTCATGGGTTCCCCCTCTCTTTTCCCCACGAGTGGGAAATTCCCCACTCACAAACACTCTGGGGCAGAAAACTCACCTCAGAAGGCAGGTCAAAGCCTAGAGATGAAAGTGGAGTCAAGACCCAGCTAGGCCTGGATCCACCCTTTCACACGTGAGGGTGGGTGGGTGGAGGGAGGGAGGAGGGGGGGGCTACCCAGCGCCGGAGGTAAACACCCGCCTAACAAATACTGAAGCCCTGGGTGAGAACCTGGTCAGATGTTTGGATCCTGAATGGCTGGTCAATATCAGGGTGTGGCCACACGCGTGCTGAGCTCCCGGGTCTTTGGGTGGAGAACAAGGCAGGAATCTTCCCGTGTAAGTTCAGCAGGTAGAGTGAGAAACTTGAAGGGAATAAGCCTGTGGTTTCAGCTGACCAGCATTTGGTCAAAAGGCTCTTGCTAGCAAATCCCCACCTCCAGGTGAATTCCCTTTGCTCCCAGGGTAGATCTTCAGTAAGCCCAAAACAGGGAGTTAAGGGGAGGAGAGGCTGGTCCCTCGCCTCCTCCCTGTTCTGCATCTGCGCCCGACATCTTTTACCAGGGTTTCTGAAATTAACCACTAGAGAAGCCTTGCATTTCTGTGGCTGTCTTGTCTAGGGATTCTGAAATTTGAGCATCCAACCGAGTCCTCTGGAGGGCTTGAGGAGAGTGCCAGCCCCTCGGCCCAGAAGTTCTGAGTCAAGGGGTCGGGCGCTGAGAATCCCTACTTCTAAGAAGGTGCTTGGTGATGCAGATTGTGGTGAGAGGAAAATGTGGTGGTGATGGAGATGATGGAGAAGACTGGTGATGTCCAGATGGTAGCAGTGACAGAGGTGGGATTGGTGTTGGGGATGGTGATGTTAATGTGGCCGAGGCGGTTGGTATGATAATCGTGGATGGCGATGATGTTACTGCGGTAGTGGTAGCAGTGGTTGGAAAACTGGTGGTAATGACAGTGGTAATCTTCTTGTGGTAATTTAGGTGACAACAGTGGCAATATGGTAATGACCATACTGATGTTAGGTGCTGCGGCAGCTGTTGGCTGGAGCACCATGTTGGAGCAGCTCTGTACAACTCTTCTGTCCACTGGTTCCTTCCCACAGGAGGGCAGTTGCTGGTGAGTCTGGACACTTCCCCTATTCTGCTGTCTGTCTGTCCTCTCTCCTCACTAAATTATCCACTCTGGTTTCTTTCTCATCCCTTGACCTTCCTCTTTTGAAGCAAAAATCCTGAAAAGGCTGCTGCTTAGAAGTCCTTTGCCTCCAGCTCTAAAATCCTGTCTCCTCTCCTCCCCTTCTTGTCTCCAAGGTTTCCGAAGTTCTCTATTATTACCTTTCAGATTACCCAGATCCCCTCACCTGGTATTGAAGATGCATCCACATCTGCTCTCCTCCTATTTGTTCTGTTTCTGCCATACCTGACCCACAATTTTAATGGAGGGGGGATCAAAATCTCACAAATTCTTGTCTAAGACTAGAATACAAATCCTAATCCTGGCAACTGTTTTTAATATTGCAGAAGTATTAAATACGAGTCTTTTTCTATCATATACCATAAAACTTGTATTTAGGACAAGGAATTCAAATCTTTTTCTGTTTGTTTTGGTTTTTGAGACAAGGTCTCACTGTGTAGCCCTGGCTGGCCCTGAACTCAAGAGATCTGCTTGCCTCTGCTTCCTCAGTGCAGATGCTTGGGGAGGGAGGAGCCTAGTGAAGCTGGTCAGTTACTTCTGAAGCTTTTGAGTTGTCTACTTCCTGAGGCTTTCGGGGTTGGTTTTTTTTTTTTTTTTGTTTGTTTGTTTGCTTGTTTGGTTTTGGTTTTTCAAGTGTATGTAGCTCTGGCCATCCTGGAACTCGCTCTGTAGACGAAGCTGTCCTGAATTATCTTTTTATTGATTCTCATAGGAAACACACAGTGAGGCAAACAGGGCCTGGGTTTGTCCCCAATTTGGAATCATAAGAATTAAGAGGAGGCGCCGAGCAGTGACAGTGCACGCCTTTAATCCCAGAGCCAGGCGGATCTTTGTGAGTTCGAGGCCAGCCTGGTCTACAGAGCAAGATCCAGGAATGGTGCAAAGTTACACAAGAGAAACCCTGTCTCGAAAAACCAAAAAATAAATAAATAAATAAATAAATAAATAAATAAATAAATAAAAGAATTAAGAGGAGGGGGTCACAATTCCACAGATTATTGTCTCAAACAAGTTGAGAACCATTCAAATGTCTTTCAGTAAGAAGGGTAACCTTAGCCAGGTGTGGTGGCACACACCTTTAATCCTTGCACTCAGGAAGCAGAGGCAGGCAGATCTCTGAGTTTGAGGCCCAAAACACCTGAAGTAGACCAGGTAGCCTCTGCCTACTGAGTGCTGAGATTAAAGTTTTATCCCCCCCCCAGGTAAAAACCTTTGTTTACACAAAGACCCTGTTACAGTTTCAGACTGAAGCGACTGACTCCCTCCCCACTTGATTTTCTTTGCCCTGTTTAAAAGTAGCCAGTTTCAGAAGACCGCGAGATGAGACCCAGCCAATGGGGAAAGACAGACAGTCACCCCAGCATTAGAATGAAATCCAAGTGTATGCCTTGCCCTGGGGTTCTTGCTCTTCAAAGCACACCCTCTTGATCAAAGCATACGCTACAGCTGTGTGAAGAGCAGCCCTGTGTCCCGCGCACTTCTGGGTTTGTGATGGTGATCAAGTTCAGAACTCGGTTTCCTGACACATAGGCTTCCCAACAGGGCAGCCTCGGGAGAGGGCTGGGGCAGTTGACAAAGCATCATGATCAAGACTCTGCCCTGCCTAGAAATCCTGGCCTCAAGGCTGCACGCACTGATCATAGGGGATCACCCCCCCCCCCAACACCAGCGTCTGTCTCTCCGAGCCCCAGTGAACATGGATGTACTTGGAGTCTAACTTTGCTGAAGCTCTCACTGATCTAGGGGCCTTGTCCTCTTTCCTCTCCTAGCCACTCCAAAGCAAGCCAACTCCTCCTCCAGAGTCAGAAGTTTGGCCGCATCCCCTCCAGTCTCAGGAAAGCTGTTTATTGTTAGCTCCACTTCCAGATGGGGAAACTGAGGTTCAGTCTGGTAACCTGCGATGGTGAAAACGTTCTAAAACTGGAAAATGGCGGCAGCTGCTCAATGCTGTGATGTCGCTTAAGTCTATACTTTATAGAGTGAAGTGGTGGGTTTTGTGCTGTTGTGTGTATTTTACAAGGGGGAAAAAAGGCAAAAAGAAGTTAAAGGCCTGTAAGTCCCCAAACCATGAGCCTTTTCTTCTCCATCCAGTGAACTCCAGGTCGTTTGGCCTGTGGTTCCTTACCTTTGTGACCCTAGGAGGGCAGTCAGCTGCAGCTGTCCCCTGCCCAGGGAATACAGGCAAATGAAGTATGCAGAGGTGAAGGTGTACCCCAGCTGGTGGGTCCACCACCTACGTGATATCAGAATCAAGAGCATTGGCCTGCAGACCTTTATTTGAGGCTCCTCCCTCTGGTGGGCAAGAGTAGAGCAGCTCAAATCTAATTTCCACCATAAGGCCCTAGCGGTTCCTATGCAGTTCACTAGAGGGCTGTGCTTAGAGAATTGACGCTTCCCACCCCCCACCCCCCCACACTTCCATCCTTGACTCCAGGAACTGCTCTTTCAGCCCGAGAGCGCCACCTAGACACTTGCTGATGAAAATGTATAAACGATAATGCCCACAGGTACCAAACACCACCCCTCTTCCTGAAACGGTGTGAACACCTGTAGTTCCAAGTCCAGGCAGCAGAGGGCTGTAAAGGGTAAGCTGAGGTCACAGAGTGGGGGACCGGGAGAAGCAGAGGAAAGTAGTGACTGAACCGCGTACAGGGCCCTTCCAGAAGGAAGGGATGACACTGGTCAGGCCACTCCTCACTATTCATCTGGCCCTTTGATGTCACGGGGAACCTCCAACTCTCCAGCCCTCACGGAGTCTCCTTTCAGACAAGCGCACGATGATGGTGGTCGCCCGTCACACCAAGTGCTGTCCTTACCCACCCCCGGAGCCTGAACACTTGCATTCCAAATCCTACTGTTTCGGCTTCTGTCCCTTTCCTTCATAGGGACCTTTGAGCTAAGCTTGGAGCTGTCGCTGTCAGGGCCTTGGGGCGACCCCCCCACACCCCCATCACACAGCTCCTCTCGTGAGCTCCTCCGACGGAGAGCTGGCTCCTTACTGGACTGCCAGCCTTCTCTAGAGAGGGTGTGATGGGCTAACGGGTGTGCTCCCCTCCGCCGCTTCTGCAGCCCTCTGGCCTCTGCCATCTTTTCCGTCTCCCCTAGGCGTCCTCGGGCACATTTTCCCGCCGCCACCTCAGTCCCGGCTGCTCTGGGGTCCTGGATCTGAGGCAGCTGCCGAAGGGCTTCTCCTCAGGTTCAGTGCAGAGATGGAGCCTTCGTGTGGCCGAAGGGACCTGGTAGCCACACGCTGGTGATCGGGCGGCTTGCTTCCCGCCATGCTGGAAGCGCCCGGGCGAGTTTGCTCCACAAGGAGGCAGCAGAAGCGGGAAAACTCGTAAGGGCTGCTGTGGCCGCCCTCGTCCCCGTGCAGGGCACCCCCCAAGACCCCCACCCCGACAGGCCTCATGCCCCCGTCCCCTTGCACCACGACGCCAGCAGCAGGCCCAGGCAGCCGTGCGCGTGCGAGGCCCTCCAAGAATGGCGGGATCTGTGCAGCAGGGTGCATGCAGCTCCCGCCTGCGCTGGGAGGAGCCCCGGGAGGCCCACGCCCTGGTGACAAGTGGGCGGCCTCAGCCCGGGTGTCCGGTGGGGAGGGAGAGCCTGGAGGACACGCAAGGGCCCGACGACAGAATAGTCTCTTACCGTGACCGGCTGCAAGTCTCCGAGGGGAACCCGGGCGCCGCCACAGGAGACACTTGAGGCGGTGTGCAGTTGAGGAAGGCTTCCTGGAGGCTGGGCTTGGACCGAGGGTGGGTGGGGTTTCCGCGGCCGATAGGGGGTGAGAGCCACACCTCAGGAACATGGCAGCCATTGGAAGACCCGCCCTGCTATGGTAGATGAAGCGAGAGCAGGAAGCAGGCAGGGATCCCACACACAAAAGAGGAGGTTGATGGTTCGGGCCTTAGCAGGGAGCCCCCAGGAGGCCTGGAAGTTGCTCCACCTGTGGGGAGCCACCTGATCTATAGTGTGTGGGGCTAAAGGACGCGGGGAACTTGCCCAACCCTGTGGCTGCGTGCTTATCCCCGAAAAGGCCAAGGTCTGCTCATCTCCCGTTGTCCGATTCTTGACTAAGTGGAAGGGCTTGGCAGACATTCTGGAATGGAACGGAATGCTCCTCAGTTCCTGGTCGGGCCAGACAACAACAGACAAATGTGGGTAAGGGGTCTGGAAGGTAGGGAGGATTCAGTGTCTTCCCAGATGACCCCTCGCAGACTCAGGTATACCCAGGTGTTTTCTGGGGGTGACAGGTTTGGGTGGGAGGGCACCCTATACCCCTGAGACAGATGTACTGATCCAGACTGAAGGAAAAAGATTGTAACAGATGCCCATCTGGGCCTAGAGCTGCAGGTGAGAAATGTTACAGTGTAGAAACAAGAGTCTTTGGGGCTGAGGCTCCTGTGGTCGTTGTAAGGCATCTACTGGCCGCGGGCAGCTGTGGCTGAGGTACCTTCCTAGCGATGAGGCTTCATAGCCTGAGGTTCTGCCGACGATCAACAGGTTTCTTCACCTGCCAGTCTTTGGAGTCTGAGCAGATAGACCTGTCCTGGACAATAACAAAGCTACAGAGAGGGAGAAAATATTTATTTAGCCTTCCAGAGGCCCTGGATAGGCCACATCATCATCTTGGCCAAGACCCTGAGCCCCAAGTTTACACAGGTTCCCACTGGTGGCAGATCTGGGACATCAGACCTTCTGATTTCAGTGCTCTTAGATCTGTGCCTCAACAGCACCTCTGTGTTGAGGAAGTAGGAAGCAGGACTGGGGATTCCTGTTCCGTTCTTTGACTTCATCCCAGATACCAGCAGCAGATGACCATGACCTAGCTAGTCGATGTGGAGCAAGCCCTAGCCGTCTGCTGTGAGACAGAACTTTTCCTGGGCAAACACAACCCATGCATCTCCCCTCCCCCGAGAGAGGGAGCCCATAGCAGACAAGAGCATGGGTACCACTGAAGTCCAGCTTGATGAACCAATGGGGTTTTATCAGAGTCACTCACAGGAGCAGAAATGACTGGAAGACAGCTGCATCACCAAAGCCCACCCCAGTGTGGGGACGGCTCACCACACTGGAAAAGGGGAGCCCACTGCACAGCCTGTAGGCAGCTCAGCAGGCCGGAGAGTGCCTTTCAGGCCTCTCAGTTGGCCTACACCTCTTCCAGACAGCTCGGGTGGGTGGTTTCTGCTTCTTCCAGGCAGCTGGTCTGGTCTGAGTCTTCTTTGCAGTTCAGCTTCCTTCTGTCTGAAGGGGACTCTCAACTTTTATTGCTCACCGGCATGGAGGGGCCTAGTGAATTCGGTCAGTTTTAGGGACTTTCTGAAGCTGTTTTGAGTTGTCGGCCTTCCTGTTTAAGGAGCTTCCTACAGGATGGAATGTTTCATCTGACCTCTCCCCAACCTGGGATTAGAGACCCATGAGCCACTGATTGACTGTGTGACAAGAGAATGTCCCATCCATCCCTGGGCCTCAGTTTCTCTGTAAGTAAAATAAGGATTTGGATCCATGGTTTGCAGCCCTTCTAGGTCTCGTGTGTATGGTTTGAAACTACTCAGGCCAGTACAAGTAGCCAAGGGAAGGAAGGGTCCTGCTCCTTTCTTTCTCTAAGGTATGATGGGGGGGGGGCAAGGCTAACTCTACCCATGGCCAGCTCCCAAGAGCCCCAGGAGAGGGTCACTTTACACAATGGCATCCCCGAGACACTCCACTAAGGTCCTATACCATGTCACCAGCTGGTAGGGATGGCTTGTTTGAAGTACCCAAGGCAGCACTCCTGGCCAGTATTTGTGGCTGAAGTTGTAAGAGCAACCCAGGCATGCTTTGGGGCTGTGGGGTGTATTACGTGTGCTTCTGGGAGTCGGTGTATGTGGGGATCTGTGGAAGATCTGTCAGTGGCAGAGTCTGTGCGCACACCTTTATGTCAATGGGAGAGAGACTTGGAGCTTGACTTTGCGTGAGCACACACGTGTGCACACGTCTGTGTGTATTCACCACTGTACAGCAGATAACACATTTAGGGAGTAGATCCTACCACCACCCTATTTTGCACATAATAAAACAGGACCTGAAGATATGGAGACACTTCTCCAAACTCAGCTGTGTACAAAGAAATATGATATCCAAAAAGTAGGATATAGGCAAAAATAATGCTTTTGCGAGTTTTTAAATATTTCCCCCCAACTGTCCTCTGACTCTCCTGGGGGACAAACCAGCTGGGCTCAATTTTTTCACAGCCCTACAAACTTGAAGTTAACGTGGGGTGGTGCCACATAGTCTGACTGTTTGAGACAATGCCTGCATGATGGCAGTTCCTGGTGACAACCACCAGGTGACAACCACCAACCTGCTTTCTAGAACAGCCACCTGCCATTGACTTTTACAGCCAGCTATGGGTATCTATTGGTGCTCATGCTCGCGGAACCTTGTCTTCCTGCTGGCTCACCCCACCCCTGTGTCTGTCTGAATGTCTGTCTACCTACTCAAGAATAAAATAGATGCTAATGATGGTTCTGGGAAATTTTCTTACAGATGTGAGACCAATGCAGCCCTGTCTTTGCTACCATCAGTCAGGACTCAAATCACAGTATGAGATGTAGAAAAGTATTGTTTCCTGCATACTGTGAGTTGTCATTATTACTTTTCCTTGGATTGACTCCCTTACAAGCTTTTTGTTACAGCTCCATAAAACCCTTAATGGGGACAGATAGAGACTGGTGAATTACCTGAGTTGTCCTGGGCTCCCAGTGCCTGGGGCCCCTTCAGGCCATGCCTTCAGCTCTCATCTACATGGGCATGCTGCAGAAGAGGCCCCAGGAAGCAAGTGAGCAAAGGCAGCATCTGTAGGCAAGTCAGGGTACCAGGAGTCCAGGAAGGCCCTCAGTGCTGGGGACAGATGATCCAGTTAGACGCACATTCTCACACAGCCCCTATCCATCCATCCAGCAAAGGAGAATCTGGGCGATTCTATCAGAGGACTGTCATGAACTATTTGTAGCCTCCCAAAGGACACTCAGTTGGAGACAGTGCAACAATGGTGACTGTGGCTCCTTCAGAGGGGACATTCTTTGGATGCTCTATCAACAAAAGCAAATTAGCCATCTATCTTGAAGTGGATTAGCCAATAATATGGCCCTGACCTTGTTAACATGGAAAAAAAAAGTGCATTAGCCAATAGCTGTGTCTCTGGGGGTAGGCAGCTCCCATTGGGCTTGAGCCTGGGGTCAAGCAGGGCAGGGGCAGAAGAGAGGATCTTGACTAGGCACTGTGGGCAAGGCTTATTGCTGGGAAATTCAACACTGTAGAGAAAGTACTGGTGTGAAATACAGACTTGTCTAGGGGAGTTCCACAGTTTTATCTCTGTCTGGAAGCAAACTAAGAACCAGATTGGGTATCCTCTCCTGAGCTGGGCCCTGGGCCATAGAGGCCAATGAGACTTAGTCTCTATCCTGTCCAGATGCTCTGTTCCATACATCTTATCCTGGCTAGTTTTTATGCCAACTTGACACAAGCTGGAATCATCTGAGAGGAGGGAGCCTCAATTGAGAAAATGCCTCCATATGATCGGGCTGTAGGCAGGCTTGTAGGGCATTTTCTTAATTAGTGATTGATGTGGGAGAGCCAAGTCCATTGTGAGTGGGGCCACCCCTGGGGTGGTGGTTCTGGGTTCTGTAAGAAAGCAGGATGAGCAAGCCATGAGGAGCAAGGCAGTAGTAAGCAACACCCCTCCATGGCCTCTGCATCAGCTCCTGCCTCTGCGTTCCTGCCCTGTTTGAGTTCCTTCCCTGACTTTCCTCATGATGGACTGTGACCCGGAAGTGTAAATGGAACAAACCCTTTCCTTCCCCATGCTGCTTTTGGTCATGGTGTGTCATCACAGTGATAGCAACCATAGCTAAGATGAGATCTCAAAATGGAAGAATCTGAAGACATCATATGGAAGGTCACAGAATTGAGAAAGGGTTGCTGAGGAAAGGAGGCCTCACTTTTAACAAAGATACCCCCAGGTATCTGTAATAAACGCCTGGTCAGTGTCCAGGCTGAGTGGGCCCTAAGAAGTTTCTATATGCTCTGCAGGAGACTTCTTGTCACATGCCCCTACCCCTCACCCCTCAGCATACAGGACATTCTACCAGCCACCAGAAAAAGTGGTGTGTCATCCACTTAGGACCCTGTGCAGCCTTAGGAAGATGAGATGCCTGCCCCTGTCAGTCCCTGGCTCTCTGCGTCAGCTCTGCAAACAGTTAAGGCCACTAGGGACTGAGCGAGAGCAAGGGGGAAGTTCTGTAAGAAAGGAGGATGGACAGAGGTGAAGAGGAGATGCTCACAGAGAGAGAAGATAGGGAAGGTGAGGCACACTGAGGGTGGCCTGAGCACCAGGCCCCTGTAACCTCATGAGAATCCAGAAGACAGTAACATCCCCAGTTATCTGGGCTCTTTAGAAGGGCTTGTTTGCCTTTTGGGGATGCTGTTATGGACAGGGCAGATGCAATCTGCTCTCACAGGTGAGCCATGCACACTTTCCTCCCAGGTGCCCTGAAACCTGGGTCTGTTTGAATTTGATTCCAAGCTCCTAAGCCGAAGTGTCTATGTCAATGGAGCGGGGGGTGGGGGTGGGGTGGGGTGCTGACCCTAGCAAGCCTGTGTCACGGAGCGCTAAGACACTCTGGTGGTAGATGAGAAAAGCATTGCTCCCCTCCCCTACAGAGCCTAACTGCAAACTCTGGATGGTAGGACTGTGTCAGTACCCCCTCGAAGGATCCTGCTTTCTCGTGGGATGTCTCCTGGATACCACATTTAGTCTCTGTGTGACCTTGGCAGCCCATACCCAGGCCCTCTGCTCTATCCAGGCAGGTGTGTGGCCTACATCATGTGGTCTAAACTTTCCTAGGTGTGAGGTGATGGGCCACAGAGATATCCCTGTATAGGCAGGCTATATAGGAGAGCCTGGCCAGGACTGTGGATGTGGGAGGAGTGGGGTCTTCCCTTAGATCTGCCTCATAGTTAGTGTTGTGTTTCTCTAGGGGTCATATCACTTATACAAGCCAGAACTCTGCTCCTACTAACCCCAGAAGCAGAGCCCCAGGGAGAGAGAGGGGAGACTTCCTCTATTGGAGGCATCCCCTCTGTCCACACAGCCTGTGGGCATGTATGTAAACATGTACTGGACAGGTACTCCATCTGTGTGGACATCTGAGGGTGAGTGTTATGGTTGTTTGTGCAGGATGTGAGAACAGACTGTGCTGTGCAGATAGGTGACTGTGGGTGGGACAGAACACGCAAGGGGACATATCCTCCCTGTTAGTCATGTGTGTCTTGTCCCCAGACCTACTCATGCCGATGTTCAAGTGTGATCCTTCTATAGGCTCCAAGAAGCCCTGCTCTGTGTGCATTTCAGTGTGCTGGAAGCTTCCGGGGGGGGTTATGTTACAGCTTCCACACTGTCAGAACTCCCCTTTCAGATGAGCAGGTGAGATAACTTACTTGGGACAGAGGAAGCTAGGGAGGGAGGGGTACTGCTGCCCTTGGTGGCTCTGGGTTGAGGCAGAAAGGGAGCCTTGTATCTAAAGCACATCCCCTGTGCCTCTCAGAACTGCAGAGGACCATTCTTCCACACAGTAGGAAGCCAGTCCAGCAAGGCACGAGGGACGTCTCCCAGGACCCCCAGGTTTCTCCAGCTGCTGGCAGGAGCAGAAATCCATGTGACACTCCTTGTAGTCTCCAGAACGCTTCACAGGAGTACTTGGTGCACCCACGCCCACCCCAGGCAGGGGTCACATGTGGACTCACAAACCTGCTCCACTCCACAGTGACCGCTGTGTTCTGTTGGTGTCCAGACTGCAGCACCAAACTCACTCTTTCTCCAGTATGATGTCTTGTCCCAAGGGCTCTCTACTCCACTTAAATGGGCTACCAATGACACGTGCCACATCGTTTCTTAACACTGGGTACCCTGATTTGAATGAAAATGGGTTCCACGGGCTCATATATTATGTGCTTAGTCCACAGTTGGTGAACTGTTTGAGAAGGATTAGGAGGTGTGTCCTTGTTAGAGGAAGTGTGTCACTGGGGATGGGCTTTGAGGTTTCAAAAGCCCATTCCAGGCCCAGTGTCTCTCTGCCTGCAATCAGGATGTAACCCTCAGTTACTTGACCAGCACAGTGCCTGCCTGCATGCCGCCACACTCCCCACCGTAATGGACTAACCCTCTAAAACTGTGATCAAGCCCTCAATTAAATACTAAAGATCAAATAAAGAATATGAGTTACCTTGGCCATGGTGTCTTCTCACAGCAACAGATCAGTAACTAAGACACTGAGTATATCATGAATTCCTTTGGAAAGATCCTCACCCCAACAAGGAAACCTGTTATCCATGCTGTCTGCCCCCACTTCATCCTACACAGATGTTTTCATGGTGACATATTATACTTACCAACATGGATTTTTTACACCAATACAAGGAGACTTGGTCTGAGACATTTGTCACCTGAGATATTGGATGTTGCATCTCAACTCAGACTGTTAGATCTTCCCCAGGGTAATACAAAGTACATTTTTTGTTTGTTTTTCAAGACAGGATTTCTCTGTGTAGCCCTGGCTGTCTTGGAACTCGCTCTGTAGACCGGGATAGCCTTGAACTCACAGAGATCTGCCTGCTTCTGCCTCTCAAGTGCTGGGATTAAAGGTGTGCACCACCACCACCACCACCACCACCCACCACTCTGCATAAAGTAGTTTTATTGTGCTGTGTAAGCAAGAATTGCTAGGACTCGGCTTCCTCATAAAAACTCAACAAGACCACAGAAAGTCAGGTACTGCTTCCCCCTGTCCTATGACCTGTAGAAAAGAGCTCCCAAGTGTCCAAAACCTGTTAGGCTATATTATACCTCAGCTAAGTGAAGGCCAGGTCCACACTGCAATCTAAAATTGTCTGGACTGTTTTACCTCAGCCTTATATTCCTTAAGAGTACTTTGAATGTCATCTTTATTTTCTTATAATCTTATGTCTAAGTTAAGAAAGTATCCCACTAGAATATGATTTTTCCCCCAAATGCTGATATTTAAACCCAAGTACTTCCTCAAGCTAATTGTAGTCTCAAAAAAAAGGCCCTGATTTAAATATATCCTCTCATATTATAGAAAACAAGTTTCAACCATTTTTTAATTTATTAGATTTTTAAAGACAATTTGCACACTTCAAAATGATCGAAATGCTTAATTTCATAATAGGTATTTTAGTTTTTTAAATTTAATTATTTTCATACATGCACAGAAGCCAGAGAACAACTTGAGTGAGTTCTGTTCTTTCTACCATTTGGGTTCTAGAGATTGAAACTCGGGTCAGGCTTCACCTTTACCAGCTGAGCCATCTCACTAGCCATTACACAAGTTTTAAATGAAGACATTTTGCAATGCATTGCCTAATATTTGTCTGTGTTCATAGAATTGATAGCTCTCGTGTTGCTGTGGTTCCATTTCATCCTGCTTACTGCTGAACTAAAGACAACCACCAAAACCCCAGACATAGGGAGATGTAAACCAAGTAAATGGGTTTCTGCCTGTGGCATAAGAATGTTTGGTCTCTCTCCAGTTCTAGCATAAGGGCCTCTAAAACCTTTGGTTTTCCAATTAGTATGAGAGGAGCATCTTGTGTTACTCCTAAGCTAAGTCTCTTGCAGTTATCTCTTTATGCTAAAGTGACTTATTGCTAGGCTCTCAGCTAGCTCCAGGACTGGGGCTCGCTGTCAGAGAAGCCAACTATATGCTCAGAGAGTTTGAATTTTTAGCAACCTCTGTTGACTTCTGGAAGAGGAAACTTACTAATAGTCAAGGACTTCATCAATCATGGGTACATACTGTAATCTCCATAGAAGCCCTAACAACAAGGCTCAGCAGGATGAGGTACTCCAACTCCATGCAGCAAAAGCACCTGCACATGGGAACTCTATGGATCTCGCTCTAAGTATCTCTTCATCTGGCTGTTCATGTGACATTCACGAAGTTCTTTAATGGTAACTGTAAATTGTCTCTTTAGGTTCTGTGAGTTACTATAGCAAATTACTGAGCCCAGAAGGGCTTCGATTTGTAGCCAGTTCAGAAATATAGGACTCAGCACTAGTGTCTGCGGATAGGAGGAGGGGCTGAGGCAGTGTTGTCCATTTCACCAGTAGGATGTTTATTATGAGTAGTGATGTCTAAACTGATATAAATTGGAGGGCATCCAGTTGGTGTCTGCAGACAATGGAACTGGTGTGGAAACCCAAATATTTGGTAGTAGAAGTGTTTTGAGTAGAAAAACACTTCCTTTACTACCCACTAACAGTTGACAACATTGAGAATCAACTGCTGTTACTCAGCTTCTTGGCAGCTTAAGTGATCTTATTAATATTAGGCTTAGATTTTTTTAAAGTGGGTAAGAGACTTCAAAGAGTATCTTGAGAATTCCAACATTTTCCTGGAACCCAAGACCACAAGGAGTTGAAATCCAAGGCAGACACATTCCTTTAGGACATAGCCATGTTGGTAGAGTTCAGACACTTCAAAATAGGAACATGCTATTTTGTTAAATATATTTTATACTTGTATGGCAGGGATCTATAGCAAATACAGCATCTATAATCACTGAGGACTGCAGAGTATTGGGGGGTATGCATATCATCGACTCAATGTGACATGCAATAATGTCTTCACGAATTTCCCCTCCTTGGGGTACTACTAAGGCAGAACACTTCTTCAGATGCTTGTGATGTTGAAGTAGTGCCTGTTAATGTCATTGCTGATTTTAAGTTCTCTTTTCTTAAAATCTGAATACTAGATATTATACTTTATATCACACATTTTACAAAGGTATTTCCATTTTTGTGTGTATGCTTTACATTTCATACTTTTTTGGAATTATTTACAACAAAACACATGGATTTATTTTTTATTAATTCGCCAACATTTTCCTTACTGTTCATCTCTACTTTGGATGTTATATTTTTAATACTTTTTAACTTTATTCATATTTTATTTATGAGTGCTCTGCATGTATCCCTGCATACCAGAAGAGGGCATCAGATCTCATTACAGATGGTTGTGAGCCACCATGTGGTGGTTGGGGATTAAACTGGGACCTCTCGAGAGCAGCCAGTGCTCTAAACAGCTGAGCCATTTCTCCAGCCCCTGGATCTGGTATTTTTAAAGACTCCTATTAATTCTTTAAAATGTTTACCCCTCCCCTTTTTTTAAAGGAAGTGTAATGTACTCTTATTGTAAAAAAAAAAAAAAAAAAAAAAAAAAAAAAGGCAGAAATAAATTAATTTCCCTCTACCCCTTTTGTTTACTTTGGTTTCCCTCAGTGGAGAATTCTTAATTTTCTTTAGTCCCACAAAATAATTATTCCTAGAAAATCTACTTTTCCTGATGCTGCCGGGGATAGGATGTCTTCTTTCATAGTACCTGACTGGTTACTGATCTAAAACTAAGTTATTTTAGATATAACTTTCCAGCTGCTCATCTAATCTTGATTAAAAACAGAAAACTGAAAAAAACTGTTTGCAATGAAGACTGCCATATTCATTCCCCTTGATGTTTTTCTTCCAAGTAATAATTGATGAGCCATGATGCATTTCCTATTAAACATAGGAGTATTTTGTTTGTTTGTTGTTGTTATTGTTTTGTTCATCTATTAGGATTTTTCTTCACTATGAACATCTTGGTGCTGACTAAGTTGGAAGCTAAACCTGAAAGTTTTCCCACATATATTACACACATAGGGCTTCTTCCAAGTATGGACAGTCTGGTGTATAATACAGTCAGAACTAAGGCTGAAGCCTTTGCCACACTCAACACATCGGAAAGGTTTTTCCCCAGTATGGCTTCTCTGGTGTCTAATTAAATGAGCATTGACATGGAAGGCTTTCCCACACTCACTGCATTGAAAGGGTTTCTCTCCAGTGTGGATTCTCTGGTGCACGATATAGTCAGAACTACAGCTGAATGCTTTCTCGCACTCCATACATTTAAAAGGTTTCTCCCTAGTATGTATTTGTTGATGTCTGGTTAACTTGGCATTGATACTGAAAGCTTTCCCACACTCCTTACATTGATATGGCTTTTCTCCAGTGTGGGTTCGCTGATGATCAAGTAGGTTCCTTTTGGAAGTAAAGCACTTCCCACATTCGTTACATTCAAAGGGTTTCTCCCCGGTGTGAGTTCTCCGGTGCTGCATTAGTTTTGCATTCACGTTGAAGGCCTTTCCACACTCACTGCACTTATATGGCTTCTCCCCAGTGTGGATCCGCAGATGCTGCCGAAGCTGGGAGTTACACCGAAAAGATTTCCCACATTCATTACATTCATAAGGTCTCTCACCTGTGTGGATTCGCTGGTGCTGGATTAACTTCCCTTTGGCACTAAAGGTCTTTCCACATTCACTGCATTCGTAGGGTTTCTCACCCGTGTGGACTCTTTGATGTTGAATGAGTTTTGCATTTTTAGTGAAGCCTTTTCCACAATAACTACACCTATGCGGTTTTTCTCCAGTGTGTATACTCTGATGCTGCCTAAGCTGGGTGCTGCACCTGAAGCCTTTCCCACACACATCACACTCATAAGGTTTCTCTCCAGTATGAATTCTCTGATGCTGAATTAATTTTGCATTAACATTGAAGGCTTTCCCACAGTCACTACATTCGTAAGGTTTCTCCCCAGTGTGGGTTCTCTGATGTATAATGTATGCAGAACTACAGCCAAAGCCAGTTCCACATTCCTGGCACTGATAGGGCTTCTCTCCTGTGTGTATCCTCTGGTGTCTAACTAGACTCCCATTAACACTGAAGGCTTTTCCACATACCGTACACTGATAAGGCTTTTCTCCACTGTGGATTGTCTGATGTGTGATATAGTGTGAACTATAGCTAAAGCATTTCCCACACTCCACACATTTGAAAGGTTTCTCTCCATTATGAAGTCTTTGATGCCAAACAAATTTTGCTTTAACACTGAAGGCTTTGCCACATTCTGTACACTGGTAAGGCTTCTCCACAGTACAGCTTTCTAGAAGCTGATTAACTTGAGAGCTACCTTGAGAGGTGTCTGCTAACTCTTTGTGTTTCAAAAGTCTTCCCTCTGTAGTAATTCTCTCATTCTTAGTAAGTTTGGTATCAGAACATTGCTCTCCAGTGGAGTTGGTGTGATTCTGGGACACATTTGGAGTTTGACTAAATAAATATCCTTCCATGGAGCCTATCTTAACTCTTCCATCAGTGGCACTGATATTCTCCTTTGTACTTCCTGTTAACTGGTTTTCCTGTCGTTGGTCTACAATAGAAGTTTTTGAAAAGCTTGTTTCCTGGAAAAAGTCCTTCTGAAGTTCAAATAATATACTCCTTTTTTCTTCACACACTTCTTTTGTCAAATTATTGCCAGTCTGGATAGCAGTATATTCTACCAAAAGAAGTAAAAATTAAAAGATGTCATATAGAACCATACTGGAGGGAAATAGTCAGAAAGTTATTTATTACACATAGGTCTCAATATGTTGTCAGGTTGGCTTTGAACTATTGATTCTGCATCTACTTCACAAGTACTAGAATTACATGTGTATATCACCATGCCCTGCTCTAGAAGGATCTTTAAAAATCTCTAGACTAGGTCAAATAACCTAAGGTTCATGCAGAAGGTGTAATTATCATTGGTAAAAGAAGGAAACAGATCCAGATATATAGACCATTAAAAAATGTCCAGGATATACTTTAAAATAAGATTTAAAAAAGAAATAGTAAAAGAGATTCCAATTGTATAATCAAGAATGTGAAGAGTAGACAGGAACATGTGTCTCTGTCAGAAAACTTCAGGAAAAGTACAGCTACATGAGACGACATCAGTCAAACATGATCCCAGCCACACTCTCCTAAGGCAAGGCCACTACAAAAGGCAACCTCAGTAACACAGAGGTTAAGAGTGATAGCAGCGGAAGAAAATTCTAGGTCTTGTCTATCAGATCAGGATTGTTTTCCATCGTCTCATGCTTTCCTACATACTACAATCCCTTCTTGGGTGTCCCTATGGATCAAGTTCCTTACTAATGAAAGCAGAAACTGAGTGATAAAGAAAAGGTAGAGGACCTAACAATGTGCTGTAAGACTGACAGGCAGCAACAGAGAAAGCAAAAGAAGGACTGTGATTTCCCTAGAACTTCATTCTAGCCTCCTGAAATCTTCTTTCTCTGCTTCAGAAAGCTCTGCTAAGGCCCACTCGATCCCATCGCTTCCCAGCTCTTCTAAAATACTGCTACACCAACTTTGCCTTCTGTCAACCCTGAAACATCCTTTTGTATATAATCGTAATTTTTACAATACTGACCTCTCCACTTCTCCCCAAATTTCTCCCTCAAAAAGCTTCCTTATTTTCCATGTCTCATTTTTCCCCAACTACATAAAATATGCCCTTCCATCTTCTATAACCAGGCAAGGATCCCAGCGGTGAGACTGGGACACCAACTCAGCCACAAAACCTTCTACCCACGCCTGTCCTGCCTGCAATGTTTGGAGCAATGGTGGCTCAGAGGTTATGCAAGTGAACATCCAATGCCTGGTCTAACTTGAGGCCCAAGCCACAAAAGGGAGCCCATGCCCAACAGGATGGTCAGGAACTGGAAGCTGGATGGCTCAGAGACCTGGACAGAACCAAACACAACTGCTGACCACCACCCCCCACCACCACCCCACCCCCCGCAAAGTCAGTGAAATGATTACTAGTGATATTCTGGCACTCTGAGGAAGAGCGGGAGGAAGGATTGTAGAAGCCAGAGGGGTCAAAGCCACCAGGATAGCATAGCCCACAGAGTCAACTAAGCAGAGTTCATAGGAGCTATGGTTGTTTAGCTTGAGGTTTTTGTGGGACTCCTAATAGTGGGGGGTGGGAGTGTCTGAGTCTTTTGCCTGTGCTTGGGACCCTTTTCCTCCTACCATGATGCCTCATCCAGCCTTGATATGAGAGACTGTGCCTAGTCTTACTGCATCTTGTTATGCCATGTTCAGTTGGTATCACTGGGAGGTCGGCTCTTTTCTGAATAGAAATGGAGGAACTATGGATCTGGGGGAGGGTTGGAGGGAGGGGAAGCTGTGGTCAGGATGGACTGTATGAGAGAAGAATAAATAAAAATAAAATAATAAAATATACCCTTGCCTTACTACTTTAATTATTCTCAACAGAAGAAACCTGGGTTCGTCTGGAAAGGACTTTAAAACAGTATGGCCTTTTCAAAATTAAAAATATGTGAATCTGTTGCTACAGATCCAATGTTTGTTGCTGTCCATCCCTGCCATGCACCTGGAAACTCCCTAACTTTGAAGTGATCATTATTAGGCGGAGAGCCTTTGGCAGAGCCCTCCCACATGGAATTGCTGTGCTTTAGGAGATCTGGTGAAGCTCTCCTCCCTTCTACCCCATGGAGATGACACAGCAAGACGACAGAGAGCTGCCTATTAATTAGAAACAAGTCTTTGTCAAACAGAATCTGCCTGCACCTTAATCTTCTTGGACGCCCAACTCCCAAACTGGAATAAGAGATTTATGTTCTTATAACTACTCATGGTGTTCTGTGATAGCAGCCCAAGCTAAGTCATACAGAAGACACAAATTATGTTGTTTATAAACCACTCAATCTATGGTACTCTGTTCCAATAGTTCAAACTGATGAAGACATCAGTTAAAAATTCAGTTACCCAAAACATGAATTACCAGGTGCCTAAAAGTAACTTCTGCTAGTCTAACATATCTTTTTCCTTCAAATCAATTTTTTTTTTATTTTTTCCAGAACTAGATTTTTTTTCTTTCCTTTACTTCATGGTGAACATTTTCCAATATTTTTAAATAGAATGCAAAAACATAGTAGCTAAATTACTAAATACTCTTTCAACCTGCAAAGGTACTTCAACTTAGTCATTCTCTGTACCCTAAAAATTGGGATTATTCCCACTCTCTTGACATTCAAGTACATTAGGCATCTTTGAGTATAGTCTGATTACTTTATGAGTCTAGGGCTCTAGAAAACAATATTCAGGTTACCAAGTACCAACTTCTCTTCTAGAAAGATACCAACTCAACTGAATTCACTCCAGCTCCAGAAGTCACAGTCCTGTTTTGCTTCCTCACTGACACTTGACAGGACTAGGTCCTCTGATGAGGAAGCATCTCTCACTATTATTATCACTCTGACTACTCCTCCACTGTGAAGGCAAACCCAGTGCAAGCTCATGCACTCTAAGCAATGCTCTACCACTGTGCAGTCCCAACCTTCTCCCATTATTATGTCTTATTTGTCTTTGGTTTCTACTGAGGATAGATGTTTTTTATTTTTCTTTTTTTGTTTGGTTTGGGTTTTTTTTTTTTTTTTTTTTTTTTTTGTTTTTCAAGACAGTGTTTCTCTGTGTAGCTCTAGCTGTCCTGGAACTCATTCTGTAGACCAGGCTGGCCTCGAACTCAGAGATCCACCTGCCTCTGCTTCCTGAGTGCTGGTATTAAAGGCGTGTGTCACCACTGCTGCACCAACATTTACATATTTTATGCAGATTAACAACTTATTAGTTCTTTACCAACTTTTATTAGTGACCTTCCAAATCCTATAGTATGGCAGATGTTAATATCCAGTGACTATTTCATCTTTACTAATATACCTTCGATTTAATTTTCTGAAGTACTGAACTGCCCACCAAAATCGTACTTTCCAACTTCTCTTGCAGAAAGGATCTAAAGTCCAGCAAGTAAGACTTCTATAGAAATCACTGGATTGAGTTATGAAAAAAGCCTTTGTTTTGTGTTTCAAAGTCTAACTGCCACCAGTGTCCTCGTGCCCTCCACCTTCTCCCTCTGCCCACCTCAATTTTTATCCAAACAAATGAGACAAACTGCTGCCTATGGAATGGGAACCAAACGCCTTTGATTAAGGACCTCACAGTATGAATATAAATGCAGACACTTGGCTGGGCCCAAGGCCTACTGACAGTCTGTGTACTTGGGTTTTGGGTTTTTTGGTTTTTTTTTTGGTTTTTCAAGACAGGGTTTCTCTGTGCAGTTTTGGAGCCTATCCTGGAACTCACTCTGTAGCCCAGGCTGGCCTCAAACTCACAGAGATCTGCCTGCCTCTGCCTCCTAAGTGCTGGGATTAAAGGCGTGCGCCGCCGCCGCTGCCGCCACCACCACCCAGCCAGTCTGTGTACTTGTAAGAACCCCCAAGTAATCATTTACACATCAACACTCAAGAAGCATGGAACGGGGACACCTTTGATTTATCCTCTCAATGTATAGATAATTATAATTTAACTAAGCCAGACCCTTGATATATGTTATCACGTTTAGTCCTGAGCCCACTGAGTGGGTACCATTGCCTCCTTTTATTTTCACATTTTCAGAGATGAGTTCACTAGACTGAAGAGACTTCAAATAACTGACCTACTCAGTCATGGAACTAGAAAGAAACAGATTCCTGGGATGATACCTCAGGAAAAGCCTGCAGCTCTGAGCTCCGTCTGCCTCCCTGTAAAAGCTGTTAAGGCTGTATCCTCCACTTTTAATGGCAATGCGAGATCCCCACGCCCATCACTAAATCCATAGCCTTGTGAAAATGGTGGGGTCAGAGACAGACTATGGCAGCTGGGAAAAAAATGCATTGCCATAATGCACAAATGTGGCACACATTTATGCTGTTGGGCAATCTGTGCCTCGCTTACCAGTCCAGAGGCCCTGGGAGTCTGTTCCAGTGGCCAGCTGAGACAGGTTTTCCAGATCCTTTCCTTCCTCTAGCTGTGAGATCAAAGCTGGTTTGAGAAGTGGAAATCCTGATTTGGGAAGAAGAAACACAAGAGACATGAAAACCTCCCACAGGTGCATCCCTAACTTCTTCCAAGATGCCTCAGCAATGGGAAGATAAGATCTCTCAGAAAGGAGGTGGGTAGGGGTGAGAAGGGCCAGATTGTGAGCCAGGGTCTACATGCACAGAAAGCTGGCAGAGTTTGCCCAAAAGGGAAACCACTTCTTGATCTTGGGCTGAAATACTCAAGAGTCCATTGAGATTCCTTAAAAAAAGACTCAAGATAAGTAAGGCAAGGGACAATCTGAAGATGCCTCTGTAGAATAGCAAGTTTCATTTTTTACACCGTGTCCAATATACAGCTTCTCTAAGGTAGTTCAAAACCATGCACTGGTCTCAGCAAAGTCCTATAACAGCTTAGGATTTGCTCTTCCAGCAGTCTATACATTATGAGTTAGAAAAAACCCACTTGCCGGGCAGCGGTGGCATATGCCTTTAATCCCCAGCACTCAGGAGGCAGAGCCAGGTGGATCTCTGTGAGTTCGAGGCCAGCCTGGTCTACAGAGTGAGATCCAGAACAGGTACCAAAACTACACAGAGAAACCTTGTCTCAAAAAATAAAAATAAATAGATAGATAGATAGATAGATAGAAAGGAAAAAAAAAGCCCAATCATAAAGGATTGCTAGATCCCCACCTGCCACCTGTTATGAAGAAAAGAGCCAAGAAACCCAAAATGGAAGAGTCTGAGTCCCAGGGAGAGAGGCCTTACCCATGGAGGCCAAGTTCCTATAATTCTCCAGCATTACATCCCTGTACAGCGCCCTCTGTTCAGGGGACAGACTATCCCATTCCGTCTGGGTGAAATACACAGCCACGTCCTCAAAGGTCACCAACTTCTGAAACAACAGGTTCTGGCTGCCCTAGGGCCAATTCCATGGCTCAGGCCCTAAGTGAGGGGCAGAGGGCAAAATAAGGGCTTGGGGAGGGGGCTTGTGAAGAGAACAAAGTTAGTAACAAAGGAAAGAGGAGGGAAAAACACCAGGAAAGTCAACTATGGAACATCCGCCTTCTCATACAGCAGAGAAACCGCGTTCCATTTTCACACTGGGCTGAAAGAAAAAGAATCCCCATAAGCAAATTCCACTACAGCAATTCTGCTCTTAGACAGGCTACTCCCTCGCTGGCAGGCTGCTGGAGGCATCTGCAGTTCTCACTGCATCCCTGTGAGGTCCTGGCTCCTCTGTGGCTTACCTCAACCCCCTAGACCACTCATCACCCTCATCCTCATATGGGAAAACAGATATCCCCCACCCCACCAAGGGCAGCGGGGGCATCTATCCCATTTGCCCCAACTCCCCACAGACCTCCAACCAAGGGCCCCAGGTCTCCTGTCTTTCCCTTCCTTGCTCCCACTTCCCATCATCTTTCCCATCCCTCCTCATCAGAGACACAGCTATCCTCCTCATTCATCTGCAGCTCTTCTTTTCCCACCCCAGCCATTAACTATCCCGAACCTCTGCAGCGCCTCTATTCACATCCATGCACGGAGCCTGGATGTGTTTCCACGACCCTGTTCTCCCAAAGCCCTCTGCTAGGATGCTCCTATGCAGTGGCACAGAGACCCTTGTGTGACTCCATCTGCTAAGGTCACTCTCCTGCCACCTTCACGGGTCACTGCCCCGGCCTCCCACTTGCCTGTCCAGTCTGGCAGGTAGAAGCAGTTTTTATTCCAAGTCTCAGCAGCTCTCTTCTCAGTTCTCAATCTGAACTGCCCAGAGGAAGGGGTGAGGGACCCACAGCTCACCTGGGGCCAAACTGATGGGATCATGGCTGCCATCACCTGGTCTCCCTCTCAAGGAATGGCTGGAGCTGAGGAGAAACAGAAGGTTGGATGGGATGTGAGGCAAGCCACCCCAATCAGGAGCACAGTTAAGACCTGAGGTACAAGCAGACAGGAAGAGGAGCTGTCAGAGAAGAGAGTGGTCCTCTCACTAGCTCAAGTGCCCAGTACTCTTCCCTGGACACTGATGCTCTGCAGTTGGCTGCCAAGAAGCAAGTCTTACCAGCATCATATAAAGGAGTGACTACAAAACGTGGGCAGAGCCTAAAGAACAGCAGACCAGGAGCTGACAATTCGGCTCAAGAGATAATAGCCTCAAGTCTGACTCACTGCTCTTTCTGTAACCAAGCATCGTTCACAACCACGAGGAAGAAAAGGCTAGCTAGGTGCAGCATCTACATGGGGACTGCGAGTCAGGCTGCAGGAAGACACCATGCAGACAGGACAGCTGCTCCTCTACTTCCTATCAGTGCTCTCATTAGTGTCAAGAAGCCCAATGCTTGCCGGGAGCAATGGTGCATACCCATGATCCCAGCACACAAGAGCTAGAGGCAGGAGGATCAGAGTTCAAGGCCAGCCTGGGCTGAGGCTTTTGTGCAGGCAGGCCTCAGCAGTCTGGTTTCCTGCATGGCCTAAGCTAACCTTGAGAAAGCTGGGCTAGAAGTGAGGTAGCAGGCTGCCTCTCCGTTCTCAATCTGAACTGTCCATTTTTGGGTCACAGACATGTCAAACCAGCTTCACAAAGCTGTAACCAACCTGCACAAGGAGCTATACCATATATACCCCATTCCTGCCCAAGGGCTTCTCCCATATTCTGTGTGAGATGCCTGCTAGGCCCTGAACTGCAGGCAAGTAAACATCCGTGAGGGTACTCTTGACCAGCAGGGGGCAGAATTAGGTGGGTAAGTGCTTTTCCCATTAGCCCTAGAAGGACATTCTTGAGATTCCAAGGCCCCTTAGAGACCCTGCAAGACAGAACGTGTTAAGAGCCAAGCCTGATAAGGCAACCTTGTATTGGTTTACTAACTAATAAACTAAATTGGCCTGATTGCAACCCCACTTGGTATATAAACAAATTCAAAACCTAACTTAGTAACTGAGTCTCAGTGGCCAGGTTGGTCAAATCAGATTCAAATAAGGCAAGCACCAGATACAAAGGGACTGAGCCAGCTCTTCAGAAAGGCTCTTCCTCTTTCCTGTCTATAAATGTCCAGCCATGGCATCCCCAGTCTCACAAGCTGTTGCAGTGTTTGCAACCTGCCCAAGTGTCAAATCATTCTTTGTTCAGCCGAACTGTTAGGTTTAATTTGTCTATATAGTTTTTTTCTCTATTTTGCTCTCTTTGTCCTTCACTCGGTCCAGGTGACCACACTCATAGTTAAATTTTCACAGACAAACAAAAAAACTTTATCCTATGTTCTACATCTGGAGAAACCTAGACTACATGAGGCTTTTTAATTTCTTCTACCTTCTTCAAGTTGCAGGAGTTTTTCAGTTATTTTCATTATTTCTTTCTTTTTTTTTTTTTTTTTTTTTTTTTTTTTTTTTTTTTCGAGACAGGGTTTCTCTGTGTAGCTTTGCGCTTTCCTGGACTCACTTGGTAGTCCAGGCTGGCCTCGAACTACAGAGATCCACCTGGCTCTGCCTCCCGAGTGCTGGGATTAAAGGCGTGCGCCACCAACGCCCGGTTATTTTCATTATTTCTTATTTGGCAATTTAAAACTATTCTACCATTAATTTTCCTCTGGCTCAGCATTTGCCCTCGACCAGGAGGGCTCAGAGGTTCTCATGTTCTACATTTTAATTTCTGTTTTAGAGCTCAGTAACTCTGATTTGTCTCTGATGTAATAATTATTTACAATATATTGGTGCTGCTCACACTTTCTCTCCTAATAAGCTCTAGTTTTATTATTATATGTTTAAGTGGCCTGTTCTTTACAGATTTTTTTAAAAGAGTTTTTGTTCTTTGTGTATGCTATTAATGTCTATCTTTTCTTAATATCCTTTGGTATTTAAAAAGAAAACCTATTCTACAATGAAAAATACATAATTTAATTTGAAGATAACAAGTCAACTCTATTAATACATGGCCAATCGCGATGCAAAAGATGTTTGAAAAATTCAATATTCACATCTAATTTAAAAATGTATACTATGGGGGTGTCCAGGAGATGGTAAAGCAGAGGAGTGATCAAATGAATTGATCAAATGCATTGAAAATTATCAAAATGCATTGTATACATGTATGAAATTCTCAAAGAATTTTTAAAAAAAAACCTTGAAAATGTATCCCTATGGATCTTCTCATATATAGGAGATATGCACCAAATATTCACCATGAGTACTATTTTTTATACATATCCAGCCTGAAAACAGCCTGCCTGTCCACTGAAAATACAAATTTCTGTATTGTTTTGATAAGTGAATATTACCCAGCAGGCAATACACTAATGAATTTAGAAATTAACTAAGTACCAGCTGACTATACACTAAGATGCTCAAAAAGCAAAAGAGGTTAAATTATTTACATATTAGTGCATATGGATACACTTTTAGAAATAGGCTGTGATTAACACAGACTTCAAAAGAGTTGTTACCTCTGAGGGTGAGAGAGTCTGGGAGTCTGATGAAGAACAAATGTAATGACAGAGCGCGCACGCGCGCGCGCGCGCGCGCGCACACACACACACACACACACACACACACACACACACACACACACTTTGAACCCTGGAAACAGAGTATTTTGACTACGGCAGTACTGTCTTCCATGGGGTATGAAATAGCAATTCTGAAACGACTCTGTGTGTAGCCTAGCGATGTCGTAATCATGTGTGCGTGTGTGGGCCGCATCACCTTTGGGGACTGACGTCGATGCAGCAGACCAGGCCTCAAAACCTTCTGTCACCAGCGGCTGGGAAGGGGCCCTGCTTTCCCTGCAGTGCCCTGCGCCCCTCACCCTGGCTGGGCCCCCGGGGGACACGCAGTACACACCTGAAGCGCCTGCAGGGCCGCTGCGCGTCAAAAGACTTGGGATGTCACCTCGCGCCACCGCTGCTTCGCCCCGCCCCCCGCAGTCACCCTCTGGCTGCAGGGACACAGCTTGTCCGACCGGCCACCTGCTAAGCGCTCCGGGCCTGGTGTGCAGCCGCCAGCCACGCTTCGCCCTTGTGGGCACCGAGCCCTGGTGGGCTGCCAGGCCGGCCGGCTGCGGGAGAGCCTGCGTGCGTGCGTGCGTGCCTGCGTGCGTGCCTGCGTGCGTGCGTGCGGTCCGCCAGGACACCGCTCACCGCAGCAGCGAGCCCGCACTCACCTGCGCGGCACGGTCCGCGGCGCCACCGGAAGTGCGTCACTGGCCCGCCCCCGCCCCTCGAGGAGGGTGGCCCTCGCGTCTAGGGTGCCCCTCCCGGCCTCGGCGGCGGTGTCCCTCGGTCCCCTAGGGCTCAAGCCCTTCCTCACCGTGGTCGGTGGGTGGGCTCTGACGCCTGAGGACGTGACTTCTGGGGACCTAGACGGGCCCACCCGAGAAAAGCCGCGGGAGCTGGTGCCTTGGTAAGGCGGCAGGTGCCAGCAGGTGGACTGTGCCAGGGCGTCGCAGGCTGGAGGAACCGCGGGCCACTTTAAAAATAGGTGTTATGTGATGTCATGCCGGCCCGCTGGGGCTTTGACCGCAGCTGTTCTGGAAGTCGAGGCTGGAGATGGAGCTTAGTGGTACAGCGCTTGTCTGTCACTCTAGATTCAATCGCCAGTGCCGGTAATACAATAATAATTTCTTAGCATGCCAATTCCTAACTGCCTGCTGTTGACACAAGAAAACAACTCCCACCTTAAAGGGAACAGGAGATAGTTCATTCTGGAACCAAATTTGAGTGATCTTGGCCCAGGAGCACAGATTTTGGTCACCTCAAATTCCATGTTCCAAAGTGGAAGCAGTTTCACAGTTTTACAGGACAAAGTCCCGAATCAAGCCAAATTTAAAACACGTTGGCGGTTGGTGGGACCGGGCGGTGGTGGTGCACGCCTTTAATCTCAGCACTCGGGAGGCAGAGCCAGGCAGGTCTCTGTGAGTTCGAGGCCAGCCTGGGCTACCAAGTGAGTTCCAGGAAAGGCGAAAAGCTACACAGAGAAACCCTGTCTAAAAAAAAAAAAAAAAAAAAAAAAAAAAAAAAAAAAAAAACACATTAGTGGGCACATCAGAGAAGTGGCTACAGCAAGATAGGGAACCCTTTCTATAGGTCAGATAGATGCTATCTGATAATGTTCTGGGCTTTGGGGTTGGTGGAAGCTGGTGGCCTGTTGCTAGATTTCCAAAGGGTGTTTAGTCTATTGCCACAGGATGTTAGTTCTCCACAAAGATGGATAAGGAATGGCTATTTGGGGTGCTAGAGCTAGCCCAAGATAAGATAATTAGCCTCTGCACCTGCAACTTTCTAGCCTCTCCACTCACTGCCTAGAGATCCACAAATAATACATTTTAAGGATACATGATATAATTTATAATAACAATACACTTTGATCTAATGACATACATATTTGCCATGGTCACACATAGAATTTGAATGTCACAGCTACAGAGCCGCTGACTTTTGCTAGCGTTTTCAAAAGTCACAAAAGTGTGATCTAAAATGTTAAATGCTTTTTGACAAAAGTTCTAAATGAAACCCACGATGGTTTTTCTCTTCATTACACTGTAGTTAGATTCCTAGAATTACTACATGTTAAAACTGTGTGAACATGCACTGTATAAATCCTAGGTTTGGGGCAAGATTTTCACCCACATGAATGATCAGGAACATTCTTGCAAGTCTGAAATCTTCCCCTGTAGGCAAGGCATGCTTTGTGGCACTTCTGACCTCCATGCACAATGCATCCCCACCATCACCATCAAATGTATATATATAAAAAAAACCCTACATAAAGTCCTCTGAAGGAACCCTGGGGAGGGTAGACAGCACTAAAAGCTACTGGGTTGGAACCTTTCTAAAAATTCTTCTTCCTGTAGATGCTCAAAAAATCCCACCTCTCATGGAGGAGCTATTGGGAATTGATGGGTGCTGGTGAAAGAGGAGTCAGTTTTCTTCAGGGGTGGGATGTGGTCCCTGAGAGGCTGCCCATGCTCCATGACTGGCAGCACTAAAAGGACTCAGTGAGTTTTAGAAGAACACATGAAGTTGGAGAGAAAGGAGTAGAGAGGGGAGAGGAGGTGTTGGATGGGAGGAAATAAGGGTGGATTTGGTCAAAATACATTACATGTATGTATGAGATTCTCCAGGATTTAAAAAAAAAAACCCTTTCCTGACTCCAATAACATAGTTATTTCTTCCTTCCAGTTTGCCCCCCACCATACTGCTGTACTGGAAGGTGATGGTTGGCCCCACCCACCTCTCCAGACTCATCACACCCATTTTCTTTTCTCTTCCTGTACTTGTACAGTGCTGTTCTCTAAATGAACAGTATTGCTAGAATGTTCTTCCTTTACCATCCCTACCCTTCATCTTGGTTGTTACAGGAAATGTCAGCTGAAATCCCATTTCTCTCATGGAAAGTGAGCCTTCCCTAACCTCCCAGAATAAGGCAGGAACTTATATGCCCTTATAGCATCCTGCACTTCTCAGCATTCGGCACATTTTTACCTAGTTAGTTTTGGTAGTTTACTTAACTATTTGTCTTCTCTGGTAGTTTCAAGAAGCAGGGATTATATATAACTATACCTGTACCTACACATTGTGTGTGTGTGTGTGTGTGTGTGTGTGTGTGTGTGTGTGTGTGTTTAATACCATTATCCTCAACTAGAGACAAAGCCAAGCAGGCAAGAGAGAAATAAGAAACATCTGTTAATATGACCCTGAACCTCCAGGACCAACTCCTGGAAATCTTTTATTTCTGTGCTACCAAGGATAGCAGTGGACTCCATTTTCACTGTTTTCCAGAGTGGGCACTGTATGTGGGTTCTCTCCTTCAGATAGGAAACTGGTCTCTGTGTCGGGCCAGAATGGTGTGTACTGATCTTGGCAGTAAGTACCGGTTCCTCCTTCTTCCTGGGCTCAGAAAGCAGACCTGTAAGAAAGACGTGAAAGGACCCCCAAGACCAAGTTCTCAGCACAAAGGAGATTTATTTGCACTAAAGAGACAAAGGGCAGAGAATAAGAGACAAAGACAGGAGACAGAGGATGAGGGAGAAGGGGAAGGGAACAAGGGAGAAGGGAAGGGGATATTTGTCCAGGACAAAGGACGGCCTCTGGATGGAGCGGAGACAGACATGGCCTGTGGGAAAATGGTGATTATAGAGGTAGAAGGGGAACCCTGTGTTAGAATGAGGTGTTTAATTTTAATTGAACATGTTAATTAGGGTAGCCAAAAGGGGTTTCTGATGGCTGGACTTCAATACTTTGATAGCTGGACCTTGGTAGTCAGCCTCAGGAGGAGGAAGTGGCCAAATAAGGGAGTAGACCTTAGTGGCTAGCTTTAGAAATATAATCTAATGGTTTTTAGAAAGGCAGAGGAATGGGGGAGAAGAGCAAGGCCTGCCAGAGATATGTTTTGCCATGCTTGGGCAGGCTAGAATCTCTTGAACAAGGATTGCTGGGTAAAATAGGAAAGGATTCAGAGAGCACAGTACCACATCAATACTGAACTCAAATGAACAGATCACACACCAGTTACTCGGTTTTGCAATTAAAAAAATATGGCCCCCAAAATAATCATGAGACTCCTATTCCTGAGTGTTAGGACAGACACAAACTGTTGAGGTGGAAGCCCCACCTTGGCCCCATCTTTCTCTTTCTCCCCAACCCCGCCCCAGAAAGCCAGCCAAGCAACAGCTCCTCCCCCAGAGGGTATTTAAGGCCCCGTCCTCAAGAGCAGCCTCGTGGTTTCTCTTCTTCCCCTGGGACCACCCGGGCATGCTTTGCTCAGATTAAAACCTGGACTTTAATTTGGCCTGAGCTGATTTATTGCATCAGTGGAGAAACCCAATATCGGGGTAGGGAAACCTTTCACAAGCAAGTTACCAAAGCATGTGACCACATCAGCCATGCTGAAAAACTACTGTTCTGATTCTGCCTGTGTGGAAAGGGCAGAACACAGAGCACTTGGTTACACCAAAACTACAGAGCCCCCTCTTCATTCTAATACTAGAGACAAATGACAGCCCACAAAATGGCTTCCGTATTCCTAAAAATTGACATTGTATCTTAGCTATGGTGACTACTGCTGTGATGAAACACCATGACCAAAAGCAACTTGAGGAGGGAAGGGTTTGTTTGGCTCCCACTTTCACGTCACCGTTCATCACTGAAGGAAGGCAGGACAGGAACTCACACAGGGCAGGAACCTAGAGGCAGGAGCTGACGCAGAAGCCATGGAGGAGTGCTACTTACTAGCTTGCTCCTCATGCCTTGATCAGCCTGCTTTCTTATAGAACCCAAGACCACCTGCCCAGTCATGGACTGGATTCTCCCCCATCAATCACTAATTAAGAAAGTGCCCTACAGCCTTGCCTACAGCCTAATCTTACAGAGGCATATTTCTCAGTTGAGGTTCCCTTTTTTCAGATAACTCTAGTTTATATCAGGTTTACATAAAATTAGCCAACACACACTGCAACACAATTAAAATCAACCTATTGTGTATACAATGTTAAGTTAACTTAGTTTTAGCATTCAGGTTACATAGGACTAACTAGTCTGATATTAATCAATTTCTTCCTTTGAGGGTAAGCGAATAAGTCCAGGACCTTAGAAGGCAGGTCACAGTAAAGGGGAAAATTAATCCGAGAGTGCAGTCAGGCTAGTGAACAACAGCCTGAAAAGGAATGGCTAAGGCATTTGAGACTCTGGTCTGGGCTCGGACTTCTCTTTCTTGCTATTGGGTGTTTAGTGTCATTAATCAAAGCTGGACATTAGTCATTAAATGACTGCTCCTCAGCTAAACATATGAAACTTCACTCAACACCAAGAGTTTCTACCAGAAAACAAAACTGATTCCACTTCAAGCCTTCTCATTCATTTGCCTTCTAAAATGAAACCTCTTTGATTCTGTAAATGCCGTCTAGTCTTTCACTGTTGTGCTTATAAGGGGACACTAGACCTCAGTCTGTTTAGACACTGATTCACAAACGACATCTCAGCACTCCCCTGCTCCCACCTTGCAGCTCCAAGTGTCCATCCACCCCACATCGTGCTCACTCTGCCCATACCTCAGCCCACAAAGCATGTGCACCATGAGTCAAGGTTGGTCCTGAGCAGCTTGCACCCAAACCTCGGTCTTGACACTGAAGTTAAGGGCCAAGCTGTCTGTATTTAAAGACGCCCAGCAGAGGGCACTCGCTACCTATGTGGCCAGAGCAGTGCACTCTGCTTCCTGATAGTCTTCCTGAGAAAGGATGCTTCTAGAATCTGACGGCTGCAGTTAGATAGTTCCTTGAATAGCCTATCTTTATACCTCCTGACAATATATAATAAATTCTTCCAATCAAACCTTTTGCTTTCTTAATAATGACACTTTCCTGTTCTTAGCAGCCCCACCTCACCTTCTCATACATTCTAGCATCTGGGTGAGAAGCTCTGGTCACTGCTCAGACTCCATGTTAAAGCTGGTTACCTAAAAGGCATCCTACTGCCCTCCCACACAAGTGGGTCTGCACTTCCTCACTGCCCACTCATCCCAGCACTGCTTTGATCCCATTCACCTTCCCTACAAACTGGTTCTTTTTCATTCATACGGACCTACTGGCAGAGACAAGTATGTCTCGCTCTCTGTGAACAGACTCGATTTCAACCTGCCCCCAATGCTAGCAACTTAAAGTTCACTCTAGAACGTCTTGTCCCAGTCACTGTCAACAAACTTAGGACAAACCATCAGTACTCAAATTCTCGGTGTCACCACCTAAACATTCCTAGAATCCAATTTTTCTTTGCCACAGTAAAAACCACTTTCACATCTGGGGACACTTACCCGCTCTAATCTAGTACTGTCCTGAAAGCATCTTCTCCCCAGCTGATAACAGGTCCCTGTCAAGTCTTTTTTTTTTTTTATCTCTCGAGTGAATCAACATTGACTAAAACAGTGATTCTTAAACGGTGGCCCCTCGTGTACCACCACCAGCAGCGACAGCACCTGCTGGAAACTTGTTAGAAAGGCATTTGCAAGGCTGCTCAGAGCCCTCTGGGTGCATAGTGATGTGCAAGAACCCTGGACCACGGGCTGAAACCCAGAGTCAGGAAACTGTAAGCAGAAGAAGACGACGGACAGCACAAGCCTGCACACAGAGAAGCTGTCTCGGGAAAACTGCAAACAAAATCCTGCAAAAGGAATAACCCGGCATGGGGGAGGGGGAAGCCTACAGCGTGGGAGAAGTAGAAGAGATGGAGGTGATCTCTCTCTGAAAAGGGTCTCAAGGGGGAAGAGAGTCATCAATCAGCAGTCTAGAAACTGACTGGTGAGGACATTGTCAGTGATTTGTGCAGGGTTAGATGAGTGGTGCCCTGTGCCGCTCTCAGGAGCAAGTTCACGCCTCCCACCACATAGACTCTGAGGATCAGACTCAGGTGGCCAGGCCAGGTGGCAGGCCCTTTACCTACTGAGCCATCTTTCCGGCCACTGTGGGGATTTTGGTTATTTTATCCTGTGTATATGGTGTGGGGGTGTGTGCGTGTGAACACGACAGGTACCTGCTGTGGGCAGAGGCACTGGATCCTGTTGCTGGGGTTACAGGCAGTTGTGAACCCCCTAACATGGGTACTTAGAAATGAACTCAGGTCCTCTGCAAGGGCAATCCGTATCTTAACCATGGAGCCGCCTCTCCAGCCCACAGGAGAGGACTGTAAGAGCATATGCACTAGAAAGAGAAAATGATTCTTCTAGTGCTGTCTCACTTCACTTTTCACGTTTAAGCCTTTGATTAGCTTGAGATTTTAGTTACATGTTGAAAATGTCATTTTTTAGTAAGTTCTTATAAAATTGATAGTTATCATCCAAAGTTAATTTGGAAATGGATTTTTTTTGTCAACTCAAAAAAGCTACAGGTGCCTGGGGGTGGGGAGTGAGGGGGGCCTTCAGGCAGTGGTGGCACATACCTTTAATTCCCAAATTCAGGAGGCAGAGGCAGGTGGATCTCTAGATTAAAGGCCAGCCTGGTCTACAGAGTGAGTTCCAGGACAACCAGAACTACACAGAGAAACCCTGTCTCAAAGACCAAACAACAACAAAGACTATATTTTCAGTGACAACTCATCTGAAATGGTGGTTAAGTTCCCATGTAGCCTAGGCTGGCCTTGAACTTGCTGTGTGTGGGGTCGTAGAAAGCACAGAGGTCCTTGTGTTCACAGGTAGGTGAACCAGGAATGATAAACACATAGTGTTATTCCTTCAAAGGAAAGGATGCATAGCTGTTATCCACCCAGAAGGCTGGGAGTAGATGTGGTTAATAAGCTAGTGACCTTTGCTCTATCGGTGTGGCCAAGACCATTCTGGATCATCCCCAGACCTTTATTGTGAGCTTTTCAATCTCAGAGTCCACCTTTATGGAAGATGTCACATGCATTTGACAAAGAGTTTTGATGTAGTTACATCTTAAGCTTTATTGTGCACATGGGATTAAGTTAATTATCACCAGGAAAGTTTTCACCAAATTGTCTAATGTACCTAAAATAAACTTACTCAGGGTCAGACTCCCGAAGTTTGAACCAACTCCAGCCACTTAGTTGTGTTGAGCCGAACTATCATCTCCGCTCCCTCCAATCATCATTCTGCCGGCTGTGGTGGTGCACAGATCCTCACAGCTAAGTAACCAAGGAAAACCTTGACTTAATCCTCCTGCCTCTCTCTACCTCTGGGGCTTTGAGAGAACAAGCATGTTCCTAGTTTATAGAGTGCTAGTTTATAGATTGACCCCAGAGCTCATGTATACTTGGCAACCACTCTGCAAACTGAGCTAAATCCCTAGCTACTGGGCTTTTCGCTTTGTTTGTTTTATGTCTTAGTCACCGTTCTATCGCTGTAAAGAGAGATACCATGTCCAAAGAAACCCTTATAAAAGAAAGCATTTAACTGAGGCTTGCTTGCAGTTTCAGAGGTTTAGTCCATTATCTTCATGGTGGGGAGCATGGGGGTACACAAGCCGACATGGTACTGGAGAAGTAGCTGAGAGTTCTACATCTAGATCCACAGGCAGCAGAAAGAGAGAGAGAGACACTGGGCCTGGCTTGGCCTTTTGAAACCTCAAAGCCCACCCCCAGTGATACACTTTCTCCAACAAGGCTACACCTACTCAACAAAACCACACCTCCTAATCCTTCTCACGTGGAGCCATTTCCTGATGACTAAGAATTCAAATATATGTGCCTATAGGAGCCATTCTTTTGTTTGTTTTTCCATAATTCTTCCATTAATTGAAAAGAAAATGGTTTGTACCATTCCTTCCCTTCTTTTGCTTTTATTCTTCTCTCATACATTACATCCTCTTCCCCCATTCTTCTCAGTCCACCCCACACACACACATCTCCCCTCTCCCCCAGATCTACTCCTCTTTCATTTCCCTTCAAAAACAGAGCAGGTCTCCCAGGGATACCAACCAAACTCAGCATAACAAGTTAGAGTAAGACTAAGCACAAACCCTGGAGGCTGGACAAGGCAACCCAGGAAGAGGAAAAGGGTCTCAAGTGTAGGCAAAAAAGTCAGCCACACCGCCTACTCCCACTGTTGGGAGTCCCACAAGAACACCAAGCTACACACCATAGCATATATGCAGAGGACCTAGCTCAGACCCATACAGGGTCTGTGCTTGTCGATACAGTGTCTGTGGTGTCCTAGGAGCCCTGCTTAGCTGATTCTGTAGATTGCATTCTCATGGTGTCCTCAACCCCTCCGGCTCCTGCAATTCCCCTCTCCATCTTCTGTGGGTGTTCCCTAGCCTAGTGTTTGGCTGTGGGTCTCTGCATCTGCTCCCATCAGCTGCCGGGTAACACCTCTCTGGTGACAATTGGGCCAGGCACCGATCTATGAGTGTAGCAGAATATTGTTAGGAATCATTTCATTAAGTCCTCCTCCCCAGTTGTGTTTGGTTCTGTCCTGGGTATCTGGGCTGTCCAACCTCTGGTTGCTGGCCATCCAGGCAGCATCAGGTGTAGGGTCCCTCTCATGGTGTTGACCTCAAATTGGACCAGTCATCGGCAGGCCACTCATGGGGCCATTTTTATCCAACCGACCACATTTTTTGAAATCCTGATCTATATTTCATTTTCACTTTTCCATCTGTGGCCAATTGGCCAACTAGGCCTTTTGCTCTATCCAAGTAGAACTCTCAAGTGCCAGGTTTTGGCAGCTTGTTATGTTCAGGTAGACTCTGACAGCAGCAGGTGTCAGCCACTGGCAGGAGAGATCAGCATCAGGCGGCACCCTCTAGTGTTACAGCTCTCTCAAAAGGCTGGGAGCTGAACTCCTTGATTCAACAGATATTAGAGCTCCTGTGTAGACATAGAAAATTGATATTCCTTAGCCCCTAGCAGCAGCAGCTTCCTAGTGAGCCTGGGTGTCTGGATTCCCCAGCTCTTGACAGCAGCCAGATCACAGGCCTGGGGCATGAGACCCTTGGCCCTCAGGGCTTGGCAGTTCTCTGAAGCTTCTCCAGTGACCAGAGCTACAGTTTCTCTTCTCTAGTTCATTAGTGCCCTTTAATTAATTAATTAACTAATTAATTAATTAATTAATGTATATGTATATATGTACACACATCAGCAAGTACACCCTCTTGGGTGTTGTTTTGCATTAATAACCCACCAGACTTTTTTTTTTTTTTTTTTTTTTTTTTTTTTTCGAGACAGGGTTTCTCTTGTGTAGCTTTGCGCCTTTCCTGGAACTCACTTGGTAGCCCAGGCTGGCCTCGAACTCACAGAGATCCGCCTGGCTCTGCCTCCCGAGTGCTGGGATTAAAGGCGTGCGCCACCACCGCCCGGCTCCACCAGACTTTTTGAGATGGGATCTTTTTGGTGGGACCTGGGGTTCACTGATGAAGTTAAGCTGTCTAACCGCTGAACTCTGGAGATCACCCGTCTCTGCCTCCCCAGCTGTGGTGGTTTGGAAGAAAATGACCCCCAAAGGGAGTGGCACTATTAGGAGGTGTGGCCTCGTTGGAGTAGGTGTGGTCTTGTTGGAGGAAGTGTGTCACTGTTGGGGTGGGGTTTGAGGTCTCCTATGTTCAAGCTACACCCAGTGAAAGAGACTACTTCCTATTGTTTGATGTAGGGCTCTCAGTTGCTTCTCCAGCACCATGTCTGCCTGCACACCATCACGTCAGCACCATGATGACAATGAACTAAACCTCTGAAAATATAAGCCACCCCCATTACATGTCTTTCCTTTATAAGAGTTGCCAAGGTCGTGGCGTCTCTTCACAGCCATAGAGAAACCCTAATTCACCAGCATTCACATTACAAGCATACACCGTCGTACCCCGCATTTTGTGAGTGATCTCAAGCCCTCGTGTTCGTACAGCAAGCTCTTGACTGACCGAGCCATCTCCCCAGTTCCTCTTCATAGCCTTCCATCCTTCTTCAGCCTCACCTCGCTACCCTCCCTCTACCTCCACCATCTCTCTGGCTTCCGTCTCCGGAGCTTCTTGAATGGTTTTAGTTGTCCCTTATTGCTACGACTGTTGCCACCATCACGAGCATCTGGGGAGCAGCTGCGGACACTTTTTCAGCTGCTGCTCCCGCCGCCAGCCGGTCTTGTGGCTCTGCGTCTTCCACACGAGCCTGCCAGCTGCTCAACTCTGCCCTTCTTCACTGCTCTATCATTTCTGCACTTACGAGTGTGCGGGCGACCCGCGTCGATCCCGCCCTGCTGTCCTTTCTTGTTACCTGCTCCGCCGGCTTGAGAGGAGCCTTCCATTAGGCCTGATGTAACCCTGTGGAGGGTGGGGCAGTGTGAGAGGGTGTCTTCCAGCGAGCTTAGGGAGGGAGCTAAACACCCAGTTTCTATAGCCGGAGGAGAAGTGTTTACAAGCAATCACAGCAAAGCTCACACGCTAATAAATGGAGGTTTATGTGGGCACCAGTCATCGGAGCCTCCCTCCTTTTGACAACACTCCCAAAAGAGCAGAAATGATTGCAGTGCTATGGAGAGTCCGCTGCCACTTGCGATGGCAAAAGGGCAGTTCCAACCGAAACAGGGCATTCACTGTGGAGTGCTCCAAACAGCCGGTTCTGGCGTCATGGGAATCCAGCGGGCTGCTTAACCGAGAGTGTCCCTGTTCAGTGCAGCCAGGCCAGCAAGGGAAAATCCAGTCGCTCCCAATCAGGGAGTCAAACTGTCCCATTTCCCAATGGGTTTGCTTACTGCTTAGGAAAATGAACGTAAGTGTGCAGAGTAGGAACTCGTCATTAACACAAATGGTGATTTAAAACAGGCTTTAGTAGCATGCATTACTTGCTCAGTGCCTCAAGGAGAGGCGGGTCTCCCTTAACTGCCTCAAAAATAAACCAAACTGCAAATGAGAGATTGGCTTTCTGTACGTCCTGGCAGGATGCACAGTCCTGACACGTGTTCAGTTTGTGTGGTATGTGTTTTATTTTTTAAAAGATTTTATTCTCGGTATTTGTATGTGGCTGTGTGTGGTATGTGTATGCAAGTGCCTATGGAGGCCAGAAGGCTTGGATACCTGGGAGCCATTATAGGTGGTTGTGAGTTGCTCATGGCGGGTTCTGGGAACTGAACTCTGGCCCTCTGGAAGAGCAGCAAACAACCTTCTCTCTCCAGCCTTCCTGTGGCATGTTTTCTAAATTTCAAGTTTCTGGATTCTGCACAGACTCCTTCAATCCCACGAGCTCCTTGTGCCTCTGTTTAAACTCTCAGCAACTGGATTCAGATGATCAACAAGGCGTTTCGGTTTCTGGTTTTCCTCCAAGCTTTCTCCTTGAAATAGTAATGAGTTGCCTTCCTGATTTTGCTGGCTGTGTTTGATTGACCCTCGGCAGGGTTCTAAGTCACCCTTCTTTCTCTGGGTTATTCCTTTGGCCTTTCCCCTCCACATGCCCATGAGCAGGTCCGAAGTTCACATCTAGATTGTGATGTCTGTAAGTCCATGTTCTAACTCTCTTAAATATTTAATTTGGAATCTTTTGCAATGTAGCTCAAATCTGTGCGCACAGCAGGAGTCTTTAATAATATGAACTGACGTGGTCTCCCTTCTTGGACAGAATTCTTTTACTTGCTCCCTTGGGAAAATTTCTCCAATCATCATTAGTGTTGTCACTGTTGAATCAGACTGTATTCTGTCACGGGGGAGGGGACAGTGGGAGGAAATGAATGGCCCTACAGCACCGCTGGGTGTCTCTGGCAAGCACAGTTACTTTTCTGTTGTACAGTGGTGTCATCCAATGTTAGAATGAGAAACTTTCACTGGTTGTCTAATAACCCGGGATTTTAGATCCCAGGATTCTTATTTCACATCTCTCAGAGACAAGAAAACGTTGTTTTTCTCTGATTTGTAATTTACTGGTAACTTTTCACATTATCAGTTTAAAACTCATGTCTACTGAGCTGGACACTTCTTAAAATGCAGGAATCAGTGAGTTGGGACTAGTAGAAAACAAAATAAACAAAATTCTGTCTGCATAGGACCTCCACTCTTTACTTTTTGAGATAGGGTCTTATGTAGTCCAGGCTGGCCCCTAACTCACTATGTAGCTGAGGTTGGCCTTGAACTCCTGATCCTCCTGCCTCACTTCCAGAGTACTAGGGTTCCAGGCATCTGCCATCAAGCCTCATGAGCTTTATTCTTAGTGTAATCTTATTCTGCATGGCTACTCCAAAGGGGTATAGTCTGTCATGGTGGCGATGGTAAGGCAGAGAGAGTAAGTGGGCAAGGCTCCTGTGAGGCAAGTCAGAGGAAGCAGAGGGCGGGGCAGAGAGACTGGGGCAGGAAGCCAGCCAAACTGTCATCCTCAGAGACTCAAGGACCCACAGTGGCCAGCCAGACCCTGCTTCTCACAACAGCATCACCTGCTGGGGGTCAGGTGTCCAAGTTCACGAGCCCCTGGGGTCCACTTCCTATCTAAATCATAACACAACCCTACATTAAAATCTTATTATTACTATTATTATTATTACTGACTTCTGTAGAGAGTCTTTCTCTGTCCCACCAGCTTTCAAATTATGACACAGAGACTTATTATTGATTATGAAATGTCAGCCAATAGCTCAGGCTTGTTTCTAACTCGCTCTTATAACTGAAATGAACCCATCTCTATTCATCTTTGTGCTGCCCCAGGCTCGTTTACCTCGTCTACTTACTGTCCACCCTGCTTTCCAGCTTCCTCCTTAACTCCTCATGTCTCCGCCCTTCTTCTTCCCAGAGTCCTCTGTTCCTGGAAATCCTGCCTAGCTATTGGCCATTTAGCTTTTTATTAAACCAATCAAAGTGACACATCTTCACAGTGTACAAAAAGATTATTCCACAACAGACTTCAATGTCTGCTAATTGAAATCATGTAAAGTGGTCCTCCAACACAGGGACTTGATCCACATGACACCACAGGACAAGGTAAAAAATACTATATCAATTTCACATATCTTGTAGTCATCCAGCTTGCTAAGATCTTTCGTTAGCTCAAGTCCCTTGCTCACCACAAAGATGCTGGATCTTGGTGACAGGCTCAGCTGGCTTGCTAGCCTCTGAGGTCATTCATAGTCTGATTTCCTGTTTCTTGGATAGAAAGGAACAAATCACCACTGGGGTAGGATGAGAAGAAGCACTCATCTGGCCCGGAACATTCCCATTCTTTCTGGCCTATTAAATTACAGTCAATAAGAAAAACTCTAAAACTTTGGAAACTTTCTACAAGATCCAGTTCCCAAAGGAAATGCCATCGGAGTGTTGGTTCTCAAGCCTGGCAGCATCAGAACCAGCTGAGAAGCTTTTCAAAATGACGATGATCACATCCTACCTGGAGTGTACTAACTCTCAACTGGATGATTCACACACATATCCCAATGCCTTGGAAAGCCTTTAGCGATGGCTGAGGGTGAGCATCATTGGCATCTAGAGTCCAAGATGCTGATACTTAATCCTCTGAGCACAAGACAGCTGATTTACACAGCCCCAAATGCCAATAGTTCTCTGGTTTTAAGAAAAGCTGACCCCAGGCTGAAGAGATGGCTCAGTCGTTAAAAGCTAGGCTCACAACCAAAAATACAAGAAGAGCTGGCCCGAGCTCTGTGAATCCAGCCTAGGCACTGTGTTTTTAAAAACCTTCCCCAGGTGATCTTAACATACAGCCAAGCATGAGAATCCATGGCTAACACCTGTTGCTAGAGAATATTCCAGTATGTGGCTAACTTCCACCCCCCTGCCACTGAATTTCAACTGGAAAATTTCCACTGGCGGCTGGATTGAGAGTTGAGAGAGTGTAAAAGGAGAAGCGTTTGTTGCTTTTTGTGAGCAAGCCAAGGTGTCCCACAACACGTGTGATCTCTCCACCAATGCCAGTCCTGTGGCGTATCACTCACCGTGTGAGTTGGCCTCCCTGGCACCGTCCAGGAGGATCGATCATTAACCACAGTCAAACAAAACCATCCCTGGGAACCTTGAAAACACGTGAAGTGGGAGAAGCCAGGCACAAATGGTTCCCATCTGTGTGCTCTCATCTGATTTAAAAAGTGTCTAAAACAAGCAAATCCCATAGAGATTGAAAGGGGAGGAGTTGGAGAGGATGGCTCAGTTGTTAAGAGCATGTACTGTTCTCCAAAAGGACCAAAGTTCAGCCACCCCTAAATCAGGTGGCTCAAAACCTCCTGTGACTCCAGCTCCAGGGGACCTGACACCCTCTTCTGGCCACTGGGGGTACCTGCACTCATGTGGACATACACCTGCACAAAACATTCAATAATTTAAAATAAGTCTTATTTTAATTTAAAACTTAATAAATTAAATAATCAAAACTTTTGAATAACTTAAATGAATGGTATTCAGCCCAGTGTTTCCCAGAAGAGCTACATGGAAAAGAGGAAATGCAGGGAGACTACTTACTGGGTACAGAGTACACTGTTAGGATGAGAAAGAAAAAATCTTGGAAATAAATAGAGGTGATGGTTGAACAACATGGTGAATATATGAAATACCCACTGATCAGGATTCTTTGAAAAGGTGGTTCATGTCTTAGCATATGAATTTTACTCAATAAAAATTCATTAAAGAAAAAATTTTAATGTTCTAGCTAAAATTTAACATTTCTAACATAAATGTAAATAGTTGCAAAGATATACTTTAAAATAAAACTAGTTAAAATGAAAATGTTACATTTTCTTCGTCTAAATACACTCACTCTTGATGCCCTAGTTATTTATAAATGATCAAATATTTAACTCAATGGGTAAAAGCACTTGCACCAGGCCTGATGACTTGACTCTCCTTCAATTCTGATAGAAATCAATAGTTAGAAACCTGTAAAATATTCTGTTGTTTACTTATTGGAGTCTTTTGTTTCCTTAATTCCTAGAAATTAGTGTGTTAAACCCTTCAGCCAGGTGTGGTGGCACACAATGGTGGCCCACCTCACCTGGTGGGCAGAGGCAAGAGAACTGAGTGTACAAAGCTAGCCTGAGTTACATAGCAAGACCTGTTGCTTGGGGTTTTACAACCTTTGAAAACCACACTTAGAAATTCTGAGAGAAAGTTCATACTTTGGCAGAAGTTTTAGAGATACAAGAGGGAGCAGAATTTAGAGAGTTAATAACCATCTGTGATCATACTTTTTCTAGGTGTGGAGGGGCAGAAACACAAGGTAAGCCAAAAGCATAAGGCAAAAAAGTTCTATGCTCTCTCAGCTAGAATAATTATAATTGTGAAGATACAAGTTTGGAGCCCAGCAGAAATGGAGAGCATTCTGGCTCTCAGCGTGGTTTTAAGCCAGAGTCTTGAGAATAGTAATAGTAAACAAAACCAAGAAAAGGAGTGTGAGATAAGCAACAGTAATCTCTATTGCCCAATAGAATAGCTTACTTTTTAGCCGTTCTTAGGCATGTACTGTCTTTTCATGAGCTGGTCTGGTTTTCTTCTTTCTCTGTCACAGTCAGGTGGCCTGTCTGACCCAAATTCCAACTTCAGAGCCAGTCTTCTCTATAGAGAAGACAGTGAGAAACCATCTTCAATAGTGTCCAGACTCAAAAGACATCTGAAACTCTCTGAGACTGAACCCAGTGATCTACATATCCATAACCAATTTCTCTGTCTGTGTCTCTCTGCCTCTCTGCCTCTCTGCCTCTCTGTCTCTCTGTCTCTCTCTCTGTCTCTCTCTCTGTCTCTCTCTCTCTGTCTCTCTCTCTCTCTCTCTGTGTGTGTGTGTGTGTGTGTGTGTGTGTGTGTGTGTGTGTGTGTGCAGGTGGGGCAGACAACCTGAAATGCTTTTGCTTCTGAGCTGTTAAAGATGCTAGCAGGATTTTCTAGGTGTGGAGGGGCAGAAACACAAGGTAAGCCAAAAGCATAAGGCAAAAAATTTCTATGCTCTCTCAGCTAGAATAATTATAATTGTGAAGATACAAGTTTGGAGCCCAGCAGAAATGGAGAGCATTCTGGCTCTCAGCGTGGTTTTAAGCCAGAGTCTTGAGAAAGATTTAAGAAAGCTGGGAGTTTTACAGGGGAAGGGAGGGGGACTCAGACCATGCTGTCATTCCGTCTTAGGGAGTTATTTAAGTCAGTTTAGATATTAAAAATCAAAAATTCCAAATTTGGGTCAGCAGTGGCCACTTGTCCAATGCATACTGAGGCTAGATTTGCACTAAACGGAGGAGAGTCACCAGTTTTAATTCTCCTAATTGGAGTTCCTTTAAGTTAGCCTTTGAACAGGCCAAAGGAGTGTCTTTTGGAACGGAAAATTTGGAAGCCATGGCTGGGTCCAGAACCGAGGTTAAAAAGACAGAGATCAATGTCCATCTGCTTAGAGTGTCCTCTAAGGTCTGGAATGACCAAGTGCCCCTGGAAAGTAAGGGGGCATCCCCAAACTGTACAGTTTCATGGTTAAGGGCCATGGAGCTAGTGGAAGGTTGTCTGAGCTTTCAGCTGTACAATTGGTCTTGCAGCCAACGGATCTGGGGTGCAAAGAAAGGGCTGCCTGAGAGTCAAGGGTGGCCCCAAGGTGCCCTGGGGTCCTAGAACAGGCTTGGAACTGCCTGCTGGGGGCGGAGCTCCGGAGGCCTTCCCGGGCTTTCTGCACCGTATACTGGATTATTAAAAGGCAGCTGCAGAGACAGAAGTCGGAAAGAAAGAGAGGCTTAGTCTGACCTAAGGCTGGACCATGTTTATTCACAACAAAAGAGCATTTTGTCACCCACATGTGCAGATGGCCAAAACGCCTACTGAGGAAGATGCATTGGGCCCCTTATAGGGGCAGAAAGGACTTCTGTAATCTGCAAGGGAACCTGGGAAGTGCAGTCTTTCAACATTAAATTATCAAATACTAATGGTCAAGACTGTAGCTCAACAATAAACACTTTCCTAGCAAGACTAAGGCCCTAGGTTCAATTCTTAGCATTGACAAAAAGAAAGGAAAATATAAAAAAAAGGAAGAAAAGAAAAACTGCAAGGATTACTAATAATTATTTTAATAAATAGTTATTTTTTAGAATTATGTTTTAAATTAATTAATTATACCTGTCACCCTTTCACTTCAAAGATGCCCTGTTTAATCTGATGTACTCAAGAACATATTGGGAAGTCACACACACACACACACACACACACACACACACGCACACACACAGTCTTAGAGATTTATCTAACTTCATTCATGAAAAATATCACATACGGATAACAAAGGATATAGCTACCTTTCCTAGAATTTGACAATTAACCCAAAATTTTTCTTTTCAGAATAAAGATACCTTCACCCATACCCAGCAGGAAGCAATTTTAAGAATACGATGCCCACATTCCCAAAGAGGTGGTGTAGGGCGGGTATTTTTTTAGTCTTTTAATGGGTTTTGGGTCTGGGATAATTTTCATTGTTTAGGAGAGTTGGTTACAAGTTGTTGTTAAGGGTTAGGAAAAGGGCTAAGCAAAGGAGATTAGATTTAAGGTTCTTGGTTTTTTTTAAAAAAAAGACAATTACTAGTTTTAAATACTTTACATTGGATTGGATTTTTTTATATTGTATACAAATTATATATATTGAGATTGATATTGTTAGAAAATGCCATACATATGTTTTTAATCTTGTTCAAGATATTGTACTTATACCATTCATTTAACAATGTAATGCAATTTGCTGATCCTTGAATGTTGTTATTACCAACTATTAGGATATAAAGAAATGAAAGTTAGTAGTTAAACATTTTAATAGAACTTATAGTCATATTAGGTATGTTTTCAAAATTGAGCAGATATATTTTAGATAGATAGGTCATCTTCAAACCCTTCAGAAATCTACAGAATATGGCATTTAAAATGTTTTAATAACTTAGAAAATTTTTCTTTTTATTATGACTATGAGACATGTTGGCTCCTGGAAGTACCAATCTACTTCACAGAAAATATGGGCATTGAAGAAACTGCATATGCAGTTAACTTTCATTGTGGCAAAAGTTAGCCACTGGACAACAAAGTATCCTGGAATCAACTGCTGACAAACAGGACAGACAGGACATGAAACAAAGGACTACTGATTCTTGCCAAAACAAGTGTGGTTGTAGCTTTAACAAAAGGCATCTTCTGAGGCCAGGACAATATGGCACCATCCCTGAAGTGGCCTTCACAATCCAGAAAAGATACAGTGCCCTTTTCTTCGAAGGCAGCTGAACAGGCAGTGGGCCAATGGCTTCTGATGTGCAGTGGAACAGCAGCTGAAACAGTTATTTTTGAAGAGTAACTAAGCTCACACCTCTCAATGGTAGACTGGCACTTAATAGAGGGATGTGGAGAAGAATGGGATGCTGAGATGAAGACACACACACACACACACACACACACACACACACACACACAGCCAAGAAGAATAGACAGCTAAATTAAAAAAAAATCAATAATTTCCAGAATTTAAAATCCTGAATCATGATATGACACTAGTGGAATTCATGTGTTTCTGGTACATGCACTGCTCTCACCCAATGTGAGGTCAAACTGTTGACCTTGTGTACATCCCACTTCACAAATTAGTCTGTCAGATACGCTAAGCCTATAGGCTGAAGATGATGCCCCAACACTGCGGAGAAACCTCAGGTGACTGCCCAGGCAGCTGGCTGTTTCTGTCAACTCACATTTTGTCTGGAAACTGCTTGCATGCACTTCCTGTTTTTAATTTTTATTAGGTAATATTATTTCCTTCTTGGGTCTCTGAGGGAGTTGAAGATTAGTTAGTTATAGCTAAAGATTAGATAGTTATAGTTATAGTTTTCTTTGTTAAGAATTTCAGAAAAGAAACTCACTAAAGAGGTGTAAGTGTATAAATTTGAAAGACGTTATAAGATAGTTCTGTTAGTAATATAAGTTAGGATAGAAAGTGAATCAGGTACATTTTGGACTTACCAAATTGGATAGATAATGGAATTATTTTCTCTGATTTTGTCAAATACAAATGGACTAGACACTGTTTAGATATTTATTGCTTGTATATGTGGTATATAGTTATTGTACTTTTGTATATAGTTTTTCTTATATTAGTTATAACTTTTTCCTTTTTTCTTTTTATTAAAATACAAAAGGAGGAAAATAATTTGTACTGTATCAAGCTGATAATAAAAAATAAATAAACAAATAAAAATGAAAAAAAAAACAAATAAAAAAAGAAAGAAAATATTACATATCAACCTAACTGGTGATGCTGATCCTTATTGTCATTTGAATTAAGGAAGCCAAAGTTAATTTCTATCTTCATTGAAATAGGTATTTTAATAGGAATTTCTGAAGACTTCAATAAAAAAAGAATCAAGAAACTCCCAGAAATAGTGAGGTCAAGAGGCCATGGACTAAAAGCTCTGAAATCCTGAGCCAAAATAAATCCCCCCTTCCCCTCTGGCATTTGTCAGTGATGAAAAGTCTACCCAACAACACAGATAAAGAGTATATAGATTTGATGTGCATAATTCAAGAAACGTCATGTTTACATAGAGCTTTAACCTACCCTGTTTCTCCCAGAAGCTTAGTGGTTTTCATTTTATGTTTAGGTCTGTCATTAATGCTCTAAGTTTCTGTTTATAGATTAAATTTTTAACCAAAAAAATCAAGAAGCAATTTATCAACCTATCTTATAAACTATATTGTTGAAATGGACAATATTCAAATAGTACAGCCCATAAATAATTTTTATTTAGAATAATTTATAAAATAATTATTAATTTATCCTCACTCAATCATGATACCCTAACTCTGTAAGTTCTTGATAAAACAAGCAATGTCATAGAAGGTATGCTATCCATTTGCTCTGTGTGTATCAGGATAGGGTTCAGCTTTTGAAAGCAACTAAGCAAAAGATCTATAAATTACAGCCTTGCTAGACAAGGTTGAACCCGAATTTTTCCTGTGAAAGAAAGAGTATATATTGCACTTACTGGTTCAGCCTGTGCATCATTAAACATTTTACAAAATAAAATAAGGTGATGATAGTCTGCTATTGGAATAAATACTACAAGATAAGATTCAAAAAGAAACAGCTACCATGTTAACTACATTGCTTGAAGCACAGTATGAAGGAAACCATATAAAACTTTTGCTGGTGAGTTTATTCCATGGATAGCGAATGATGTGTCAGACCCAGAACACATTCCAAGTTTTCAAGTGTCCCTGAAGAGAACAGCAGTACACGGAGCTTACACCTGGGACCTCAGCACTCAGGAGGCTGAGGCAGGAGTTGAAGGCCAGCCTGTGCTATGTAGTAAGTTCCAGGATAGCCTGGGTTACATAAGGTCCTATCTTAAAATAAAATTTAAAATAAAAAAAAAGGACTTTTCCTCATCTTCCTACTTCTCTTTTGAGGGTATTTTCTTTCCAAAAGTCTTGGCATGTGAGGAGAATGTACTGGACAGAATGATTTGTCTCAAATATGTAGAGAAAAAGGCTGTTTTGGAGTTTGCTTTTTTGGGTTTGGTTGTTGTTGTTTGTTTGTTTGTTGAGATTTGTTGCTAGCTTTGCATTCTAGGGGCTCTTGCTTGCAGCAAAGATTTCCAGCACAATAACCTAGACCTGCAAGAGAATGACATCTCCTGCATTACCCTACTTCACCGTGTCCAATTCTAACAATTCCAAGTACCTGCTTGCTGGCCAACTCTTCCCAAAAGAGTCATGCAGGGACATGAAGTAGAAGATGAAAGGTCAGACGGTTTTATTCCTTCCTTTTTGTTTAATTATTAAAGGAGCTCTCGTAGAATTCCTTATTTTAAAGTGTTCCTTTGTTTGGCGTTTAAACTCATGGGGCCATCAAGAGGGCTGAGTGTACACTCTTCCTGTACAGCAGGATGATAACAGGGCTTGGGAAAGAACTGGCATGCACAGTCAGGCACACTCCCAGAAGACCGCATAAATGAGCGAGGATCTAAAATTAATTCCCTTAATTAGAACTGTCTGAAGCAGGCCAGCGAGACGGCTCAGTGGGTACGAGTGTGTGCCACCAAACCTGACAACCTGAGTTCTGTCGTTACGATCCACCTGATAAAAGGAGAGAACCAACTCCTGGAAGTTGTCCTCTGACCTCCACACGTGCGCCATGGCGTGCATACACATGCACACATACAGTAAGAATGTAACAAAATCAATAATGATAATATTGTTAAACAAACAAAAATCTTTCAAACTGCCCTGCTGTCCTGGCTTAGAAGGCACTCACCTCTAACCTGTAGGTTTCTCCTTGGAGTGGGAAAATGAGGTACAGCTGGCTCAACCCCTGATTTGCTTTGCAACACCAAGAATATGCTTTAGTCTTATGCTGACCTAGAACACAGAGCCCATCTCTGGTGTCTTCACCTGGAGCTGGAGCATTCTGCCTGAGGAATACAGTTAATGACTTAGGTCCTGAATACAAGTTTTTATCTTTCAAAATACTTTGGTCCTTAGATCTTGCATTTTCCTACTGAATGTATCTGTGCAGTAGATTCAGGTCATGAAGACCAAAGGCAAAACTTAGACACTTGACAAATATCACACAGCAAACAAGTGGCCCCGCCCATCAGGAACAGCACCTTCGATCACCTCCTTTCTCCAAGTGTGTTGTTGTGGGGAATGCTGAGCAAACAACCAATGGCACACTCAAAGAAATTACTCACTAAACTAACTGCCATTAAGTAAGCAAAAAGTATGAAAACACTATCATGTATACACACCTGCTATGTCTGGGTTTACAGTAATACATATTTTAAATCATTTTCATCTCTTTAAGTTCCTTTTCTCTTTTATTTTTCTATATTGTCCTAATTTACTGAACCTTTCTTTAGGAAAAACCAATCACTCTAAGTGCATAGAAGTCCCTCCATCCAGCCCTTCTTCAGCAGACGGTGCCATCAAGCTGGAGGGCTCCAAACAGTGAAACTAGACCCTCGTATCTCACCCTGCACACAAGTCAACTCCGGATGGATCAAGGACCTCAACCTAAGGCCTGACTGGTAGACACTCCAAAGCGTTAGAGGGGAGCTTAGGGAATTCGGTTCTGCTTACAGGCTCAGGAAGGTCAGAGGGGTCGGTAGAGCAGGCATAAAGAGTGACAAGTGACCAAAGGGACCTCGTGGAACTAAAATGAAACGCATCTGCACCTCCCCAAACACCAGAATTCTAGAGAAGAGGCAGCCTGCTCAGCAGGAAAAAGCATCTTTATCAGAAGCACATCTGGCAGAGGGTTAGTGCCCAGAGCAAAGACTTCAAAACCCCAAAAACAAAACCAACAAGCCAACTGAAAACTGAGATGTGGAGCTAAACAGAGTTCTCAATGGGCTGGATCTTTGGAGCCTGGGGCCTATGCTGGGACACTTTGCTCAGCCTTGGTGTAGGGAGGAGGAGACTGGACCTACCTGGGCTGAGTCTACCAGGCTGGACTGACTCCCCAGGGGAGATCTTGCTTTGGAGGAGGTGAGAATGGGGGTGGATTGGGGGGAGGGGTGGGGTGGGAGGAGGGAGGACAGGGGAATCCATGGCTGATATGTGAAATTAATTATAAAATAAAAATATTTTTCAAAATGCAAATGGCTGATGACCGTTTTTATGTTTTTAACCCACCAAACTGACTCGCATATTCGAAGGCCCCTCCTAAACTACATTCTTTCCTCACAGCCCAGTGAGCCAAGACATGCTTACTTTTCCTGTACCAAGCCTGTGTGCTGGCCTTAGTCTGAGAGAACAATGGCCCGCTGACAAAGAAGTTCTCAGAAGCAAACAGGTCAGGGAAGACTAGGGAGGGCTCAGGGAGTCTTTTCTTCGTCTTCTCTGGAACAACATTTAATCATACTTAATTTTCTTTTGCTTTTTATTTTCTGAGACAGAGTTTCTCTGTGTTGCCCTGACTGTCCTGGTATGTGCTTTGTAGCCCAGGCTGGCCTCAAACTCAGAGAGAGATTCACCTGTCCCTGCCTCCTGAGTATTGGGATTAAAGGCATGTGTCACCATGCTGGGAGTTTATTTAGTTTTTAATTAAGTCTGAAGCTGTTGTGAAGCATTTCATTCTCCCTTTTCTCTCCACCCCTCCCCAGCTCCTTTTCCTGGTAGTACTCAAATGGCAATGAACTCAATGCATGAAATATCTTATAATCCTGTACACGCTGTGGGTGATATATAACAAGCCAGCTAGGGGCCAATCCCTTCTCCAGAAAGTTTTTGACTACTGTGAAACACTTGGTTTTGTTAACTTTAGCATTAAAAGTTGAGAGAAGTCCACTCAAGTCTGTGGAAACCAAAACCAAAAACAAACAAGCAAACAAACAAAAAACCTAGACACATTACAAAGGCATTAAAGAGAACAAGGAACAAAAGAATGAAATAATGAGTCTTAGAGAGTTGAATCATAACTGAGGATTATGTAGCTGCCCAAAACAGGAACAGACGTTTCCAGAAGTTCACAGAGCAGTTAAGATCAGAACAAATCTAGGTAAGCGAGATCAGGCATGGAGACGGGTCCTAAGGATGTCATTCGTTTCTGAGCTGATTCTGATGGAGAAGTGATCTTCAGCCCCTCTCCCTGCCTTCCAAAAATTGGCATCTGGACAAGATTGCCTAAAGAGCTAAAGTTATAGAGCTGGAAGGAAACATGTCACCTAAGCCACAGGGCTGGAAAGATAACTCGGGAGTTTGGAGCTCTCACTGGTCATGCAGAGGATTTGGGTTTGGTTCCTTTCACACACACACACACACACACACACACACACACACACACACACACGGCATTCACAACGATCTATAACTCCAATTCCAGGGGATCCAACACCCACTCTGGCCTCTGTGGGCACCAGGCCTGCAGATTGTGCACATACATATATGAAGACAGATAAATCATATACATAGTATATAAATAAATAAACAAACATTTTAATTTATATCAAATTAAATACTACCTAAGACATCTGTTCTCTAGCTCTGGAAGATATTGAGATCCTGAAGAACCTGTGTGCACACACATGCACCCATCTATCAGTGTTTACCATACTCAGAATTGAAACTTACTACTTAAAACACATACTTGTCAGTTTATTTAAAAGTAACAGTAATAAGCACATTGTGTGTCAGTATGAATAACATTTTTATGAAAAATATTTTGCAAAACAGAAAAAAAATTGGTGAAACTATTGGCACCATTTTATGTTCTTGGAATTTTGCTTCATGACCGTCTTGATAGAAGAGAATTTGAATTCTTCTTTCTGCCTTCAAGATATTCTGATAGCGTACCATACACCTGGGAAAACACACACAACACAGTCAGAAGAACAAAAACAGCAAATATTACTGATGAAAATAGCTCTGCCCTTACAGACCCCTCAGAGGGTTGTAGACCCCCAGCGGGTCCTAGACTACACTCTGAGGCCTACGAATCACACAGATTTGTAGTGTACTTCCCTGTAATGCCATTTCTTAACAAGGTGACCAGAGCACATTAACTTCCTCTAGAATGTCAATTTCCTCAGCCCTAACGTAGGACTAACAATAGAAAGTCCCTTCTGAATGACAATGTCGATTCCTGTAACTGTAGATTATTTAGATATAGAGGTGGAAGGTGAGTGGTTACTGAAAATGTGGTATGTTGGAATACCATGTAATTGTACTTGTAACTGGAATACAATGGAATTTTATTCAACCATAAAAAAACAGTGAAATATGCGGGAACTAGATGGAGCGGGAAAGCAGTGCATGAAGGAAGATAACCCAGACTCAGGAAAACAGGTACCATGTGCTCTCTCTCTCATATGCAGTCCCAGCCCCTAACTGTTGAATACATATATCCAGGTGGATATGAGAAGGCCAAGAAACTAGGAAGGGGCCCATGATACTGGAATAAAAAGAGGCTTTAAAAAGTCTCAATAGAGCTGGGCTGTGGTGGCACATGCCTTTATTTTATTTATTTATTTATTTATTTATTTATTTATTTTTTTTTTGAGCTTTCTCTGTGTAGCTTTGCGCTTTCTGGAACTCGCTGGAGACAGGCTGGTCGAATCACAGAGATCTCTGCCTGCTCCAAGTGCTGGGATAGGTGTGGTGCGGGGGGGGGGCGCACGCCTTAATCCCAGCACTCGGAGGCAGAGGCAGGAGGATCTCTGTGAGTTCGAGGCCAGCCTGGTCTACAGAATGAGTTCCAGGACAGCCAGGGCTGTTACCCAGAGAAATCCTGTCTCAAAAAAACAAAATACAAACAAACAAAAAAGAGTGTTCCTGTGGACAAGAGAGATGGCTGTGTGGTTAAGAGTGTCTACTGCTCTTCCTGAGTTTGACTCTCAGAATCCAAATGGAGCACCTCTTGAACACTTGAATTCCAGCTCCAAGGAGTTTCCTTTGGCTTCCATAGGCACCTGTACTCACACACACATACCCACACACGTATAATTTGAAAATATAATAAGTAAAGCTTTTTATTATCTTTGTTTGTATGTTTATATTTTGGCATTTTGAGACAGGGTCTATGTAATCCTGGAACTCATTTTGGCATTTTGAGACAGGGTCTATGTAATCCTGGAACTCACTATGTAGATCAGGCTAGCCTCAAACTCACAGATTCCCCTTCCTCTGCCTCCTGAATACTGAGATTAAAGGTATGTGCCACCACATCTGGTCAGTAAATCTATTTTTTTAAAGACGTGTACATGTAATTTTTCTGGGAGAAAAAAATATTATCAATATAGGTTGTGAGGATGAGATCTGGTGATCTGGTGTTAGAAGACCGGGGTTCAAACTCCAGCTCAACCACTTCCTAGATGATCACTTTTAGGTAAGCGTAATAATCCTTCTTGATCCCCAGAGCAAGCCAGCTATCGAGGCTAGACATCTTGGGGTGCTCTGGGTTTGATAGTGAGATCCCGCCTTGTTGAATCAGATGGAAGAGCAATGGAGATGATTCTAGACATCAACCTTGGGCCTCCACATGCACACACACCCATGTGTTCACATGTCCACACACACACACACATGTGCTCCCACCCATGCAAACCATGCATGTACACACATGTAAAAATGGAAAGAGAAACACAATGTAAAAAGGACTATTCCCTCTTACACCTCGCTTGGCACATCTGTAACAAGGGAACATAGAGAAAATGCAAGAGGGAAGACAGTGGGGGGGGGAGGGGAAAGACTCAAACAAACGAAATACACACATGAAAATCCTATATAGAATCTTGTTACTATTTCAGGTAAGTTTAATAATAAAATATTAAATAAATAGTATAGGGGTTGAGCATTCCTAATTCCAAACTCCGAGATCTGAAACACTCCAGTGTCTAACTTTTCCTGAGCCTTTGACCTGATACCACAAGCAGAAATTTCCACGCCATGAACTTGGTTGCATATACAAGATTACTGAAAACATTTAGTGCGATTGCTTTCAAGCTGTCTGTAGAGGACCCCATCCCCTAGATTTCTCATCAGGTATATGCTAAGCTGAGACAGTCTTGATCCTGAACATCCTGGATGCAGGATGCTTAGCCCTTATAGAGATGATTCCGAGAGCGTTTAACACAGCTTGAGGCTCACAGTAATGACTCCAATGATGGACCTACCTGCTAGTGCTAATACTCGATATCATGTCAGGCCAACCAATGTGCTAAGCACCAGGAGGTATATCAAAATGCCCCACGTTGCTGTAAAGTGGGGGAAACAAGACAAATTCATGCCTATAGAGTAAAACAGATTTTTGCCAAGAATGACCAAAGGTGATCACATTCATTGACTTCTTTATTTATCCAACATATTTTAATTGATAATACCTACTGCATGTAAGTATTAACAGAAGAAAAAAGGACCCAAAAGAGGGAGAAAAGTAACAGCAGGAGGTAAAATGAGGCATGGCATGGAAAATCATGCCAGGCTTTGCAGGCTAATGTGATTAGTGTATGCAGACGTCTCTTATGGGGAGATGGGATTACAAGTAGAATAAAAGGTTGGACATAGGAAAAGAATTAAGGCACACATTTATTTATGCATTCACTCAACAAACGTTAGATTTTTCTGTGGAATTTGCTTCAAAGGGATCCCTACTTTCAAAGAAGCTGTATTTTTGCGTTTAACTACTTACACTCTGTGAGAAATAAGCACTTGTTTTACAAAATTAGTAAACACAGTCAAGCAAAACTCACAAAATAAAATCACCCATGACTCTCCTGTCCAAAGAGAGCCACTTCCCCGATGACGTGAGACAAAACAAGCTGGAGTGAACCCCTGGGCCAGCAAGCACTTGACTGTTGTGAGAGCCCTGTTCTATAAGATCCGGTACAGAGAGCTGAGAAAAGGTCTACACAGGGTAGAGGTAAAATTGACACATGAGCATCAGAGAGATTAAAGGAGGCCAAGGGGCCAGCTTTGCATTCATCTCAGGATGTAGACTAAGAGGAGGGGCAAAAACTGAAGATAAATAATCTTTTATTTTAAAATTTATAAGAATACTGCCAAGCTGGGTGGTGGTGGCACAAGCCTTTAATCCCAGCACTCGGGAGGCAGAGCCAGGCAGATCTCTGTGAGTTTGAGGTCAGCCTGGGCTACCAAGTGAGATCCAAGAAGGGCGCAAAGCTACACAGAGAAACCCTGTCTGGAAAAACCCAAAAAATAAAAAATAAATAAATAAGCCAGGCGGTGGTGGCGCACGCCTGTAATCCCAGCACTCAGAAGGCAGAAGCAGGTGGATCTCTGTGAGTTCGAGGCCAGCCTGGGTCTACAGAGCTAGTCCAAGACAGGCTCCAAAGCTACAAAGAAACCCTATCTCGAAACCGCCCCCCCAAAAAAAATAATACTGCCATAGAACCCAATGACACAACACCTACCAGCTCAGTCTTGCTTGCCTGGCCCTCTCCCTGGCTCTGCCTGGGCTGATCATTCCCTGTAGCTCTGATCTCACCCATTTTTCTGCCCATCTCTAGGTCCTGCACCAATAGGCTTTCAGTTTCTCTCATCCAACTAGACGTATCTCTAAGAAACCAGGAGGCCAAGGAAGGCCTCCGCTAACTTCCAGCAGTGGCTGCCCCCATTCTGGCCATAACTCCTGTCAAGCCTCTCTCCGGCAGCTCTGGAGTTTACCAAACTCTCCCTCCCCAGGTCCTGCCCACTACAGACTCTGGGACTGCCTCCTCTTCTCTGCTGCCCACATTACTGTTAACTGTCCCTGCTAAATTCCATGAGAGTCCACTTCAGCATCCTATGAGAACCTTGGCAATGAAAACCGCCATCAGCGCCCAGGGTCTACGGGACTAGCTGCTGTTATGGTTGTTTTTAAGAGACACTTGCTAACTCCAAGGCTCACTAAGGATGCTCTCACATGGGATGGTAACAGAAAGGCTGAGGTAGCAGTGACTGTAAAATGGGATCTAATAGGTGGAGGGAATCACCTCAATTCTCAGGAAGAGCTCTTATAATTCTATTAAGGGACTGTAAAGATTTGCTGAGTAAAATGAGTGCAACACATCCTATCCCACATAAGCCCTTTTATCCTGCAGGGAGTGCAGAATAAGTATTATTTTCACAGAAAAAGCCCATCCTAAGGGGGGAATGTGATAAGAAGTGGAATTGCATTAAGAAGGAACATTAGTGCAATCAACACATAGACAGTGGAGGAAAAAGGCATTATCAATAGGAACATCAGCCACAGCTTTTAAAAAATTAGTGGGGGCATGTTCCATTTTGTCCCCAGTTATCCTTGTATAATTTTATATAAAACCCCTATTCCATAAAAATTTCTTTTTAAGAGCCTGGGAATAGAGGAATCTCTTCTGACACAGAAAGAGTTTTCTCACTGACTTTTTAGTGCTAAATGGACCCAGAGATTATATTCCACATTATTAGTTAAGTTCAATAGAAATGATTAATCAATCTTCTCTTCCCCTGTTATTTTAGCACATCTATAATTTCCATTATCAGAACCCTTTAAAGAATATTTGATTATGAGCCGGGCGGTGGTGCACGCCTTAATCCACACTTGGAGCACAGGCAGCGATCTCTTGAGTTCGAGCAGCAAGTGAGTCAGAAAGCAAAGACATAGAGAAACCCTGTCTCGAGAAAAAAAAAAAAAAAAGAATATTTGATTATGTTGAAGTCTCTTATTACGTTGGGATTGGTCAGATTAGTCCATCCTAAGTATCCTCCATCCATGTGGCTAAAGACTATTTGTCCCCCTTCTTTTGTCCAAACTTATGGACCCTGGTAGAAACAAGCAATCTTTTGTATTACAAGACAATATCAGGGCATTTTCTATGACAAGAATGTCTTTTATTTCCCCCCACATTGAGATGCATTTAGGTTCTGTTTGCATAGATCGAAAAACAAAACTGTTGGCCATGAGACAATCATGATGCAGATTCCAACAGCAATGACATGATGTTTAAAGTTATGTTAGACAGTCAAACCTTAGAAAATTTACTTCTTTTTTCCCCCTTTGGTTTTTTTGTTTTGTTTTTTTTTTTTTTTTTTTTTTTTGAGACAGAGTTTCTCTGTGTAGTTTTGGTACCTGTCCTGGATCTCTCTGTGTAGACCAGGCTGGCTCAGACTCACAGAGATCTGCCTGGCTCTGCCTCCCAAGCGCTGGGATTAAAGGCATGTGCCAGTACTGCCCAGTGAAAATTTACTTCTTAATGGTTCCTTTTCAGTCATTTTCCACCTCTGGGAGTTGGGCTCCTCTTCTAAGAGTTCCTCTGGTGCCTTCTTGAGGTGCGAGTAATGAACCCAGGCAGGAATACCAGCAACCTTCAGAACAGTATGCATCTGAAGAACCATGAAATAAGGTCATTTCCATTTAGGTTCAAGCCAGTCACCAGTTTTAAAATGTGGGTCTAATACAGCATCTCCCAACAGGAATGGGTGGTCTGGTGGGCAGTACCCAATTGGTTGAGCAGCCTGGACCTGAGGGAAAATCTTATCCAAGGTTAACTGAAATTCTTTTAAGGACTCAGAAATTGGAGTGCGACAATCTGATAATAATCCAGCATATACCTGAGGGATTATGGGAGGTAGTCGACCATAGACTATTTCATTTGAGATGAACTTTTCTTGGTAGGATGTGCAGCAGACCCTGAGAAAGGCTTAAGGCAAGAGGTCAAACCAGTTACTACCAGTCTCAAGAGTATATTTAGTTAAAATCTGCTTTAAAGTTCTAATCATCCTCTCTATCTTTTCTGAGCCCTAAGGATGATACATATTCCAGTTTCTAATTTGTTAAGAGCCTTAGCAATTGAGACAACTTGACTGTGAAGGCTAGGCCATTGTTGGAACCCAGAGATACGGTGAAGCCAAATCTGGGAATAATTTCATTATTAATTTCTTAGCTACCACTTGGCCATTTCCACTAGAGAGAGCAAGGCCTCTACCCAGCCCGTGACAGTATCAACAAAGACCAGCGGATATTTGTAGCCATACAGTACTGGCTTGAATTCAGTGAAGTCCAATTCCCAAAATTCACCAGGTACAATACCTGACTCCATTGTCCTGAGGGAAGCATTTACCTGGGCATAGGTAAGGCAGCGATCTGAAGTGAAGTTTTTCTCAGTGTCCAGGTAGCCAGGCATGAGAGGAGATGAGTTCTGAGATCTAGATGGTAAGTGCCTGGAGTGATAAAGCCCATTTGGGCTCAGTACCTTAGGCACGTAGATTCTTCTGTCAACCAAGATCCACCATCTCTTGGGGTTCTCTTGAACACCCAAGTAAGAATATGACTTGATTTCTTCTGGATCGTACCCAGGATCATCTTCAATGAGGCAGAGTGGGCGCCCAGGGATGGCAGGAAAGTTCCAGGATGGTCTGGGGTTTGGGTTCCCTGAGAGTAGCCTTTTTGACAACTTGCTCTGCATGATTGTGTCTTGAGTTTGGGGTTTTTTTTTTGTCTCTTTGGTGTCCTGGCCAATGTATTATGGCCAGTTCAACTGGCAGCGAGATGGACTCTAGCAACTGGACAATTTCATGTTCATTTTTAATAGTCTTTCCCTCTGAGATGAGTAAGCCCCTCTGTTTATATATCTGTCCATGAACATGAGCCATGGCAAAAGTATATCGGCTGTCTGTATAGATGTTCACCTTTTTTCTTCAGCCCATCTTAAAGCCTGTGTCAGAGCAATTATTTCTTCTCTCTGGAAAGATGTGCCCCTGGGCAAAGCTTGTACCCAAATGACCTCCTTCTGGCCTGTGACCACCAATGCCCCAGCATTCCTGCTTCCTTCTTGAATGAAGCTGCTACCATCTGTGTACAGATCTATATCTCTGGTGGTGAGGAACATCTGTCAGGTCTGGTCCCATACCTTGGATGATGCTCAGCATCTCCAGGCAGTCATGGATGGGTTCCTCAGGGTTGCCATCCAGCAGCAGGGTGATGGAATTAATGGCCAAGGATTTATCAAAGGTCAGCCTGTCCTTATCAAAAAGAAAGTCTTGGTACTGAGTCAGACGGGCATTTGACACCCATCATAGGTGGCATCCCACAGCAGGGCATCCACAGCATGTGGAACTGTTACAGTTAAAGTCTGTCCCAATGTGAGCTTATCAGCTTCTTCTACAAGAATTGCAGTGACCGTGGTGCCTCTTAAACAAAGGGCCATCCAAAGGCTCCAGGATCCAGTCTCTTTGAGATGGAAGATACCAGCCTTTTCCAGGGACCCAGAATCTGAGCTTAGTGATGCTCTTTTCTCATGAACGTAAAGATGAAAGGGCTTGGACTTATGGAGAATTGACGAGGAGGCCTGTATCGTAAAGGCCTGTTCCTGTTCTTCAGTCCATTCCAAAGGGGTGTTGCTCCCGACCATAGCAAAGTACAAAGGTTTAGCAATTTCAGTGAACCCAGTATCTGAAGATCACAATATCCAACAGCTCCCAGAAACTCTCTAACTTGTCTCTTGGTTGTTGGGGTTGGGATCTGCAGTATGGCTACTATGTGGGCCTGGAATAACAGACTTTTCCATTCTCTCAGTTCATATCTCAAGTAAATAACCTGGAGAGAGCAAATGTGGGCTTTCTTTTTAAAAACTCTGTAGCCTAACTGGGCTGGAGTTTTCCAAGTCCTCGGGTGGCTCTCAAACAGTCCTCCTTATCTTTAGCAGTCAACAGTAAATCAACCGCATATTAAAGCAAGGTTACCTCAGGGTACCTGCTGAAGAAGAGACTTCAATCCTGGGTGAGTGCTTCCTCAAAGATGGTAGGAGAGGTTTTGAACCCTTGAGGCAGTCTGGTCCAAGTTAATTGTCCCGATATTTCCAGTTAAGGGTCAGCCCATTCAAATGGGAAAATGAAATGGACCAACTGAATTTTGACAGAGGGATGGAGAAGAATGCATCTTTTAACTCAAATAGGGTATAAACTTTATGCTCTAGTGGCAATAAACCGAGAAAAATGTGGGGATTTGGAACCGTTGGGTGAATGGATTCCGTTCACCTCCCTCAAGTCTTTTGTTTGTTTGTTTGTTTTGGTTTTGAAGACAAGGTTTCTCTATGTAGCCTTGGCTGCTCTGGCATTCCCTTTGTACACCAGGCTGACCTAGAACTCAGAGATCCGCCTGCCTCTGCCTCCTGGGTGCTGGGATTAAAGGAGGGCGCCACAACGGCCCCAACTCTTGTCCTGGTCTATAGTCTCTAGTTCCAGGCTTTTGGACATCAACAAAGGGGTATTCCAGACTGACTGGCAAGGAATAAGTATTCCTGCTTCAGGGAGGTACCTAATGTGACCCTTAGTCCCTCCTCTAGTTTCCAAACTGGTGGGGTACTGCTTGACTTAAATGGGCCCTTCTCCAGATGTCAGCTGCTCTATAACAGGTGGCACCTGTCTTGCCAAGCCAGGAGGATTGTTCTCTGCAAACTGTAGCAATTTCCTGGATCAACAACTTTTTTCATCATTCCCCTTCCATGGAATGGGTTGGTGTGGTGGTTTGAAAGAAAACGGTCCCCCAAGGGAGTGGCACTATTGGGAGATGTGGCTTTGTTGGAGTAGGTGTGGCCTCGTCTGAGGAAATGTGTCGCCGTGGGAGTGGGCTTTGAGGTCCCCTTTGCTCAGGCTCTGCTCGATATGTCACACAGTTGCTTGTGTTGCCTGCAGATCAAGCTGTGGACCTCTCAGTTCCTTCCCCAGCACCATGTCTGCCTGCATGCCGCCCTTGCCACCCACCATGATGATAATGGACTAAACCTCCAAACTGTAAGCCAGCCTCAGTTAAATGTTTTTGTAGACGAATTTCTAAAACAGTCTTATTAAATAAGAAACACAGAGCCAAATACAGGGGGAATAGCTGAAGAGATCAGAGAAATAGCGAAGAGCCACTGACTAGCCTTAACTTACCACCACGCCATAGCTTCCTAAGAGAGAGCTTCTTCCTGTCTAACCTGTGCTTTTATTGCCTTCCTGTTCTGCCTTCTCATTGGCTCTAAGCCCAGCCACATTATTTCCTCATCACTGCCTGTCTATACAGACCTCCAGGTCTCTATGGTTGGAACTGGGATTAAAGTCTCATGTCACCACGCTTGGCTGTGTCCTTGACCACACAGAGACTCTGCCTGCCATGTGATTGGATTAAGGGCATGTGCTACCACTGCCTGACTTCTGTTTATGGCTTGCTATAACCTCTGATCTCCAGGCAAACTTTATTTATTAACATACAATAAAATAACACATTTCAGCACAAATAAAATATCACCACATGCTTTCCTTTATAAGAGTTGCTGTGGTCATGGTGTCTCTTCATAGCAATAGGAACCCTAACTAAGACAGTTGGATTTTGGAGGAGCAGATATTTCTCACTTATTGGGCAGGCTATAGTTAAAGCCTTAGCGGGAGCTCCCAACTGCAACCTAGGAGAGTCTCCTGAGAATGATAATGTTGCCTGGAACTTGTTCCAGAGGTTCTGTCCCATTAAAGGGTAGGGGCACTCAGGAATGACAATAAAAGAATGAGTCATGGTTCCTTGTCCTAGGTTAACAGTTCAGTCAATGGTCCATTCATATTCTTTGATATCTTGTTTCCCCCTGTACTTCCATTGTTTAGTTGGTAAGTGTCCTAGAAGTTCCCATAAGACTGAATGGGTGGCCCCTTGTCAACAAGAAAACTTATAGGTTGGTGAACCAAGCTCATAGTAACTCATGAACTTTAGACCAACAGCTGTGGAACCTGCATGGGACCGGACTAGATCCTCTGCATACGGGAGAGAGTTGTGTAGGTTGGTCTGTTTAAGGGGCCCCTGGCAGTGGGATCAGGATCTATCCCTTGTGTATGAGCTGGATTTCTGGATCCCATTACTATGGGATTGGACACCTTGCTCATCCTTGATGCAGCGGGAAGGGGCTTGGTTCTGCCTCAACTGAATGTACCAGGCTTTATTGTCCCCCCATGGGAGGACTTACTCGTTTGGAGGAAGGGATGGGAGGTTGATTGTAGGGGGAAAGGTGGAGAAGGGAGCAGGAGGAGGGATGAGAGGGGAGTGGATCCGTGGTTGGTATGTAAAAAATTTACAGGTTGGCCTCCTATGGTGAGGGTTACTGTCTTAGTTAGGGTTTCTATTGCTGCAATGAAACACCATGACCAAAAAGCAAGTTGGGGAGGAAAGTGTTTATTCAACTTACACCTCTACATTACTGTTCATCACTAAAGGAAGTCAGGACAGGAAATCAAGCAGGGCAGGAACTTAAAGGCAGAGGCCACATAGGAGTGCTGCTTACTGGCTTGCTTCCTATGACTTACTTGTTCAGCCTGCTTTCTTATAGAACTCAGGACCACCAGTGCTGGGATGGCACCACCCACCATGGGCTGGGCCCTCCCATATCATCACTAATTAAGAAAATGACTTACAGCTAGATCTTATGGAGGAATTTTCCAGTTGAGGTTTCCTCCTTTCAGATAACTGTAGTTTGTGTGTCGAGTTGGCATGAGACCAGCCAGCACAGTTACCGTAGTCACCTGGGGCCTAGTTTGAAGGAGCCCCACCATCGCTAATCCTCCACAGCTAGGACTGGCTTGGGCTTGTTAGAGGGGCCACCTGCTTCTGTTGTGGCCATTCATTTTTCCCAATGACCCATTTCTTTGCAGTAGGAGCGCTGGTCCTTTTGTAAAGGTTTCCTCTTTTCATCATGCAGTGTATGGGCAGAGTTGAAGTGGCTGGGGCTTGTAGTATAGCCATGGTGGCATTCTCCATCTTCTTTACCAAAGGATCTTCTTTCTGTCTGCTGTCAAACACCTTCTGGGCTATCTCCAGGTTAGTTGCCTTGAGATCTGCCAGGTCCTCTGGGTCTATAGAGAAGTGTTTAACCAATAGGCATCCAGGAGGCGCTCCAGGAAAGCTGAAGAAGGTTCATCTGGACCCTGTTTCACGTCTGTTCCCTTAGATAGGCCAGCGGGCTTTCAGGCTGCCCATTTCATCCCCTCTAGAAGAAACTGGTGGTACTTGAAGGATTTCCTATCTCTTCTGTGTTGCAGTGTCATTGGGGTCCCCTTCTTGGCAGAGCATGGTCAGTTAATTGTTTCTTCTTTCTGGTCATCAGCTGTTGAAACTATTCCAGGGAGTGTTGCTTTTGTGAGAATCCACACCCTTTCTTTGGTAGTGAAGAGGAAACAGAGAATCTGCGGACAGTCGTCCCACATGGGGAAATGATTGAAAAAGGTAGAATTAGAGGAATTAAGGACTCGGGTTTAGTGCTGAAAGGGGGTTTCTGGTTCTTCCAGTTGTAGAGATCTGCAGTGGAGAAAGGGACAAGTCATTGTCAGGAAAAGGCCATGGGGAGTGAGGACTAAAGGAGGTGCCACCCCAGAACCAGGACTGGAGGAGGAGTTGGGAGGCCATATGAGAACCCCTGGCGGTATAAGAAGTGGGAAAGACAGGGTAGGTAAGAGCTGGGGGGAGAAGGTATGGGGAGATAAGGAAGAGCTAGGGAGAGAAGACGGGGGAGGAAGGGAAGAGCTAGGTGGTGGGGTAGGGGTAGATGGGAGACAGGGGACAGAGTGAGGCCGTGGGGGGGGGTGGGAGGGGAAGAGTGGGGTGGGGGGTAGGGTAGATGGGAGCAGGGGACAGAGTGAGGCCGTGGGGGGGGTAGGGTAGATGGGAGCAGGGGACAGAGTGAGGCCGTGGGGGGTAGGGTAGATGGGAGCAGGGGACAGAGTGAGGCCGTGGTGGTGGGGTAAGGTAGATGGGAACAGGGGACAGAGTGAGGCCGTGGGGGGGGTAGGGTAGATGGGAACAGGGGGACAGAGTGAGGCCGTGGGGGGGGTAGGGTAGATGGGAACAGGGGGACAGAGTGAGGCCGTGGGGGGGGTAGGGTAGATGGAACAGGGGACAGAGTGAGGCCGTGGGGGGGGGGGTAGGGGTAGATGGGAACAGGGGGACAGAGTGAGGCCGTGGGGGGGGTAGGGTAGATGGGAACAGGGGACAGAGTGAGGCCATGGTGTGGGGGGACTGGGGTGGCAAATATGGAAGTTGAAGTAAGGAAGGGAGAGAGAGGTAAGGATGTTTATATGGAAGGAGGAAGGAACTTCTCAAAGACTGCTCCCTCTAACCTAATGTAGGAAGCAGTCACTGCCCAGATCTTAGGTAGACATCAATAAGAATCAAGCTTGCTTCAAATTTGGCTCAGAATTGTGGTAGTGGTGTTATTCTAGCCCAATGGGATTAAGATTTTCTGGATGCCCCAGTGAGATCAAACCACCCACCCAGATTTTAAAGCTGGACCTTTACACCCCAGGACTCCAGGCTGAAGAGCTGCCTCGGGAGGTGTACATACTGAGAAGTTTCCAGGTTCTAAGGCAATGCTTTCAGTTTCAAGGACTGTCAGAGTGACTGCGAGGCTGGAGAAAGCAGCATGCATCGATGGAGGCCTTCCTGGTAAGCCATAGTCTGGTCTGTTGGGATCCCGATCTGAGATATAGTGGGGTTCAACAGAAACCAGACATTCTCCCATCCGGGGCAAATAGTGAGTCATTACACTGCTCACCTGAAAGGTTCTGCAGGAGGAAGAATCCTCCTCCCTCCATATAACCATCTTTACCTGTTATTACTTCAACCTCCATCTGAGTCCATTTCTCACACCCCTTTTATAGAGTAAAATTGGGAGTAGTTGCAAAGTAGATTTACAGAAGAGAGACAATAGGGCAATAAGAAAGTACTGAAATTTTTAAAAAAGCATCATGTGGTTGCCATGTAATTAGGGAAGGTGATTAGGGAGTGTCAGGGAGTGTCAGGGAGGGTAAAGGCATTCTTAAAAACAAGTCAAGATCATGAATTAGGGCAGATCAGATTCCAGGAAATAGACTTAAAAACAGAAATTCAGCTCTTTAAATCTCTAAAGAAAGAAATTGAAGAAGATATCAAAAAATAGAAGGATCTCCCATGCTCATGGATAGGTAGGATTAACATAGTAAAAATGGCAATCTTACCAAAAGCAATCTACAGATTCAATGCAATCCCCATCAAAATCCCAACACAATTCTTCACAGACTTGGAAAGAAAAATACTCAACTTCATATGGAAAAACAAAAGACCCAGGATAACTAAAAGAACCCTGTATAATAAAGCAACCTCTGGAGACATCACCATCCCTGACCTCAAGCTCTGCTATGGAGCTATAGTAATAAAAACTGCTTGCTACTGGCATAAAAACCAACATACAGACCAATGGAATTGAATCGAAGACCCTGACATTAATTCACACACATATGAACACCTGATTTTTGACAAAGAAGCCAAAACTATACAATGGAAAAAAGAAAATATCTTCAACAAATGGTGCTGGCATAACTGGATGTCAATATATGTAAAAAATTACAAATAGATCCATATCTGTCACCATGGACAAAACTCAAGTCCAAGTGGATCAAAGACCTCAACATAAATCCAGTTACATTAAACTTAATAGAAGAGAAAGTAGGAAGTACTCTTGAACGCATTGACACAGGCGATCACTTCCTAAATATAACATCAGCAGCACAGACACTGAGCACAACAATTAACAAATGGGACCTCTTAAAACTGAGAAGCTTTTGTAGGGCAAAAGACACGGTCAATAAGACAAAAAGACAGCCTACAGAATGGGAAAAGACCTTCACTAACCCCACATCTGACAGAGGACTGATCTCCAAAGTATATAAAGAACTCAAGAAACTAGACATCAAAATGCTGAACAATCCAATTAAAAAATGGGCTACAGAGCTAAACAGAGAATTCTCAAAAGAATCTCAAATGGACATTTAAGGAAATGCTCAACATCCTTAATCATCAGAGAAATACAAATCAAAACGACTCTGAGATACCACCTAACACCTGTCAGAATGGCTAAGATCAAAAACACTAATAACAATCTATGTTGGAGAGAATGCAGAGCAAGGGAAACACTCCTCCACTGTTGGTGGGAATGCAAACTTGTATAACCACTGTGGAAATCAGTATGGCAGTTTCTCAGAAAATTGGAAATCGATCTACCTCAAAACCCAGCCATACTACTCTTGGGCATACACCAAAGGAATGATCAATCATACCACAAAGATACATGCTCAGCTATGTTCATAGCAGCACTGTTTGTAATAGCCAGAACCTGGAAATAACCTAGATGCCTGTCAACTGAAGAATGGATTAAGAAAATGTGGTACATATACACAATGGAGTACTACACATCAGAGAAAAACAATGACAGTATGAAATTTGCAGGCAAATGGATGGAACTAGAAAATATCATCCTGAGTGAGATAGCCCAAACCCAGAAGGACAAACATGGTATGTTCTCACTCATAAGTGGATACTAGATATAAAGCAAAGAACAATCAGACTGCAACCCACAGAACCAGGGAGGCTACATAGCAGGGGGGACCCTAGGATGACTGTGGCTTATAATAAGTTTTGGTTTTACTCAATTACTGGGCAAGCCTCAATGAAACATTTCGCTATTGGGATAAGAATTTATACTGTATCAAGCTGATAATAGAAAAATAAATAAATAGAGACTAGGGGGCGGACTTTCTTCCGAACTAAGGTTCTCTTACCACCTCACCCCGACACCCCCATCCTCCGTCCCCTCTTGGAATCTGCCCTGCTCTTCTTTTAGGTCTAGGTATTTGGAATTCTCTGCCTCGTCCTGTCGCCAGTGACTCACTGATCACTGCTGTGGGGAGCGCCACAGTGAGGACGCCGGGGTCCAGGAACCGGAAATGGGTTCTGTATCATTTGAGGACATCTCTTTGGACTTCACCTGGGATGAGTGGCAGGATCTTGATTCTGCTCAGAGGACACTCTACAGGGATGTAATGCTAGAGAATTATAGCAGCCTCATGTTTTGGGGACACTGCACGGCCAAACCTGAAATGATCTTCAAGTTAGAGCATGGATTTGGGCCATGGAGTTTAGCAGAAGCCTCTATCCAGAGCCTTCCAGGTGTTCATAAAATGACTGTCTCAATTGAGAATGACCAGGAATATCACAAGGGACTTTTGTGGCAAGTTGAAATCACCAGCAGCCAGACATCAAATGAAGAAATTGTTGAAATCCTCATCCTGCAGTTTTATTGAGACTCTGTGACTGAAGACTATCCTTAGCAACAGATGATCTTATTCCATATGATTAAAAGCAGTAAAGCCTACTTGAAGTGTCCCATGTCGGTCCGGTAAAGACATTGCAACCCATATATTTAAAACCCTAAGAATATAAAGAGTGCCAAAATTTTTAAATTGAACTTGAAATTGATCTGGCATCAGAAACCCAATAGAGGTGATTAACCAGAGGAGTCCAATTTGAAAACACTTCAGTAGTCAAACTGAGTTTATTACAGATTTGCCAATAAATTACAGATGTAAGGATTCTAGAAAAGGCATTCAGCCATGATCCCACAGTACCAGCCATCAGAAAGCTTATGCAAGTGAGAGCGCATTTGAAGTTTAGAAGTACACTTGGCTTAAATGTGGCTCAGTGGCAGTAGGCTTATGAGTCTTGTATTTACACAGAAGTTTTTATGTGTCATCTTGGTTTAGAATATTTACATTCATGGGGCATTTGTATATCAGGTAGAATTGTCTATAAGTTTTAATGTCCCATCAGATATGAACATTTTTAATGGGTCACGTTTTTATAATTGTTTAGTTTTGAGACAATCTTGATGTGTAGCTTGAGTGTCCTCTGATTTCTGCATGTGCATAGTTAAGTACCACACACACACACACACACACACACATAGAAAATATACACACAGTAGAAAAATATCAAAAATTTTTATGTATTAGGAAATTCTATAACAAAACATCAGGATATGTAATTTTCATGTTACTCTTCAAATGGAATTTTGCTTAAATGTGCTATTAAAAGTTAAAATGTTCAACTATAACCCAATAAAGAAACATAATAATGTAAAAAAAAAAAGAAAAATAAATAAATAAATAAAATGAAAAAGAAAAGAAACTCAGCTCTTATAGTAAACAGAAATTTACTTTAATAATACAGCATATAGTAGCTCCTGCCTTTAAAATGGGGTCAGGCAGGTTTCTCATTCCCTACTTGACTTATCTTTCCCTGTCAAATCTTTGATATCTTTGATAGGGGACTGCCTTTAATAATGCTGTTGAGCAGCAATGATTCTAGAACTGTGATCTGATGGGCGATCAAGTTATTACCATGTTGGAGGGCACAGGGCCCGACTGTGATAACTAGTAGATATAATATTAGAGAGCCAGTGAACGGGGAGAACCACCTTAGCCATAGTGGCCAGTCAAAATTTGTTTGACAATTTTCATTTATTTCTTTATGTAGATCATCAGTTTGGTTGTTAACCGTATGCGAGAAGCCACTGTTAATCCCACCAGTCAAGAATAAGACCACTAAACTGGGTAGTGGTGGCGCACACCTTTAATCCCAGCACTCAAGAGGCAGAGGCAGGAGGATCTCTGTGAGTTCGAGGGCAGCCTGGTCTACAGAGAGAGATCGAGGAAGGGCTCCAAAAGCTGCACAGAGAAACCCTGTCTCGGAAAAAAAAAAAAGAATAAGACCACTAACACAATTTAAAGACAAATTTGAAGCAAGCTTTAATTAAATACCAGCCAGTGGATGGGCTCTGGCCAGGTCCTCTCTGAGTTTCCAGAAGATGGCCCCGAGTTACAGTTTGCAGTGGTGTATTTCCCATCAGGCCCAAGCATATCTCCTGACACATTTCCTGCCTACACCCAATCAAGGGCAAGCTTACATCCTGACACTCCTGCCTACACCCAATCAGGAGCAAGTGTACATCCTGACATATTCCTGCCTGTGAACCTCCCGCCCACATCTGATCAAGCACATCCAGTACAGATGGGTCAAACAAACTTGTTTAGGGAAGTGAAAACCTGTGACTTGTTATCTCCCATAAACAACAGCCTCCAGCATTTCAGGAACTATCTTTCCTTGGGCAGGGGGCTTGCAGATCAGAGGCTTTTTTTTTTGTTTCAGCAATCTCTAAAGCACAGTAATTGATTTTGGCTCTCACACCACCTCCAGTCTCCATAAGCACAAAATGGAGAATCCTTAAAACTCTATGTTCCTCTGACAAGAATTAATTTAAAACCTGCCTCTACAATGGAAAGTAGATACAACCTATGACCCAGGCCCTCTTCCCCAGGCAAGGACTGGTTAATCTGTCACACAGCTCTAGCCTCGTCATGTGCCTTTCTAGAAACTGTAAGATGACGCAAGCATGGTGGGGAGAAAATTAGACACTACCACACCCACCCCCTACCTCCCCTCCAAAGCCTGTAGATAAAGTCATTTCCTTTTACTGATTTCTATTTCTTTATTTCTCTGGAATAAGGAAAAAACTGAGGCAGAGTGTTTATAGACTAGAATCTGAGGCAGAGGGATTAATGTGAGTCATTTCCCTCAGTGAAATCAAGCAGGGAGTTTGAGAGCCAAAGTCACATTTTAAGTTTCAACGACTGTGCCTTAGAGATGCTGGAGGCTGTTGCTTATGGGAGATGACAAGTTTGTTTGACCCATCTGCCCCAATGTGCTTGATCGCATGTGGGCGGAAAGTTCATGGGCAGGAATGTGTCAGGATGTATGCTTGCCCCTGATTGGACCTTATGGGAAATGTGGTAAATTATGGGTTGTGCCCTCTTAAGCCCCTGTGAAATGTGACTCAGGGCCATTTCCTGGGAACCTGGGTTGGACCTGGCCAGAGACCATCTACCTGGCTAGTATTTAATTAAAGCTTACTTCAGATTTGTCTTCAAACTGTGGTAGTGGTCTTATTCTCGACTGGTGGGATTAACAATAGGATGGGTTATCTGACTGGCCCCTGAGAAAAGCAGAAAAAGACCCTACAGCTGGAAAACCACGCTACTTGGACCACACTTTGTTGAGGAATTTAAAATAGCCTGGCCACGCCACGTTATGGTATGGTTATGGTCACTCAACTCCCTCTCCCCTTCCTGTCCCTGAATGTCACCCCACCCAGTGTCTGGGAGCTCACTTGTTCCCCAGGTTCAGCTGAGGCCTGGCTGGTTAATGAACCCCGGGGTTCTGCTTCAGCTGCACACACCCATGTGATCTCAGCTAAGCCACAGGGATGACAGGTTGTCTAGTCTCTAAGAAGTTAGAGTCAGCTTGGAGGGGAAGCCTGCCGGGTACGCTTCCTCCTCCACCCTCCTAATTTAGCCATGCTTTAGTTCACGCTCTCTTCATCGCCAGACCAACCTGGCACACCTGATTACAAACTCCTAAAGGAGCCTTCTTATCTGTGCTGAAGAAAGCATGTCTGGTGCTCAGGGGACGAGGCCCCAAGCCTGAGCAATGGGTGGAAGAGGATGTGGGGAGGAAGGTGGATCTTCCAGAAAAGTGTTCTTAGAGTCAATGTAAGAAAGCAAGGAAAAAAGGAATAGAGGCTTGTGCCTCCGGTGTGCAAAGACAGCAAAGCAAGGGTGGGCGGTCATGGTCAAGTGGAAGCCAGAGGAACAACGTTAGTTCTGTCAATACTCAGGGCAGAGATGCGGGATGCTTTGAAAGGCTGCTCTGAGCCCCACTGGCCCTAACATTCTGAAGGCAGAAGAGAACGCATACACATGGCTGGTGGGAGTGTAAGCTGGCACAGCCACCGTGGAAATCAGTGTGGAAAATCCTCAAAAAGAAATCTGTAAATTGATCTACCTTGAGATCCTGCTGTAGCACTCCTGGGTATTTACCTGAAAGAATCCATGCCAACATATCACAGAGATGCCAGCACACCCACGTTTGCTGTGGCGGCAGTCACAATACTGAAGTTATGACTCCAACCTGGGTGGCCAGAAAAACGGAGGGGGAAAGCAGTCATATACAGTTTGCAGGAAAAATATGCAATCAGATTCAATCCGACTCAGAAAGACAAATGCCTCCTTTTCTGTCTGGTGTGTGTAGGTCCTAGATACTTTATACAAACACACAATCATGTGTGTACAGATGACAGGGAAGTGGAAGCCATAGGGGGACAATGTCAACCAACAGGAACAGGGAGAGGAGCAGGATGTGGGTGAGAACATACTCAGTGCGTTCTAGACATGTAGGATGAGGGCCTATGGAACCCACTGTAATGCAATTTTTGCATATTGCTCTTTAGCTTTTTTTTTAAAAAAAAAAATAGATTATTTATTCTATTTTATGTGTATGAGTGTTTTGTGTGCATGTACACCTGGTCGCCTGAGGAGGTCAATTGAACCTCCTGGAACTGGAGTTATGGATGGTTGCAGAGCTGCCGTGTAGATGCTGGGAACCCAACCCGGATCCTCTGGAAAAGCTCCAGTGTTCTTCACCATCGAGCCATCTCTCCAGTCCCTGCCCTTTGTCTTTCACTTAGACTTTAAAGAGTTTAGAGTCCGTCTCCCTGGTTTCAACACTAGGCCTACTGTGTCCTGGAGCCTGTGTTTGTGGCTAGAGACATGAAAAGGAAGTGCCCACTAGATGCATAGGGAGACAGGTGAATACACACATATGTATAATTACAAAAGGTTCTGCCTCACTGCTGTGGTGAGAGATGGTGGAGAGGGGTGGATGGGTATATCAGTTAAGGTTTCTGGTGCTGTGATAAAACACCATGACCAAAAGCAATGTGGGGAGGAAACATACTTCCATATAATAAATAGTTCATCACTGAGAGCAGTTAAAGCAGGAACTCACACAGGGCAGGCACCTGGAAGCAGGAACTGATGCAGAGGCCATGGAGGGGCGCTGCTTACGGGTTTGGTCCTCATGGCTTGCTCAGCCTGCTTTCTTATAACCCAAGACCACCAGACCAGGGGTGGTTTCACCTGCAGTGGGCTGGACCTTCCTCCATCAATCCTAATTAAGAAAATGCCCCCCCCCAGGCTTGCCCACAGCCTGATCTTTGGGAAGCACTATTTCAACTGAGTCTCCTCCTTTCAGAAGACTCTGTCTCATGTTGAGTTGACATAGAACCAGCCAGCACAGATGGGAGGAGCCAACAGTGTGTGGGTAAGGGATTCGTGGAAAAGGTATGTTTAAATGGGGCTTAGATATCGAAATAAGAGTTTATCAAATGGAATGGGAGCAGGGTAGGGAGAAGATTCTAGAGGAAACAGCAAGCATAGAGGCACTCTGTGTAAAAAGTGCTCGGGGCTAAATTAATTTAGTGGTTAATTGGTTGAGAGCATTTGTTGCTTTTGCAGAGGACACAGGTTTGGTTCCCTGCACTCCCATGGCGGCTCACAACTGTTCATAACTCCAGTTCCAGGGGACCCAAAGCCCACTTCTGATATCTCTGGGTACCAAGCACACCCATGGTGCACATGAATTACATGCACCACTCATACACATAAAAATAAAATCAGTTTTAAAAGGAATAAAAGAACAATTAAAAATATGCTTGCTAGTAAGAAAACATAAGAACTTGGTTAAATACCTTTCTTGCCTGCAAGCTATTTGTAAATAGAAGAAACAAGACACCAACGTGGTAGTTGGTACCCAGCTGGTGGATTATGTAAAATGATACCCTCACACCCAGAAGGTAAATGTTACCTTCTATAAGCTATGTTCTTGGAAAAGGAGCTTGGAACAGCTTATCCGTGTGTTGATTCTGAGTTTGGCTACATGGAGTCTCATTCATTCTTACATCGCCTTCGTGCTCCTGGCTTGTTCTTTTTGACAAAACTGGGCATGGAAGTTTCAAAGACAAAACAAAAGAAACCAAGATCAAATATCCTGAGAAAAATAATTCATGGATGCTCTCTAGACTGAAGGCTAACTGACGCACACGACACTATAGTCTTGAGATAATGCCTCACTCATCAACATCTTCTCCAAGGCTTTTTAAAATAAACGAACATAGTATTTATACAGTAGTATTTAGAATTTGATTATTTGCTAGGACTGTTAAACATGTTTGACAAAAATCCTTCTTATAGTACATACCTTGAATCTGGCATCTAAGCTGACCCAATGGCTCATTCTTTCCTCTTATTTCAAAGTGAGTACAGGACAGTCTTAGAAATGCCCTGAGGACACACTCAAAGACATCCGCAATTGGCACACTCAACCCACACCCACACCCTTTTCTATATAATGTTTTTCTCTTTCTTCTTTTTTCTATATCAATGCAAATAATGTCTCCCTTTTCAGAAGTGCAAGCCTCTTGATATTATTTAGGAAATGTCAGTAGTCACAACGGTTTGGTAGTGTGTACTGAAGATAATGGTAAGGATATTTAGACTGAGTCATATCCACTTATTTACCCTCTATCCTTTATAGAGTGTTATAAGATTTAGGTAATCTTTAAATTGATCCACACAATGTAATAAAATGTAAAGTGAAGTGCCCAGTGTTTGAAACATGACTACTGTGCTTGAGGCGAAAAGTACTTTATCTGCGATGATTGCTCCACATACCTTATTGAACCGGGTTCTCTTTGGGTCCATTCATTTGATTACATTGTTTGGTCTTTGGAAATTGCACCTGTTACGCACGAAATGGTGAGTTCCTTTCTTCAGGTTGAACAAAGGTTCACTCATTCGTTCTTTTCACAGGCTTTTGCCGAACACCATCTAGGTGGCCGGCACTATACTGAGTGCTGAATGCTTGCAGATGAGAAGAGGCTCTCTCTTTCTAGATGAGCTGGGGACCCGGGGGTAAGGCTTGTGTCAGAGCTCTGCCTGGGAGACTGTGTCATTTATCTGGTGCTACAACAATGCTGGGTAGCAATCCACCAGTGGTTCCAGTGCTGTGTAATAACTGGCAATTTCCCATGCATCGGGGGTAGTTAGTGTGGTTCTGCTGAGTTGGGGGTGGGCTTCTTGAACTGTCACTGGGTTGGCTGCTGTTGGCTGATCTAGAATGGCCTCAGACAGGACAACCGTGGTAATTTAGGTCTGCCTTTCATGCCTCTTATCCTACCAGGCAGGTTCTCGTGGAAGCATCTTAGACACAAGGGCAAAGCATGCCCGACTGTACAAGTGATTTGCTCTGTTTTGTTTGAGACAGGCTCTCACTCTGTAGCCCAGGCTGGCTCAGACTGCAGTGATCCTTCCGTCTCCATCTACCAAATGTTGGGATGATAGACATGCGTCATTACACCCAGCTGCTGCACAAGTGATCTTTTTATTTCTTGATGACTCCATCCACGTATGTAATGTATGTTTATAACACTCACTCCTGTCACCCTCTATGCCCGCCCCACTCCCTCTGAACCCCCTCTTCCTGACAGACATTCCTACTTGTGCGTCCTTCTGTGTGACCACTGATTTTAATCAGGGCTTGCATGAGCCTGGCTGCGGCCACTTACTACAGCCTGGAGCAGCCCTCTTACTGCCATAAAACAATAAACATGACATTGAAGGTCTTTGGGAAGATGGCACCAAGTGCCATCCTCAAGACACCACATCACCCTAAATTCATGACTGTGTCATATGAGTCAGCACTCAGGAACCTTCGTGAGGTCTCTGGAGAATCACCCTGCCCTTCAGTGTTCTATCTTATCATCCCCTCCCTTCCCTCCCTACATGACAACTCCCGTGCCCTCGGTTGGATTGTCTGGACATGCTTGTCATCGGCAGGAGAGATGTTGACACTGTCTCTAGAATGTGGAACACCAGTTTCTAGTGTTTCGGCAACACCTCTCCCTGGCTTCCAAATTGGTATTGGCAAGAGTGAAGGCAGAGGCCACGGAACTCTGCTGGCAGGCACACTACGCCTCTTCTCCCCAGGAAGTCATTGCTTGGCCATCGTGTCTGCCCCGAGACCATGATTTTCTGTTTGCATTCCTTTTTCCTGGTTTACCCAGGTCACGCAAGATGACTGAGTTCTCATGTGGATTATTCTCTGTTCCTTGACTCCCACCTTAAATGGCTCTATGTGTCTGATTTTCTGACTCCATCTCTCACTCTCTCCATCCCCTGAGACCTCCAGGAACTCACTACTGAGAACAGCACACCTCATCCTTCACCTTCCTGCTCTGAAGGAAACCCGGGTCTTCTGCTCCTGCCTCCTCTCAAGTGGCAGCTGTGTCTCTCCCAACCCCACAACGGAACAATTGTCCCCCTTATGGCTGTCTCCAGACCATGCTGACTCCCCCTTTCCAAAGATGCCTGCCATTGAATCCGCTGTTAACCAGGCTTTTTACCCTGATTGTGATCATACCGCCATTGTCACACTCCAGCCCTGCTGGTGGGGCAACTCTGCATGAACTCAGTGTCCTCTAGGAGATCCTTCTGGAGAAAGTTTCTCAACCTTCCTAACGCTGTGACCCTTTAATACAGTTCCTCATGTTGTGGTGACCCCCAACCATAAAACTATTTCATTGCTACTTTGCAACTGTAAGGTTCTTACTATTAAGAATTGCAATATAAATATCTGACTTGCAGAGTATCTGATATGGGACCCCCGTGAAAGGGTTGTTCAGCCCCCCAAAGGGTCTCGACCCAAAGGTTGAGAACCACTGTTCTAGATCCATCATGTCTCATGTCTTTGACGTCCTTGCCCCTAAGAGCTTGTCCTCCATGTTAGCTCTGCAACACCCCTTGTCTGCTTGTTCTCCTCTAATCCAGCTTCAATTCCACGGTCATGTCACGGTCGCCCCCGTGACGGCTCGTTCTCTGCCCTCGGTCACTTCACTGCACTCTTCTGAAACAGAACCAGTCACACTTAAGCCTGACTCTGCACCTCTGCCTGCCCAAGTGTAGCAGCTACGAGTCTGGAGAGGTCACCTCCTGTGGCGGCTACTGTCATTTTAAAATTATCATTAAAATGTACTTATTCTATGTGTTTTTCACATCATGTACCTTGATCCCATTCGTTCCCTGTCCCTACACAGCCACCCCTATGCCCTTGCATCCTCCCCCAATAAAACAAAATTCAAGAGAAAAAAGTGAAGAAAATAAAATGAGAAAAATTTTAAAGAAAAGGGGAATTAAAAATCTCATCACGGAAGCTGCAAAGACACCCAACAAGTCACACTTAATAGTCCTTGGTCGACGCGTCTCTACTTGCCTTTGTTCACTGCAAAGAGTCATTGGTCTGGTTCGAGGTCCCTGGTCTCCACTACACCTTCGATGCTGGGCCCCTACCAGAACTCTTCCTGGACATCCTGCTGGTGCCCTGTGTTGTGGAGATCCTGCAGCTTTGGGTCTGTGGGTCAGGCCCCTTCACATACTCCAGCAGATGGTAGATGGGGTGGATGTTGGGGTGGGCCAAGACATAACCCTGGGTCTGGGCCTGGGCAGTTTATCATAGTTACTAATCTGTTTTCACAGATGTCCATTCATACTTATTTCTTTTGGTTTGTTTGTTTGTTTGTTCTTTTGAGACAGGGTCTCAGGCAACGAGGATCACCTCAAACTCACTATATAGTGGAGGTTGACCTTGAACTCTTGACTCCCCTGACTGTCTCTACTTCCCCAGTGTGCCACCATGCCTGGCTTTTCCTGGTCTTCTGTTCAAATTTTCCTAACTCCTGTCCCATCCTCGGATCTAGCAGACAAGTACACAATAAAAACAGTGAGAAGAAATTCCACAATGCCCAGCCTATCACCTGCACATCCGCATCTGTGCTAATGCCCACTGTTCTTCCCTCCAGTCGTGGACGGACGCCACATGCTCCCGTCCTGGGCCAGTCCCTTCACGTGTGTACTTGATCACATTGTGCTCATTCTCTCTCTCTCTCTCTCTCTCTCTCTCTCTCTCTCTCTCTCTCTCTCTCTCTCTCTCACACACACACACACACACACACACACACACACAAACACACACACGAACACACATACACACACGTACACACTCACACACACACATGTGTACACACACACACACACACACACACACACACACACACACACACACCTGACAGAGAGAGAAGAGCGCTGATGAACAGTTCAAGACTATAACCAGTATGACCTTGGGGCTAGAGAGATTGCTAAGTGATTAAACACTGGCTGCTTTTTGCCAAAGAACCTTGGTTCAGGTCCCAACACCCTCACGGTGGTTCAAAAACATCTGTCACTCCAGTTCCAGGGGCTCGCAGGACCTCTGCAAGCATTGGGCACAGATGTGGTGCTTGGACATGCATGTGAGTGAAACACCACACACATTAAATAAAAGAATAATTAAAAAAAAATTAAACCCACTTAAAGGTAAATTATTTCCAGCAGAAGGTTACTACTGTTTATCCTATGATATAAAAGTGCCTACAATGGGCAAAAGAAGCCCAAAGTTCAGCCATGGGAAGCTCGTCTATGGAGAGACATCTCAGTGTGAACTCCAGCTGATTGTCTCCCCTTCCCCAGTTGATTTCCGCTGGATGCTGTGAGTGTCTGCTTTCCTGGTGTTTCCGTTCTGATGTCCTTTGTTCTTTACTTGGAAGCTTCACCCAGGGAGATACTGTGTTCCACCCAGGACACTCTCGACTGTGGACTCCAGCCAGCTGCCTCAACTTCCCCACTTGGTTTCTGGTGGATGCCATGAGCACCCTATTTGATGAGGTCATGTTTCTCTGCTACTATTTGTTCTTTTACTTGGAAACTTAACCCAAAGGATCATTCTGCCTGGAACTCTGTCTATTGGGAACTCCAGTGGGCTGTTATCTGTCTTCTATCTGTGTATATATATAATCTATCATCTATTATTCTATTCATCTATCATCTATCAATCTATTATCTATCTATCTATCATCTATCTCTATCAATGTATTATCTATCTATCACATATATACCTATCTTCCATCTATCATCACCTATCTATCTATCCTCATTTGCTCTTTTACTTTAGCTTGCTATATACTTGATAAACTCACTCGTGCAAAACCAAAAGTTTATCTACTGAGGATTATAGTCCTGATTACACAGAATATAACTGGTGTCCTAAGAAGGATGAACCAGATGACATTTCTTTTTAAAGAAGTGACTCTTTCAAAACCTAGGAGAGGGTATGTGGGATGATAATAAGAATGGTAAGAAAGGGCAGGGTGAGAAACCCCATAGAAACTGGCCCTCCCATGTGTCCTTGCTAGAACAAGGGGAATAATGGCTTCTGTATCTAAAATTACAATTACGGGCATAATGTGTAGATTTTGGCTTTCTGTTTATCTTTTCTTCCTCATCCTTTTTGTGTTTACAAAAATATTCACTACACAAAGTTATTGATAACTCTAGGCTCTACTGGAATGTGAATCAAATGGAAAGCTTTCTCTAAATTTCAAATTATGTGAGACAGTAGGAAAAAAGGAAGGGAGGGAGGGAAGAAGGAAGGGAGGGAGGGAGGGAGGAAAAAAATAAGGGCTATAAAAAATCCAAATGTCAAGAAAGCTTGTCTAAGACTTGCAACAACACCAAAAGCTTGGTGGTTTGGGGACATGTACACAGGTAATCTTAACATAGTGTATGTTGAATGTAATTTGGATTCAACTTATATCTACAAATTAAAATGAAAACAGTTAAGTAGGAAAGCGAATTTTAAAGTATAAGGTTATATTTTTGTTGAGAATTGTGGATACAGGATCTCGCCCCCTTCAGTCTGAGGATTCATAGAGACAGGTTCCCCTCATTCACTCTGAAGATTCATAGAGACAAGATCACCCTCATTCAGTCTGAGATTTCATAGAGGTAAGAAGTCTCTAGTGGCTGGCTGTTCTGCTGCTCTGATCTAGCAGCTTTCACCCTCCATATCTGACTCCAGGTTTTTATTGTTGAAATTAATTAGGATCACACTTCAGAGAAGCAGACAGGCATGGTGCTGGAGCAGGAGCTGAGAGCTTTACATCCCAATCCACAGGCAACAAACAGAGAGAGAGAGAGAGAGAGAGAGAGAGAGAGAGAGAGAGAGAGATATTGGGCCTGGCCTGAACTTTTGAAACCACAAGCCCACTGCCCCCTCCCCAGTGACACACCTCCTCCAATTAAGACCACATTTACTCCAACCAGGCCACACCTCCTAATCCTTCCCAAACAGTTCCACTTCCCAATGACTAAGCATTGAAATATAGGAGACTGTAGGGTAGCAGTTCTCAACCTATGGGTTGCCCCCACTTTGAGGGTCACATATCAGATACCCTGCATGTCAGATATTTATATTAGGATTCATAACAGTAGCAAAATTACAGTTATGAAGTAGCAATGAAGATAATTTTATGGTTGGGATCACCACAACATGAGGAGCTTTATTAAAGGGTCACAGCATTAGGAAGGTGGACAAGCACTGCTATAGGAACCATTTTTATTCGAACCATGACAGATTATCTGTAATTGGTGCTAAAATTCTCCCCATGGGGAGATGTAAAGCAGCATCTATGCTCCTTCCAAGATTTCAACGACAAACTGAGGTACAATTCTACCAAAGCCCGCTCTGAGGAGCCAAAGGATGTGTTGAGCTTCCTTACAGAGCCTGGGCACCCCTCCCTAAACGGACCACACCTGGAAAGCCTCATCTGGCACCAGCGAGGGCTCCCCCATAGCCACTTAGATGGAGCCCCCATCCTCCCCAGCCTCTAGACCCTTGCAGCGCTCTCGGGTAGCGGGTAGGGGAGCCATTGCAGACGCAGGTGAGAATCTCATGCCTTTACTGTGGGAAGGGGGCCCTGCTGGATGATCTCTGCAAGGGGATACAGCACTCATGACACAGTGAGAAAGGAAGGTTTCATCCTAAAAATAAAACATAAAAGAACAAAACAGGCAGTTTGAACCCAAGTCACAGAACTCTGGCACATAAGACTTAAGGATGACATATACTCTGTGATTGAAGATTATAAAAAGTTCAAAGTTCAAAGTTCAAGACATCAATACCAAATGTCTGTTACACCAGTGATGTTCTATTAAGATAATGATTTACTCATGGTTAATATTTATAAAACAATTACATTGAAACAAAATGTGTGCAAACGATCAATATAACTGCTTGTGTTTTCACTAACATTTTTAGGCTTCAATCACTTGGAAAAACTGAGTCTTAAGAGAAAGGATTTCTAAAAAATTGTTTGGTTTTGTTATCTACTCTTTGTCTAAAACTTACACAAAAGTTAAAATGACAAGATTGGTAAGGCGGTCCCTCTGGATGTTTAACAACCAAAGCCTGGTGGCCTTCACACTGAAGATAAGAGGATCATAGAGGAGAGTCAGTATTGTAGCTCATGCCCTCCATAATCAGCTGAGACCCAGAGAATGATGGGATGCTACTATCGAGTCTCCTATTCTCTTGATCAGAAGGCCATATAGTCTCCATAGAGACTGAATGTAAACAGTATAACTCCTACAGGGAGGAGCATCAATGAAGGACATGTCCCCTGTGCTTCCAAAGGAGGCCGGCCGCATGTTCAACAGAACCCTGACTTGTCCCTACAAATAACATCACTGGTAGAGAAAATTCAGTAGAATTCAGGGGGGCTGCTCATAAGTTCTTATGAGGAAACTCTAAGGAGGTCTCAGTTAGCATCGATAAAAATTAATCTGTGGATCCCTGCCTAGATTTAATGAAAAGGTCATCTTCCCAAATCATTGGCTGGAGCTGGGTGCAGCAGATGGAGCCTGGAATCCTAGCACTTGGAAGGCTGAGGCAGGAGGGGTCATCACAAACTCCAGGCTATCCTTGGCTACCTAGTGATTTCCAGGTCAGCCTGGGCTATAGAATGAGGCCTGTCTTGAAGAAATAAGGATTAGCTGGCATGGGTAAATGTTTATGATGTAAAATGAAGTAGACTCCGCAGTCGACGTCTGCTGGGGTGTATGCCAATCCTCTGGAGCCATAACTGTAAATAGTTCTAGTGCCCTCCAACTAGCATCGGTTCAGTCACGCACAGAGCATTCCGTAGCAAGAAAACAAAGCGTGAGACATCAAGATGAGTCTTACAAGCATACTTCAGAATGAAATGAGGAAATCTCAAAGGATAAGGATCATGGGAGTCCCCAACAGACAGGTCAAAATGAGGAAAATGCCACCAGGCTTGTATGGTGATAAACTATGAGCCAATCAAAGAGCTGGCTGTGGTGACAGGAACCGCCACAATTGCCTAGTCAGGGTCATCTGAGGGGAAGGACATGGAAGTGACCCCTCAGTGAGAGTCTGGTTTGGGGTGTTTTCTTGTTTTTAAGAGATAATGCTCTGATTTGTTAAACTGTACCTTTGTGTCCCAATTGTATGTTGTAACTTCAATTATCTTAAAGCAAAAGCAAAGGGCTGAGGTGACTTACAGAGCGCTTGCTTTGCAAGTGTGAAGGGTGGAGTTCGATTCCCAGCGTTCACATAAAAAGGCTGAGCATGGCAGCAAATGCCTGTAACCCCAGGAACAGGGGAGGCAGAGACAGGGCATTCTGGGGACTTGCTGGCCAGCTAGTCCAGACAAAGCCGTTAGTTCTGAGTTCAATGAGAGATCTTATTTCAAAAGATAAATAAGTGGAGGGCAAGAGAAGAAGGCACCCAGCATCCACCTCAGGTCTACACACAGACACACACACACACACAGACACAGACACACACACACACACACACACACACACACACACACACACACACACCACAGAGACCACACAGAGAGAAAACAAATACAAATCTCTGTGTGCGGGAGTGACAGGTGTGCGGCACCATGGCTGGCTAATTATACAGATTCCTACATGCATGGGAGAGAAGATAAGCAGACAACCTCCGGGCAGCGCCATGGCGGAGGGTTGTATTTCCTTCCTGCACACACTGCACTCTTCGATTCTTTGCCACTCAGCGAGGACCACCCCTAAACTGAGAACAGGAGCAGCACACAGCTGCACATTGCTGGTTCTTCAGCTTCCATCTTGGAACAGCCACTTGCATGAAGAGAAATCTGTCTGCTCTGTGCCAGGAGGAAGCAGGAAGGGGGGGAGGGGCACAGCTGAAATCAATACTGGGAGCCTCCGCAGGTTCTTGTCATTTGTATAACGATAAGGCCTTCGGAGACACCGCTGATGGGAATTGGCCAGACCCGGGTGTGACTCACTCCCACACCGCCTGGTTGCTCTTTTGTGAAGCCTGAAAAATAGTGCAGCAGCTATTAAGAAGAGGTACAGTCATTATGAAATAATAGCTAACACATTTTCAAGATTTATTTATAGGTGTGTGTGTGTGTGTGTGTGTGTGTGTGTGTGTGTGTGTGTGTTGTGTGGGTATGTGTACATGGGTGCCAAGTGCCTATGGAGGCCAGTGGCTTCAGGTCCCCTGGAGCTGGAATTACAGCAGCTGTGGCTGCTAGAACTGAGCTAGGAAGGACCCTCTGCAAGAGCAGCATGTGCTCCTAACCACTGAGCCATCTCTGGAGTCTCCATAACTAACACTCTGAAACCCTTATTACTATCAAAAAATTGGACCAGGGGATTTGTGTACACTAATCCTGACATTCACAATATGTAAGGAAGGCAGGCATTGTCATCCTTATTTATATTGATATTCCTGTCAGAACTCGGCTTCCGTACTCGATGGAAGTTTACATTTTTCTAACCAGATGAAGAAGCCCATAGTGGGATCTATGACTTGCCACGGACACACAGCCAATAAGAAGCTATGTTTTTCAATAACTTGCTTTTTGTAGTAAAGGGGAATTCTTCACCCTTTAATTAAACCAAACACTGGTAAATCTGTCTTCTCCCAGCCTGGAACATATTTGTTAGCTCTCCCGTGGAGGTGAAGTCGTTGGACATGACATAGACGCTTAGAAATGTTACCTCCCTAGGGTGGAGTGGAGGAACAGGTGTGATGCAGGAAAATAATCTTTATACGGCCTCCTTAGAGATAAGAGTAAAATACAGGCAGGAGGGAGGCTTACAAAATCTTCAGGGTGTTCTGCTGCCTAACTGTCTGGTGACACCCCTTCAACCCACATCTGGAGCTCCAGGGGTCTCCTCCTCGATGCCTTAAAGGGACCTGGCCTTCTGGCTGCCTGAGAAGAGTGGACATTCCAGGGTCATCTGTCATCCTCCTAGGCTTAGCGAACCTGGAGTGCGGCTCCTCACTCCTCCACCCTCCACCCCTCACCCCTCCACCCTCAAGATATTCAAGCTGCTCAAGCCACAGTTTTGGGGGAGCCAGAGCCTATCTGGAGCTTGTCTTGCAAGGTGGGTTGTTGTCTCAACATAAGGGAGAGAAACAGTCAGAGGGGTGGATAAGAAAAATGCCAGGAGGAGGAGGAGGAAGCCGTTCAGGAGTTCGTGAGTCAGAGAAAGAACGGTACTCTGCCTGGCAGGCAGTGAAGCTGAGTCTCACAGGGGAAGCCCAAGCCATTAACAAGGTAAGAAGAGAGTTCCTCGGGGTGCAGCTACCATGAAGGGCATTGTCCCAAGGCTGCAGGATCAGAGTATCAGATACCGTCTGACATCTAAGCTGGGGATTCTGATGACTGAAGGAAGAGAGTTAGGGGAAGGGGGGTGGGGGTGAATCGGACTCTGAATCTCCAAAGGAATCTTCTAGAAACTCAAGCTACTTCTCAGAAGCCCTACCCTACCAGCCCCATCCATAAAGGATGAGAAAAGGACCTCAAATGTGGGTAGGGCTGTTGTATTGTAGCCCCGGTGTATCTGACCCTCCAGAGCCCGGCTTCCCTCCTGGATGGGAGATAAGAAAAGGAAGCTGCAGCTTTTGTCTGGCTCAGGCAGAGTGGAGTGTGGCCATGAATTAGATCAAAGGAACAGAGCTATTGCACCTAGACAGTCAATCAGATGTCAGTGGTTCCTTTTGAAAAACAGGGAAGCGGGGCCAGTGAGATACCTCAGTGGGTAAGGGTCCTTGCCGAGAAGCCTGGTGCTCTTAATTCCATTCCTGAGACCCACTTGGTAGAAAGAGCGAATCAGTTTCCACAGTTATCCTCTGACCTCCACACACAGGATGTGGCATACACACTACACACAGAAGAGGTAAATTTTAAAAATAGGGAAGAGGCCAGCACTGCTTTGAATGTCCAACTGTGTCTAATTGGGTTGTATTTTATAACCGCACCCCCCTTGAGGGGGTCTAGAAGTTCAGGGTGTACTGTAGATGTGAAATATAATGGCATCTGTGGAGCCAGCATACCAGCTGAGGTGGAGGAGACCTCTGCCTCAAATGGCCTTGGGTAATCTGTTTCACTGGGACTGGGATAATTTGATATGTATAAAATAAAAACAACATCTTGCCCACTCTCCTTGAGAAAACAAGGACACCTCAAGTGGCAAGACTGTCCCCACAGAAACTGGTTCAATCAGACATTCGTGGACAGGCATTTCCTGGGCTGTGCGCCCAGCACTGTCCATGGGCACTCAGGACAACATCAGGCTGGTCAAGTTTGTTCTTTGGAGTGTGGTAGCGAAGCATGTAATCCTGGCACTTGGGAGGCAGAAGCAGGAGGATTGCTGTGAGTTTGGGGCCAGCTTTGGATGCAGTGTGAGACACTGTCTGAAACAAGTTTGTTTTGTGGTCACTTTTATCTGGGAGCTTAACCCCAAGAGTTCCCCAGGTCTATTGGCTATTTGTGATGAGGCCGGTGTCCCCAGCCTACCCCGGTTCTTTCTGTTTGTGAAAAACTCTTTCCTACCATCTCTAACTTCTGCTTTTAGGGGCATCATTTCACAAGAGAATCTAAAGTGATTCCAGTCTTCTCAATGGGACGTCTGCAGCTACGCCCTGTGCAGTGGGAGGGATGCTAATGGACATTTGGGAGGCAAGGAATAGTATTTGTTGTTGTTGGTGGTGGTGGTGGTGGTGGTGGTTGGTGGTTTTTCAAGACAGGGTTTCTCTGTATAGCTTTGGTGCCTGTCCTGGATCTTGCTCTGTAGACCAGGCTGGCCTCGAACTCACAGAGATCACCTGGCTCTACCTCCCAAATGCTGGGATTAAAGGCGTGTACTACCACCGCCCAGAGGGCTAGAATTCTTTAGGGGAGAAAGGGGCCTCTGGGTAGTCTCTTGGAGGAAGAGTGGCAGTCCTCTAAATGTCTCCAGGCTCCTCAGCAGAAAGACAGTTTGGGAGGATTCAAAGGCTGACTCTGAGGATGGAGGCGGAAGAAACCGAGCGAGCGGGAACAGGAACTCAAAGAGAGGCAGAGGAAAGCTCTGGGCGTGGGGCATGGGGATTTGGGTTTCAGCTCGTGCATGTTAGAATGTTAATCCAAGGGATTTTAGAAGGAGAGAGTGACCGATGTGTGCCTTGGGAAGAGGTGTGGCAGCTAGGGATGGGGAGGGCTGAGAGACTGGAGGGCCGTGCCAAAGCCTCCAGCAGAGGATTCCGGCAGCAGGAGAGTGTGACACAGGCCGGGACTGGAGGAGTTTCTGCTCTCCAATGAGCTCCCTTAAGCACCAGGTACCCAGGGGCCCTCACCTCTGCCAGGAGTGTCCCCTGCCCCTACTGTTGGTTGTTAAGATGAGCTCTGCCTGAGATGTGACCTAGAGTGCTCTCTAGTGGGCTGGGCAGAGCCTGGTGACCAGGGACTGGACAAGCTTCACAAAAGCTTGCTCTTCCTGGCCAGGGCTTATACAAAGAAAAGGCAGAGGAGTGGATCCGGGGCCCCATGATAGAAGAGCAGAAGCCAGGTCCCTCCCCAACACCCATCCTGCCACCCTGAAAAGAAAAGAAAGAAAGAAAACACAGAAAAGGCCAGGCTTGAGGCCAGGGGCAGCTGGCACACAAGGAAGGCACAGAGTCATCAAGCCCTGCAGGGCAGTGTTGGCCCAGGGCTGGGATGAAAGGAAACCCCTGCTTTCCTAGTTCCAGAGGATGTTAGCTTTGGGGGAAGCAGTCACAGGACCCGCTTGTCAAATTCCAGCCCAGTCTCTGGGTATCCACAGGCTGAGTTCTCCTCTCCCCGGCACGCCGTTGCTTCCTATCTTTGTTCTACACCGTTTCCCATACCCAAATTGTCCCCAGGAAAAGTTCTCTGTCTTGTGGAAGAGGAGGGGAGACACTTCCACGTAAACCATAATCAGCAATGATGTGGCTTCCAACTATTCCCCCTTGGACTTGTTTTAGAAACTAGTCATCCCCTGAAGCGTGGGACCTAGACGACAAGATGGGAAGCAGCAGTCACTGACACTGTCCCCTGTGGTCGCATTGTGGGCATGGAGGGGGCTGTCTGTGCACATGTGAGTGCAGATGAGCAAACCACACTTATGCATGCAGAAACCAGGCAAGGTTGTCAAGTGTCTTATCACCTTCTGCAGTATTCCCTGAGGTAGGACCTCTCACTAGACTTTGGGGCCAGCAAGCCCCAGCCATCATCCCGTCTCTGTTCTCCCACAACACAGGATACATACACCCAGATGGCCACGCCTGACTTTCCTTTGGATACTGGGGATATGAGCTCCTGTCCCCATGTGTGGGCAGCAAGTACTCTTAACTAGAGAGCCTGGCCCGGTGGTAGAATATCTTGGCCACAAAGAAGAGGTCAGGGCTAGAGAGACAGAGCTACAGGTACAGTGCTCACCGCGAGAGCACCAAGACCTGAGTTTGATCGCCAGAACTCACGTTCTAAAAAGCCAATCATGGCAACATGCGTTTGTAATCCAGAACTGGAGATCCCTGGGACTCACTGGCCAGCCGGCCTAGCCTATTTGTCAAGCTCTAGGCCAGTGAGAGGCCCTGACTCAGAGAGAGAAGGGGGGGGGGCGGGGAAGGAAGGAAGGTGTATGCTATATGAAGAATTAAATGGCACCAGATTTTACAGTGGTCCTCACACAAATAGGCACACATATGCATACACACAAAAAAAAAAGAAAAAATGGCTGGTCCACGGTTGGTGCTTTTGGTACATCCAGAGGAAAAGCATGAATGGGAGAGATGGGGGCGGGGGGGGGGGGCACTGGCACACGAACTCTGGTGAGGGTTATGACACACTATGACACACTTCCAGAATGTTCAAGGGGACTTCCAAGGGAAGCCTGAGAGCTGGCAAAGCATGTCCTACCTCTTGAGGAGGCAAGTTACAGACTCCAAGAATCCCCTCTGTGGCTGCCTCCTTCTCCCAAACCCATTCTCCAATACCTTCCTCCATGTTCACAGGCAGCATGAAGGCTGCCTGGCTATGGCTGCCCGAGACACACACACACACACACACACACACACACACACACACACACACACACACATTTTGACTCAACATTTCACTTCTGGAGATTTAATCTTACATGTAGACAAGAAGCCCATGACTGGAGCCTTAGAAATAAGGGGAGCTTGGAAACACCCTAGATAAATTGTGTGTGTCCGGACAATAGAATTCTGTGTGGTAAAAAGAAACAAGGAGATGCTTTGTGTTCTGTATCCCTCGAGACATGATGATGAGAAGGAAATAAAAAAGCAAAGTATTCTGGGTAGGGAGGGATACCTTCCTATGTTTCTCTTTTTAAAAGGGAAGGAAATTGTTCAGGGTTTATAAACATTTAAATCTCCTTGTGTGTATAAATTGCAGCTGAAATGACACAACAAAATGAACCTATTGTTGTGTAGCAGAGCTGATAACCTGATAAGCAGGTTTGGAGGTAGAGTTTTCACTGTGTACCAATGACAAGATCAATACTGGCTCTTAGAAACTGGGACGAGTTCACCAAGTCATTAGGAGAAGTCTTACATTTTCTTTCCTCTAGAGCAACGCTGTGACCTACTTGAAGCTGTGCTGCTTACACCGGCCTACAGTTAGCTCTAAGAATATCCTAACTTCCCCTACAGACCCAACTGCTTGTCTTCCGAAAGTCAGAGACCTGAGTCCCCGTCCCCCCCCACCTCCTGCTCCAGCAAGTGCTCTTGTAGCTTCCCCCTCCTGCGTACAGGGTCTTAAGAAAGCCACGGTTTCAGTTCCTACTCTATGGACTTCATGTCCACGAGAATGAGTCTTTTCAAAACAATTTGAACCATGTGAAATTTTCCTATTAAAAATACCCCATTTGAGTAGACAGTCTGGACATTTGTTTTGCTTTGTTTTTGTTTTTATCCTTTGACAATTTTATATGTATCTAATGTATTTAATCATATTCACCCCCCATTCCTATCCAAACAAATCTAATTAAACTCAGTGAGTCCTAAAAATATGTTTTAGGCTGTGAAAGTGAAAGATAACTAGACTGAGAGCATCAGTGGGTGACGGAGGACGAGAGGGGGTCAGTGGGTGGTGGAGGACGAGAGGGGGTCAGTGGGTGATGGAGGATGAGAGGGGGTCAGTGGGTGATGGAGGACGAGAGGGAGTCAGTGGGTGACAGAGGACAAGAGGGGGTCAGTGGGTGATGGAGGACGAGAGGGGGGTCAGTGGGTGATGGAGGACGAGAGGGGGTCAGTGGGTGATGGAGGAGAGAGGGGGTCAGTGGGTGATGGAGGACGAGAGGGGGTCAGTGGGTGATCAGGAGGACAGAGAGGGGGTCAGTGGGTGACGTGGAGGACGAGAGGGGGTCAGTGGGTGATGGAGGACGAGAGGGGGGTCAGTGGGTGATGGAGGACGAGAGGGGGTCAGTGGGTGATGGAGGACGAGAGGGGGGTCAGTGGGTGAGGAGGACGAGAGGGGGTCAGTGGGTGATGGAGGACGAGAGGGGGGTCAGTGGGTGATGGAGGATGAGAGGGGGGTCAGTGGGTGATGGAGGACGAGAGGGGGGTCAGTGGGTGATGGAGGACGAGAGGGGGGTCAGTGGGTGACGGAGGACGAGAGGGGGGTCAGTGGGTGACAGAGGACGAAGAGGGGGGTCAGTGGGTGATGGAGGACGAAGAGGGGGGTCAGGGGGTGACGGAGTGATGAGAGAGGGGGTCAGTGGGGTGGAGGACGAGAGGACAAGAGAGGGGGTCAGTGGGTGATGGAGGACGAGACAGAGGAGGAGGGTCAGTGGGGTAGACGGAGGTCAGTGTGAGAGGACGAGAGGGGTCAGCTGGGTGATGGAGGACGAGAGGGGGTCAGTGGGTGGTGGAGGATGAGAGGGGGTCAGTGGGTGATGGAGGGTAGGAGAGAGTACTAGGGGTCAATGTTATCCAAGCATATCATAAATGTGTCTGGAAACAACATTGTGAGACTCGCTGTTTTTGTATATTTAAAATATGCTAATAAATATAAATATTTAAAAAGCTGGGCTTAGTAGCTCATTCCTGTAACTCCAGCACTTAGGAGGCTGAGGCAGAAGAATCACCAGGAGTTTAGGGCTATCTTGGGCTACATAGTAAGAACCAGGCCAACCTATCACAAAATTACAACAAAAAAAATGAAAACTTAAAACCTTTGAAAAGGGAGCCTTGTGAGAGGGCAAGAGCCTCCTAGAGTTCCGAACACAGACAAATTATCCTGTTCTAGTGTTGTTTTGGCTTCTGTGACAGAATACCTCGTGCAAAACAATTTAGGAGCGGAAAGGGTTCGCCTGGCTCTCGGGTCTGGGTTACAGTCCGTTACTTGCAGGGGAATCACAGAGGCAGGAGCTGCCAGGGAACGGCGCTCACATTCAGGATGGGTGCTCCTAACAATTAAGACAGCTCCCCACAGACACGCCCACAGGCCAAGCCCATCTAGACAATTCCTCAGGTAAGGCTGTCTTTTGGGGTGGTTTTAGGTTCTGGGAAGTAAACCTTACTTTAGAGATGGAAATCGAGGTCGTTCCAACTACACTTAAGTTTTCATTAGCACTCAGGGCCTTGCGCATGCTAGGCGGGTGCTCTGCTGTTGCGCCCTACACAGCTCAGTCCTGGAAACGTGACTGGGGTGACGTGGGAATGAAGAAATGACATGGAAAAGCTGGGGTTGGGTGGGCTGTGCTCACAACACAGCCCCCAACTCGGCATGTTTACTGTGTACTCCACAAGGGGCAGGGGCTGGCTAGTTTCAGTTGGTGGGGGGGACCTCTGTAGGAGAGCAGTCTCTGGCTGTAAACATCCCAGATGAGGGCTGATGCTCTCTGTACATGCTGTCAACACTCAGACTAGGACCAGAGGAAGCTTTTGCCATTTCCATGGGTCTGAGACATTGGGGTCCTTGATACGGTCATGCCCGTATCATGTCATGGCTAGCAACCATCTGTAACTCTAGTCCCCAGGCATCCAACACCGTCTTCTGGTCTCCAAGGGTATGTATGCATGTGGTTTACAAGCCAACACTCACACACATAAAATAAAAACAAATAGTTTTTAGAAACTATCTAGGTGGGATATACCAGCATGGCACTTGGTACCAGACTATTCATATTATTTTTTTTTGAAATTATGTATGTGTGCATGTATGTGTGTGTATATGTGTGTATGTGTGCGCATGTGCACGTGCGTGCATATGCACGTGAGTGTATATGTGCACATGCACCCATGGAAGTCAGAAGACGACTTGCAGGGGCCACTTTTCTCCTTCCACCATATTGATCCTGGGAATCACACTCAGGTTTATCAGCAAGCACTGTCAGCCGCTGAGCCCTCTTGCTGACTTTGGTTACCACTCTCTTTTTCTCTCCTTCTCTCTGCATTGAAATGTCTAGTTTCTATTATTATATGGCTTTTAATATATTTTATTAGTTCTTTGAGAATTTCATACATCCGTACAATCCCCCCCCCAGCTTTTCTCAGATTTATCCTCACCTCCTTACCCATTCCCCACACCCCAAATTTCATGTCCTTTTTTTTTTTTTTTTTTTTAAATAACCCACCAAGTCCAATTTGTGGACTCAGGGATGTGAGTGAGGCCATCCATTGGAGTGCGGTTGACCTACCAAGGGCCCCACGTGAAGGTCTTTTCATATGAAATAAGCCCTTGTTGTGAAAAGAGTAAACTCAGAAGTCCCACCAGTCTTCATTAGTTTTTATGTAAATTACAAAGGAAACACGTTCTTTAAATTTTGGATATACAGCTCCTGGAACACCCTCCTAACTCCTTCTTCTACTATCACTTGGTGCAATGAACGTCTGAATTCTTGATGAGGTGACCTTCTCTGGCATTGTGCGGTACAGCTCGCCCAGCCATGCTGAGTAGTCCTGAGTAGGTTTTCAAAGCAGCCAGGCATTTCCCAAGCTCAAGCCCTGTGACCAAACAGCCACAGGTGTCTCTAACACAGCCCCTGGGCTGGCTCACCACACGTCTATAGAGCCAACTTTAAGGAGACCATGTTTCTGCTGAAACAGGTTCAGGTCATCTATCCCCTGCAAGGACACAAGGTTAGCTGTCGAGCAGCCCCCCCCACACACACACACATATGTTCTTGGTCCCATGGGATGAGGCTAAGCCAGAGGAACCTGATGTCAGGTGTGATGCATAACTCTGCCACTAAGGAGAACACTCTAAGGCCAGGCAGTTTGACAGCCTACATCCCTAGCCCTCAGGAGATCGCAGTAGGAGGGTCCCAGGCATCATCAAAATGGGGGAGGGATGAGGAATGGTTTTGTGAGACTCTCCTTCACATGAAGGAACCGGTAAGGAGTGGCCCACGGCTAAGTGTCTCACTTCCCTTGGCTTGGGGAAAACCAAAGGCATTCACGCAGGACGTGGTCAGACAGACAGCTTTGTCTGCAGGCCACTCTCGGCCAGGGGTACAGAAGGTGTGGGGTGTGGCCGTGTCCCTTATATTGATTGAATATAGCTGAGTTGGGATATTCTTGATAGTTCAATGGACAAGAAAGATCAGAGGGGAAGTTTTGACGACTGTAAAATACAGAACACAGTAATCCAATAAGAACAAGAAACCAGAATTACTCTGCAGGGGATTTGGACAAGTGCTTGCAGGAAGTTTCCAAATGTTTACATTGCTCCTCGGAGGGGGTCCAGGAAAAGCCATGGTAGACACTGCCATAGCCTAACTCAGCCCCATCCCTCTGCTTGCCCCTTAAAGGTCTTCTACTTCCACAGGATGATACTGCCTAAGAGAGGGAAGCTGCTACTGTTCCTGGCTTCTCAGATGGCCGTCATAGCTCTCTTCTTCCATGTGTCCAGCCATGGGGGATTGTTCCAGAACGAAGAGCCCCAGAGGCCTGTGCACGTCCTGGTCCTGTCTTCCTGGCGGTCAGGATCCTCCTTTGTGGGGCAGATTTTTGGGCAGCACCCAGATGTCTTCTACCTGATGGAGCCTGCCTGGCATGTGTGGATGAGTTTCACCACCAGCACCGCCTGGAAGCTGCAGATGGCGACTCGGGACCTTTTGCGTTCCGTCTTCCTGTGTGACATGAGTGTCTTTGACGCCTACATGAAGCCAGGCCCCCGGAAACAGTCCAGCCTCTTCCAGTGGGAGCAAAGCCGGGCCCTGTGCTCGTCACCTGTGTGTGACTTCTTCTCTAGTGACCAGATCAGCTCCCCGAACAACTGCAGGATGCTCTGTGCTCAGCAGCCTTTTGATATGGTGGAGAAGGCCTGCGGCTCTCACAGTCACGTAGTACTCAAGGAGGTGCGTTTCTTCAACTTGCAGTCCCTTTACCCACTGCTCACAGACCCTTCCCTCAACCTGCATGTCGTACACCTGGTCCGAGACCCCCGGGCCGTGTTCCGATCTCGGGAACACACCAAAGGAGACCTCATGATTGACAGTCGTATGGTGCTGGGGGAGAATTTGAAAATGATCAAGGAGGCAGACCATCCCTATTATGTCATGCAGATCATCTGCAAAAGCCATGTAGACATAGTCAAGGCCATCCAAGCCCTGCCCGAAGACCTGCAACAGCGCTTCCTGCTCCTGAGATATGAGGACCTGGTTCAGGCACCCCTGGCCCAGACCTCCAGGCTATACGAATTTGTGAGGTTGAAATTCTTGCCGCATCTCCAAACCTGGATTCACAACGTCACCCGCGGCAAGGGTATGGGCCAGCATGCCTTCCACACTGGCTCCAGGGATGCCATCAATGTCTCTCAGGCATGGCGTTGGTCCTTGCCTTATAAAAAGGTTTCTCAACTTCAAGATGTCTGTAGCGAGGCTATGGATTTGCTGGGATACCTTCAGGTCAAATCCCAACAAGAGCAAGGCAACCTGTCACTGAATCTTCTGTCTTCCTCCCACGCCTTGGGAAAAGTCTACCCAGAAGGCTTAGGGGATCTGTCTGTATCAGATGGTTCCAGCCTCAGCCACCATTAAATGATCCCAAGCCTTAACAGTATCAACAGACGAGCAAGCTGAGCATCAGCTGTACCTCCACAGGCCCAAGCAGAAGAGTCTTTGTGTCTGTACTCAGGTCTACACTGCATCTGAGCCTAAAGCCAAGAAACAATCTCTTTCTCTCTTGAAGAGACGGACTCAGGAACCTTGAGCAGCCCCTTCAGCCCACCGAGCGAGACTGCCACCCTCCTTCTGGACTGGAGACCCACTAGACACACCAAGCAGCATCCACAGAGCAAGTCCATAAACCTCCCTGTCCACGTCCCCCAGTGAGAAAGGGGGAGACTAAAAACCAGGGAACCGGGGCTTTCACCAAAGGGCTCCCAGCAACTTCCGCAGAGACCGGGACTCAGAGTTCCCAGCACATTCAAGGAAGCAGGAGCAGGGGTGGTCGCTCACCTGTGAGTCTGCCTATTGCACTGTCAGTTACCACAAACAGGAAGCAAATACCCATCCAGACCAGCGCTCAAGTTCACGGTGTGGTTGGTCTGGACGGCGTCTCTCCTCAGTGTTTTCCTGACATCTGTTAAACTGCCCTGCAGCGATATGAAAATTACAACCCAAGCTTCTGCTTCCCCTTGGATGTTTTCTAACTACCAGTAGCCAATTCTCATGGGGCTCTAAAAATGGACATAATCATCTTTATAGAGTTTTTTTATTGTCTTTTGCTATTATCTAACATACATAAAAACCACTACCATTTTTGGAGTCAGATGATGAATTGAGCCTCTGTTGCCTTAAGAATTGGTGGAAGGCAGCTGCATTAGCTGAACACCATTGCAAAAAGCAACTTTGGGGAGAAGAGATTATTTGGTTTATAATCCCAGTGGGTACAGTTCATCATGGTGGGTAAGGCATGGTAGCAGGGGTGTAAGGCTAGCAGATCATATTTCACCCACACACAGGACACAGAAGGAACAGGACGTTGGGCCAGGCTGTAAAACCTGAAAACCCACCCCCAGTGACACACTTCCTCCAGCAAGGCTCCACCCAAGAGTTCTGTGACTTTCCCAAACAGCACCGCCAACTGGGGACCTAGTGGCGAACTACATGAGCCTATGTGGGACACTGTATATTCAAATACAACGGCGACAACCAGCAACTCAGCCCTTTCCTGTGCAATGCATGCATTGTAACAATGTGTGGATCACTTTGGGAGCTCTGCACGTGATTCTTTTATGAAGACCTCAGTTCTAGCCTTCCTCTCCTCCCGTTACTAATGGTCGTCTCCCCTAATAAGGAAAATTGTTTCTCCCAGTCTTTGCAGATGTCCCCAGATCTAGCTGTGCTTTGGGACCACCTTGTACAAATGGACACAGCCAAGTGCTTCCTCAAGGCTGGTGGGATCAGAGCCTCTTGGTGTGGAATTCTGGGTGCTCATCCCACTGCCCGGCTGGCTGTCCAGGGCCCACTCACCTCTCGTGGCACAGGGTGCCTCCTCTGCTAGACAGCAGCAAGATTCACTTCCTGCCTCCAAGACAGGCTAAATACATGTCTTTCTATAGAAAGTGCCGGAGAGGTGGCCCAGAGGTTAAGAGTATGTACTCTCGGAGAGGACCTGAGTTCAGTGTCCAGCACCTAGGTTGTGTGGCTCTTACAATTGCCAACTTAAGGATCTGGATCTCTTTTTTGATGGGCACCTGCACAAGCATTGTACACACACACACACACACACACACACACACACACAAGAGAGAGAGAGAGAGAGAGAGAGAGAGAGACAGAGACAGAGGCAGAGACAGACAGACAGACAGAGACAGAGGTCAAAATTCTCTCCCACCATTCTTCTGAGCAGCAACGGCGTGCTCCATCATCTGAGATACTTGAGTAGCTAGCTGCCTTTACTAGCAGGGGTTGGTTGGAGTTAATTTATATACCGCTTCAAATGAGAAAATTCATTCTACCATCCACATCCAAGTAACTCCCGGAACTCCTCAAGAGCTTAGGACCTGGGGCTGGAGAGATGGCTTAGTTGGTAAATTGCTTGCCACACAGGCACAAGGACCTGAGTTCAGAGGCCCAGAACCCATCTTAAGCCCTGGGCGTGATGGTGGGCGACTGTACTCTCAGTGCCACTGCGCAGGAGCGGTAGATCCCTGAAGCTCATTGGCCAGCGAACCTGACCCATACAAGCTTCAGGTTCAATTAGAGACCTCATCAAAATAATGCATAGGGGCTGGAGAGACAGCTCAACACTCTGGAGAACTGACTGTCCTTCCAGGGGACCTCGGTTCAATTCCCAGCACCCACACGATGGCCCACAACTGTCTGAAACCCCAGTCCCAGAGGGATCCAAAACCCTCTTCTGGCCTCCAAGGCATGCATGTGGCACACAGACATGCAGACAAAACATCCATATGTCTAATAAATAAAGTTAAAAAATAAAGTGGAGAGCAATAGGGAACTTCAACTACAATTTAACAGCATTTCTATCTATAATTTCTGTGTGGTTTCATTTTCGATGTAACGACAGCAATTGATAACACTTTAACAAAGTTTAATTAAAACTATTTTATTTTCAATGTGTGAATAGTGTCTCTATAAAGGTAGACTCAGTTTACGGTGATTTTTGTACAAAAATCTGACCTGGTTAACCTGTACTATTTTTTCAAGTTATAGCTTATAATTTACTATATAATTTGTTATGCCTAATCCTAAGCATAATGTTTGTGTGTATATTATCATAATTCTATTGAATTACTTTTACCGACTAAGAAAGCAAAGTTTGTTAAATGAGTAGGTGTGAGTGACATGGGCCACTTGGTGATAAATCTGACAGGCATTAGTCAGGAGAGCCCGGCACACTGGTCCTCCCACTGGCAGACAGTCCCAGAATTGTACCACTCTTCTCGCAAACGTCTCTGGCGCTCCAGAGGAAGAATGTTCTCTAAACATAGTATTGCAGAAAAGTAGTTACCCATAGCCCGAATCTAGATATGACATCCTGCTAAGTACGTCTTCACTCATTCCATACACGTAGCTGGCATGCCAAGGAGTGTCAGCCTGTTTGTGGGGATGGGAACAAACAATAATCGGGTCTGTGTTAGTGCAGACACGTGGCCAGGGAACAAGGAGGGTGCTATGGTACAGAAGTCTAAGGTTCATTGTCTCTGAGGGAGAGTCTCTCTGGAGATAGGAGAGTATGCCATGCAGACACCTGGAACAGACATCCTGGCAACACCCTGGCAATGTCAGCCTAGACAGAGTCCAGGAACGTCTATGAGGGCTGTGACGCTCTCAGTAATGATGGTCTCATGAAAGATAAAGAAGGACAGGCCTGGCAGGAAGGACAATAAACTGGGAGGTCATAAACCCGTGGCATTGTACCGCCTGGTGACTGTACTGGCAGCTGGTTCCTCCTGTCTCCATGTTCTCATTCATGAGCACGGGGTGTGGGGTGTGGGGGGGGTTGGGGTAGTGTAACTGCTTCACTGCTTGCAGAGGGCATCCTTAGTGAGCGCTTATGGGTGTTAGCTGTGAGGGAATGCCAGGAGGCTAACACAGCACCAGGCAGCCCAGGCAATAATGAGCCCTAGCTGAGCCAGGCTGATGGACACATCAGCATCCCTTCCCAGTGTTGCCCATCACATGGAGGAGACTGATTATGATTCCCTGAGTTTTCTACAACAGTGGCTCATGACAGGAAGTGGTTGTATCCCCGCCGCCGCCGCCGCCGCCGCCTCCGCTGCAGCCTCCACGGCCACGGCGTGTGTTTTAATATTTTTTCATTGCCATGCAGTGATTGTGCACTTCTCTCTGGGGAATGTGGAATTGTCACAGTTAGGTAGGGGTACCGCTGACATCAGTGGACACTGGAAGCCGTGCACAGGGAAGCTTCCCAGAGGAGAAAATCATCCGGTTGGAGGGAACATGCAGCCACTGAGAAACCCTTCTCCACGAGGGTTTCTCTTGATCTCTTCACTCCCATCTAAGTGAATGAGCGGCCAGCCTGCTGATGTCTGGACTGGAGACAGGACAGACCCAAGGTTTTGAAGCCTTTCTTAGTCACCTCTATAAAGTGGTAGAGTAGGTCGGGAGAGGGCCAGTCGGTTTTCTTCTGGACCACAGCTCCTGACAAGTTAACCATGTTCTATTTGATGACTTCACACCCATGAACATTTGGGGATCATTGATTTTGGACTCAGCAAGTTATTAAAAAAAAAAAAAAAAGCTGGGAATGGTGATACACACCTTTTATCCTCACACTTGGGAGGTAGAGGCAGGAGGATGTCTGAGTTTGAGATGAGCCTGGTCTACAAAGCGAGTTCCGGGACAGCTGGGGCTACACAGAGAAACCTTCTGTAGCTAGAGTTTTCCTGCCTTGCCCACAGTCAGGACAAATCTTTGTCACCGGCCAGTCCCACAGTCGCTCAGACCCGACCAAGTAAACACAGAGACTTAATTTGCTTACAAACTGTATGGCTGTGGCAGGCTTCTTGCTAACTGTTCTTTTATCTTAAATTAACCCATTTCTATAAATCTATACCTTGCCCCGTGGCTCGTGGCTTACTGGCATCTTTACATGCTGCTTGTCCTGGCAGTGGCTGGCAGTGTCTCCTTCTGCCTTCCTGTTCTTTCTTTTCTCCTCTCTGTTAGTCCCGCCTATACTTCCTGCTTAGCCACTGGCCAATCAGTGTTTTATTTATTGACCAATCAGAGCAACACATTTGCCATACAGACCATCCCACAGCAACCTTGTCTCAAACCTTCCCAAAAAAAGAAAGAAAGAAAAAAAGTAAACATAAAGTTGGAAGGGGGATGTGTGGAGATCTAGGAATTAGTGAGTAGGGGATGGAGACAATCAAAATATGTTGTATATATGTATGGAATTCTCAAATGATAATTTTTCTGCATTTAAAGTACAGAGCTGTGTCATGGGAGGTGAAGAGAAGGGAGTTCAAGACAGAAGGGCAGGCGAGTGCCTGGGACCCACCCCTCACAGGTAGCTCTGGGCCCTAACCTGCAGCTCATGCCCACCCGCCCAGAAGAGGAAAAGGCTTAGAGCGCAAACACGGTCAGGTCGTTTAGAGTACTGAGTCAAGTGGGCAGGGCCAATGGAGGTGGAAGGAAGCGGGAGGCCAGGACGACTATCAGACACGCTGAGGACAGGGGACTCAGTCCTGGACTCTCCCGGCACAGCACCGGGTTTCCTTTTTTTCCACGGTCACCTCTCACCCCTCCCTTTGCTGACCTTCTCAGCAACTTTCAACAGTCTGACTTTCAAAACAGCATTTTTACATTTCCTTATTTATTTGTGTGTGTATGGGTGTGTGAGCAGATGGTGAGTGGGCGCGGGTGCACACACGCCCCAGAATGCATGTGGAGGTGAGAAGGCATCTTGTGAGGAGTCAGTTTGTTCTCTTCTTCCACCACGTGGACGCTAGGGATGGATCGCTAGGGATGGGTCGCCAGGCTTGGCGGCAAGCACTCCTATTTGCTGAGTCATCTTGCTGGCCCATCAGCAACTTTGAAACCTAACCCTCACCGTCCCCCATGAAACGCTTACACCTCAAATTCCTCTATCTGCCATGCTCTGTGGCCCCTTGGGGGACACAACGACTGTCATTTCTACGTTTCTCGCTCCCTTCCCAGAACCCATCTCCATCCCCTTGGCTGTGACATCACCTCCGCTGACAATGCATGCTCACCCCACTGAATCCGTTCTAGATCCTTCCCAGCCCCGCTAATGCTCCCGAGTCAACACCAATTAAACGTGACGAGATAAACCCACAAATGAGAGCAATTTTAAACTGGAGGGGAGGGGGGACTATGAAAATGTTAGTTGTTGGTAATGGCTTAGGATGATGACAAGCCCTGACTTCCACAGGCACAGGCACACACACACACACACACACACACACACACACACATGTGAACATGCACCTGCACTCGCGCATGCGCACACATACACACATACACACACACACAACCACACACTTGCAAGCATGCATACACACATGTACACATACCACATACACTCATGCAATAAACACTGACTCTACCTACCAAGCAGAATCCTAACTCTTGGGGGAGGGAGGGGTCACTGACCTTGCTGCCAAGCCAGTTTTCAACTTCTTACCCCATTAAGAAAACCATAAGGAAGCTGGTTTCGTGTTTGTGTTTTAAGTTTATGGCAGGAAACAGTAGGTGCAATGGGCACTTGGAGCTACAGTTCATAAAATCTAAGCTCATTCCAGAAAGACGTGGTCTTGCTTCGCCCAATCAATTTGATAACGAGGGTAACTGCAGGGAAGATAAACACTGGATGAAGCACAATAAATATCTCTGTTCTTTTACCTGGGGCCGAATTGCAGGGCAGGAACCAAACTGTAAGAACGTTTTAGATGAGGGGGTAAGAGGGAGAATGAACAAGAACATTCTGGAAGCCTGAAGTTTTGAAATGTAAGTTTAACTGGACCCACTCTCCCTGTGAGAGCCTCAGCTATGCCCATAAGAAAAGAACAGATATGTCCACAAGGGTTTGCCCAAACACATCTGACTAAGAAAGATTTCATGTTCTCAACACTTCATATCTATCAGGACAGTGTTTGGGGAAAGGCCAGGCTTGGGAAATGCTGAATGTTTTCAGCCATGATGAGCCTGGGCGGGCTTCACCCGCTGCTTTCTCCTTGCCTGCTCCCATCCCCAAGCCAGCAAGTGCCCAATGGGGGGGGGGGGGGAATCACACACCGAGACAGCTGCTTTCATGAGCAATTTTTAACAGTCCACTGCAGCACGCCGGAACCCTTCCCCTGCGCCGCAAATCCTCCCGCCCTCTTCCCACTACACTGCACCCTCCCTTCTTCCCCCCCAAAAACACGGGCTAATGGAATTCCTCAACTCTCCTACGCCAAACATCTGAGTGCCCCTCCCCCTCCCTTCTAAGGCCAGTCCCACCCTTGGAAATGCGATCCTATACCCCTCCCACCTTCTGAAGAACCTCTCCTTTCTCAAGTTTACTCCCTTTCTTCTAAAACTCAGATTCTCTTCAGCTAATCCTCCTCTGTGGGTCAGTGTCCGCAATGCTCTCCCTTCTTGGAAACAAAACAAAACAAAACAAAACAAAACAAAACAAAACAAAACAAAACTGCCCCTTTCCATATCCAAAGCCCAGCCCCTCTCCCCACCTGCTGGACCACACTGCCCTTACTAGTCTCCAGGGCCATCCCCTTGTGCTGCCCCTTTGCCCATCACAATCTGGATTCACCACCTTCCCTCCACTGAACCAGCTCTCACTGACCACAAAAGTCAGATTCCATGCTGTCCCCACTCTGGTCCCTGCAGTCAGCTGCCAACCTCTCCTCTGCTCTCCTTGAAAATCGGGTTTCTCGCCCATGTCCTCCTTCAACACCTGCTCTAGACATCTCTCCTGCCTCTGCCTCCTCTCTTCCTCCTCTCTGCCTCCTCTCTCTCCCCTCTCTCCCCCCTCTCTCCCTCCTCTCTCCCTCCTCTCTGCCTCCTCTCTCCCTCCTCTCTCCCTCCTCTCTGCCTCCTCTCTCCCCCCTCTCTCCCTCCTGTCTCCCCCTCTCAGCCTCCTCTCTCCCTCCTCCCTCCCTCCTCGCTCCCTCCTCCCTCCCCCTCTCTCCCCTCCTCCCCCTCTCTCCCTCCTCCCCCCCTCTCTCCCCTCCCTCCCCCCTCTCCCTCCTCTCTTCCCCTCTCTCCTCCTCTCTCCTCCTCCCTCCCCCTCTCTCCCTCCTCTCTCTCCCCTCTCCCTCCTCTCTCCCTCCTCTCGCCTCCTCTCTGTCTCCTCTCTCCCCCCCTCTCCTCCTCTCTCCCCCTCTCCCTCCCCCCTCTCCCTCCTCTCTCCCCCTCTCTCTCCCTCCTCCCTCCCCTCTCTCTCCCTCCTCTCTCCCCCCTCCTCTCCCCCTCTCCCTCCTCTCTCCCCCCCTCTCTCCTCCTCCCTCCCCTCTCTCTCCCTCCTCTCTCCCCCTCTCCCTCCCCCCCCCCCCCCCCTCTCCCTCCTCTCTCCTCCTCTCCCTCCTCTCTTCTCCTCTCTCCCCCCTCTCTCCTCCTCTCTCCCCTCCCTCCCCTCTCTCCCTCCTCTCTCCCCCTCTCTCTCCCTCTCTCCCCCCTCTCGCCTCCTCTCTTCCTCCTCCCTCCCCCTCTCTCCCTCCTCTCTCTCCCTCTCTCCCCCTCTCTCCCTCCTCTCCCCTCCTCTCTGTCTCCTCTCTCCCCCTCTCCTCCTCTCTCCCTCCTCCCTCCCCCTCTCCCTCCTCTCTCCCCCCTCTCCCTCCTCTCTCCCTCCTCCCTCCCCCCTCTCTCCCCCTCTCTCCCCCTCTCTCCCACCTCTCTCCCCCCTCTCTTCCCCTCTCTCCCACCTCTCTCCCCCCTCTCAGCCTTCTGTGCAATGTTCTCTTTTCTTAGCTACCCAATGTTGGAGTCCCTAGGCTCGGGAACAATGTCTCTCCCTTTTCCACTGGGGACTTGCTATCTACCTCCCCTGAGCCACAAATTGTAGATGACTTACACATATGCATCCCTGACCCAGACTCCCATAGCCCGAGATCAGTACGATCCAACAACTATGCTGTAGAAAAAAAAAATTTTCAGATAGTCCAAATCCCACAGTGTAGTCAGAAAGCCTCGAAACTGATCCTCGTGGGTGTCCTCCCCACCCCCCAGATTCTACTCCTCACTCTTAAATCTGTGGCTCTACAGTACACCACATGAGAATCTTTCTTTCATTTTGTACCATGCTATTTGTACCACATAAGCACCATCCTCTGCATGGTGTATCATATTATTGCTCCCACCTGGAACAAGCCACTCTATTCTACTACCGACTTCTATGGCTTTTAAATTATTATTTTCCTTCGGTCCCGAGGGAAGTCTCTCTAGAGTTTTGATAGCTTGGCCCCCTTCATCAGTTACTGTCCTTGGTGCTGTGCCCAAAGGCCTGGATCAAGCATGTGAGGATGGAAAGGCTCATTCAGGCTCACCATTTCAGGGCGCGGTTATTCAGGGCAGAGGAAGGTGTGGTAGTAGGACCGTGAGGCAAGTGGTCACCCTGCACCCAGTCAAGAAGTGGACAGCAGTGGATGTCAGGCTTCAATTCCTCAGCTTGCTTCCCCATGTGATTCAGTACAGGACCCCCGCCCACAGAATGGCACTGCCCACAATTAAAATGGATCTTTCCACCTCAATGAACCTAATGTCAGTAATCCTTCAGAGGAGTGCCCAAAGGCTAACCTAATCTAGATATCCCTCACAGGCATGCCCAGAACTTTGTCTCCTGGTGACTCTAGATCCTGTCAGATTGACAGTGTTAACCATCACACCCCAGTCCTTGCTGTATGCCAGCCCAGGGAGCTTGCTGCTGTCACAGCAAACGCTGCTCGGTAGTGAAACCGTCCAGGTCATATGAGCTTTGAGTTCTTTATGGAGAGGGATTGTCTTATCTACTGTGATGTATCTACCCCCAGCACAGTTCCTGGCACATACCAAGCGATCAATATATTCTTGTTTAATGCACTTTTACAGGGGGATCAGAGTTCAAGGCTAACTTCAGCCACGTATTAAGACCTTGTCTCAAAGATTAAAATAAACAATAAAACAAAACCATGCAGGACAAAAGCCCTCTAGAATGACTACCCTTCTGAATCTGATTTCAGTCATATGCTCAAAAGGCTCATTCTTCATATAACATTTAGGGAAGGGGCAACACATCTAATCAATAATAGAAACTTCCATTCTGAAAAGTACGGTGACATGTTTAAAGATCCAGGTAATAAAGAGGCAACACTTAACACATTTCCTGTTTGACAGAAATAAAGGAAACTGGATCTTAAAGCTAATGGCTTAGAAAGTCGTGGGTCAAGTGGGATGGGGGTGAGTTCCTAACATAGAGAGTCAAACACTTGAGTTGACTTACATTTTAAATAGTGATATGACTGCAGCCCAGAAGACTGACAGTTCTCACCTTCTCTGAAAATGTCAACTACTCAAGTGCTCCTCACAGGCATTTGACAAATCCCTGGCGACTGATTGCAACCTGGTCTTTGCCATATTTTCTTCCTGGATGTTGTTTTGTTTTCTTGCTTCTCTGGTGACATCAAGCTGGGTCCTATTGTAAGTTAGTCCATATTGTGTGAGACAGTGGATCTTTCCAAGCTGTGCCTTGCCCTGGGAGGCTCCACTTTACGAGTGTCCTTTGATTCCATTTGAGTACAAAAACAGGTGGTAAGCTCCTATAACTCCACAGTCGGGAGTTGGAAGCAAGAGGATTATGAGTTCAAGGTTAACCTTGGCTACATATTAAGACTATCTCAAAAATTAAAATGAAATAAATAACAAAATAAAACAATGAGGGGAATAAAAGCCCCTAGGACGGCCACACTTCTGAAATCCACTGTGAGGAGCTCACCTGAGTGAAACAAACAACTAGTAAAAATTATTAAAAGTTTTCACTTCAACTTGAAATGAATACTGTAATTTCTAAAGCCCCTGCATATTGTCCTAATACAACAACTAGAGAAATATTTGTTGGAGAAGAATTAGTCAAAGCCTTTAATCTGAGCACTCGGTAGGCAGAGGCAGGCAGATCTCTGTGAGTTCAAGGCCAGCCTGGTCTACAGAGTAAATTCCAGGACAGGCTCCAAAGCTACAGAGAGAAACACTGTCAGAAAGAAAGAAAGAAAGAAAGAGAGAGAGAGAGAAGAGAGAGAGAGAGAAGAGAGAGAGAGAGAGAGAGAGAGAAGAAAGAAAGAAAGAAAGAAAGAAAGAAAGAAAGAAAGAAAGAAAGAAAGAAAGAAAGAAAGAAGAATTAGTCAATCCTGTAAGAACAGCAAATATCTGGAGTTTGAACCGCTGTCTGATCTTAAGCCTCCCGACCCAGCTCATGTAAGGGAAGTTCTACTCCAGGCAGGGTAGCCAAGCAGATAGATCTCCCTCTCCTGCCAGCTCCTAGCCTAGTGAGTTCCAGGTTCAAACATAAGAGACTCTGTCTCAAAACTTAAGATGGAGGGGTTGGAGAGATGGCTCCATGGTTTAGAGCATGGTTGCTCTTTCAGAAGACCCCAGATCAGCTCCCAGTACTCACATGGCAGCTCACAACCACCTGTAAGTCAAGTTCCAGGGCTTCTAATGGTGTCTTCTGGCATCAACAGACACCAACACACATGGTATATATACAGACAAGCAGGCACACAAGCATATATACAAAGTTATTAAAAAAAAATTCTCTTTCAGACAGGGCCTCACTCCATATCCCTGCCTGGCCTGGAACTCACTAAGTAGATCATGCTGGCCTCTAACATATAGAAATCTGCCTGCCTCTGCCTCTGAACTGATGGGATTAAAGGCGTGTGTCATTGTGCCAAGCCTAAATTTAAAAAAATAAATACATAAGGTGGAGAGCAATGGAAGACACTGATACCACCTCTGGCTTTTGCATGCAGGTACACCTCCATGCACACATGCATATACATATATATGATAAATGGAGATATTAGAGGGAAGCAGCTAGTTAGGAGGAGGCTCTTGGTTCCATGAAACTAGTAGCGACAATGAAAATTACAGAGCATCCAGTAGTTTAAAAGAACCAGGGAAAGAAACAACTAAGGGATCCTTCCTGGGATCACAGCCAGCATCTAACACTGCCCGCATCCGGGTGTTACCAAACACAATAAAGCAATCGGCTCCTGGTTACTGGAGGCTAACACCTGAATAAAGTCAGACGAGGTCAAGCCAGGAGCTTTACCAGGAGACAAAGGAAAGGGAGATAAGAAAGTTCCATGAAAGCCACAGTAATCTTATACCTCCAGGGACTGTGAATGACAAGGTTTCCTTCTCTAAGGACAGCTTCACATTCTAAGCTGCGACAGCGCATGTTGGGGGAATCACAGTCCAGCCGGGTCACTGGAAAAATAAGCGGATGACAACAGACACACACACACACACACACACACACACACACACACACACACACACACACACACGAGAGAGGTGCTGACACCCAGAATCTATCAAATTTCTATCGGAAATGTACGATAAAGACCAGAGTGGTGACAAATATGTAAATGTTTCCATAACAAAAAAGGGGGAAAAAATCAGCCAACAGAACCTAACTCCGAGGGTCCTGAAGCCGGACTTAAAGAAGAGACCAAAGTCCTTATGCTTGTTCAAAGAACCCAAGGACGCCAAGCTTAAAAGTTATCTGGGTCTTCATTGATCTTCATCTTCTATTGACACTCCTCTCATATTTGATGGAGCCCTGAATGTTAGTGACAGAATTGCAGACCCACCTGGCAGCCTCCTTTCATCCCCTTCTCCCCTCTAGCCACATACACCCCCCATTATCTCTGCTAAGAACAACCCCCATGATCAGGTTTCTGTAGCAGAGATCACAAATCCCTGCTTTGAGACTGCCCACTAGCTGGTGTAAATGACCCTCACTGTGACAGATGCATGGCTTACTGCCTGCTGGGTCATAGTGGCATGACTCTCCAAGACATCAGTGCTGCCATTGCCACCATCAGTACCAGACAAAGCATCCAGTCTGTGAACTGTACCCTCTCTTTTCCAGCTTGTTATTAATTACAAGCTTCCCACTGTGGGGAAGACCTGGGCAAGGTATAGTGAGTGATCTGTATGCACACTCAACGTTGCTGAGACCTGGGCTGTGGGATGACTCACCCCTAACAGGCCTGAGGGTCAGCCAGCTCAAACCAGTAATAAGATACTTTCTGAGAGCCAACCTGGGTCTGCCTAAGGGCCTTAGCAACAGCAGCTGAGACATGATCTGGAGATGACCTGGACCAATGAGAGGCAGCCCTGTCACACCAGCAGATGCATATACATCAGACCTTCCCCCAGGGTGGGGTGGAGGGTATATAAGGCTTGCCTCTTCCTGAACAAACTGAGCTTGTTGTTTCGACATTCTCCCAGAGTCTGTATCATTGATTGTGCACCTACTTGGCCCTCTTCCCCAAGAGGAACAACAGCTCAAGACCCTGCCACACTGGGCTTCTTAGAACCACAGCTGGACTGAGTGTGTTCCAACCATGCCTTTGTTCCATGACATGTGTGTGAGGGATGGAAGCGAGTTCTAGGCCCATTAGGACAAGGCTACCTTAGAGAGTATTACCCTAGAAGGAGGTGTGAACACTCTTGGTAGGGAGGTAAGGAAAGAGAGAAATGCTGGAGATATATATGTATTCCTTACTGCCACACAGTATGCCATACTCCCAGAATCTGAGTTTCCACATGACTGATAGGCACTAATGCTCACTGATGAGGTGGACTTAGCTCAGTTGTGACCCTCTCTGTCTCTTCTATGTACAGGATTTTTTCCAAAAATATGTCAAATAAAATCTTTAAGAAAAAATATTTTGCATATAAAAGAATGTATGGGTTAAACTATACGAGACCTTAGAGTTGCTTTCTTTAAATACACTGGAAAAATAGAAAGATACTAACAACACAATCATAACTGGACATGGATGATGGATAGATATTTATTCATTGTGCTATTGTTTCTATTTTTGTTTGTTATAAAGTGTCCACTACAATGTTTTTTTGTTTTTGTTTTTGTTTTTGTTTTTTGGTTTTCTGAGATAGGGTTTCTCTGTGTAGTTTCGTGCCTTTCCTGGAACTCACTTTGTAGACCAGGTTGACCTCGAACTCACAGAGATCCGCCTGCCTCTGCCTCCCAAGTGCTGGGATTAAAGGCATGTGCCACCACCACCCAGCCAACTACAATGTTTCTTAAAAGTATACTGTGATATGACTATTCTTATATTCAAGGTTGTCAACTTGACTATATCTGGAATGAACTACAATTGAGAAATGGAGGGCACACCTGTAATCTGGATCTTGAATCAGTAGGCAAAGGACCTTTGATCTGGGTCTTGAGACTGGAAGATACAGGTCTTTGATTTGGATCTTGAGGCAGGAAAACAGACCTTTAATCTGGGCCACACCCTCTGCTGGAAGTCTATGTAAGGCCATGGAAGAGGGAAGCTTTTGTTCTTTGTCTGTTTGTCCTCTCCTTGCTAGCACATCCATTCCTTCACCTGCACTGAAGCCTACTTCTTTGGGATTCCAGCACATACAGAAGACCAACTGAGACATCCAGCCTGTGAGACTGAGCAACTACTAGATTCTTGGACTTTCTGTTCACAGCCAGACATTTCTGGATTGAATTAGCTAGACTGCAACCTGTAAATCATTTCAGTAAATTCTATATATATATATGGAGAGAGATTCATTCCATAAGTTCTGTGACTTCTAGAGAACCCTGAATAATATATATCCTCAAATTAGTTTCATCAGTTGGTACTAAAGATGGTAAAAGACAAAGTTAAGAATGCTGTGGAGAGCTGGTCTATAGCTCAGTGGTAGAACAGTTGCCTAGGATGTATAAGGCCCTAATCAAGTCAGGAAGATGGAGGGCTATGTGTCTGTCCCGGACTCAACACTGAAGATGAATGGACAAGTGGAGTTTGTGTTCCTAAACCTTTCCTAATACTTTATTTCATTGAATTCTCCCCTCACAACTCCAGTGATTCCGTTTTAACCAACTGATTGAAGTTAGCAACATCTATAGGGGACTAGTGGCACTGTGTGCCTCCTGGTGGATGCACTAGGAAGTGCATGTTGTCACTGTAGGCTTCTTGTCCAAAAAATGTTCCAAAAATCCCAACAGGGACCACAATTGACTATGAACATGGGACATGAGACTAGCCTGGACTCTTCAAAACTCTCAACACCATGAAAAACAAAATGGAACCTGACCTGTTGAAGCAGGCCTGCAACCTAGCTACTTTGTGTGAGGAGGGGTGGGGTGGGGGGTTGAGGCTAGGGGGTTTCATGCCCGAAGCCCATTTATGCTACAGAGCGAGTTTAAGCTTAGCCAAGGTGGTCAGTGACACTCCCTCTCAGTCTAAAAAGTACAAAAAGAGGACTGGAGATTCACTTGGTCATAGAGTCCTTGCTTAGGGTGTACAAGTCTGTAGATTCAATCCCCAGCAAAATAAGGGGGGCAGGGGAGTGGAGAGAAAAGGATTTCAAAAGTCAGGTGAATTTTTTTAACTTAAGAGAGACTAAGGAGCCGGGCGGTGGTGGTGCACACCTTTAATCCCAGCACTCGGGAGGCAGAGACAGGTGGATCTCTGTGAGTTCGAGACCAGCCTGGTCTACAAAGTGAGTTCCAGAAAAGGCACAAAGCTACACAGAGAAACCCTGTCTCGAAAAACCAAGAGAGAGAGAGAGAGAGAGAGAGAGAGAGAGAGAGAGAGAGAGAGAGAGACTAAGGATATATGATATCTAAAGCTAAAGGGTGAAATCCAGATCCTAGATTCAAAAAGAAGAAGGCTGAAAAGCTATTGTGGGCCTGTGGAGACGGCTCCATTGGTAAAGTGTTTACTGCATGGGAATGAATGAGGACCTGAGTTTGATCCCCAGCACCCTGTAAAAATGCTAAGTATGTAGCATTTGTTTGTGATGCCAGCACTGGAAGGCAGAGACAGGTGGAGCCCAGGGATTTGTTGGCCAGCTAGCCCTTCCTAATCGGCACACTCTAGCCAGTGAGAGATCCTGTCAGAACCAAGGTGGGTGGGCTGTGAGGAACAACACCCAGAGCTGACCTTCAGCTTCCACATATGCACACACATGTGAACCCACCCACACAGTGCACCCTCATACCTATGAACACACAAGAGACAGAGAGAATCATTGTGGAGATAATTCAAAAATTTAATAAATTATATATTCATTGATGTCCAGAAATAGTATTTTAGAAAACATATTACCCATGGCAATAAAAATCTCTTTTTAAAGTTTTTTTTTTTAAGTTATTTCAGTGTGTGGACATGTGCACGGGTGTGCAGGGGTCCGCAGAAGTCATAGACATCATCAGATCTTCTGGAGTTAGCCATGAGCCACCCTACCTGAGTGGGTGCTTAGAACCAAAATCAGGTCCTCTGCAAACATGTTTTTAACTGCTGAGCCGTCTCTCCAGCTCCAAAACTAATCTCTAAAGAGGTTCTATTATCGACCAAGAAACTGAAATCCAAAAAGGAAAAGGATTTTGCCTAAGAGTCACAGCTGGCCAGCAGCAGCAGCATGGCAGGCCCAGGTCTGTCTGCCTCCAGAGCCTGTGCAGGCTGAATGCTCCTTCCTCTGCAACATCCCCAGGAAGCAAGAGGCGGGGCTGAGATCCAGTGTCTCCAGGATGCAGCGGGTTGTAAAGGGGCTCCTTTTTATTGCCATGGTATCAGCGTCATTTATTCGTTTATTCGACACAAAACGCTCGAAGACGATGATAAACAAAAGAGACGGTCCCCGGGCTCACTCTGGAGGAGGAGATAGATGCTCAATAAGTCCTGGAATCCGTCCAATGTTTGTAATCACAGAACGAGGTGAAGAGCCATGAGGAAAAGGAAGCCGGCCAAAGCAGAAGGATGGCGGCAGGGTTCCCGGAACTGTGCTTCGAAGAGTAAATAGGAGTGAATGATGGAGACGGGAGAGCGAGAGCAGGCCCGGGTACGAAGCTTAGCCTTACAATAAGGAAGTTCCAAGTACCAGCAGATGGATGATGCAAGATGAGAAAGCCGGACCTGAGTCGGGACCCCCAGCACCCGTGAAAAAAGTCAGGCCCAGCGGCATGTGACTGTAATCCAGTGCTGGGGAGGTAGGCGCCCTGGGGCTCGCTGGCCAGCCAGTCCAGCTAAATCACTGAGTTCCAGGTTCAATGAGAGAGTCTGTGTCTGAGTTCGCCTTCTGTTGCCATGATAAACACCTGGACCAAAAGCAACCTGGGAAAGAAGGAGTTTATTCAGCTTTCTTATACCACCCTGCCCAGGGGTGATGCCACCATAGTGGGCTGGTCCCTCCCACATCAATCTTTAGAGATGGCTCCGCAATCAAGAGTACCTTGTTTCCGGTCATGGTGGTCCATACCCTTAATCCATCACTTGGGAGGCACATGGATCTCTGTGAGTTCAAGGCCAGCCATAGAGAGTTCCAAGGCAGCCATAGCTACACAGAGACCCTGTATTAAAAAGAAAAAAAAAATAGCACATGTTGTTTTTATAGAAAACTCTGGTTCAATTCTCCCACAGGGTGGCTCAGAGCCATCTCTAGCTCTAGTTCCAGGGGATCCAACACCCTCTTCTGACCTCCAAGGGCACAGATATGCACATGGTACATTTACATACATGCAAGCAAGACATTCACACACATAAAACAAAATGAATCTAAATAAAACTTTCAAAGAGAGAAAATGCCCACAAACCTGCCCACAGGACAATCTGGTGGTGCCAATCCCTCTACTGAGAGAACATCTAGTCAGATGTATCTAGGTTTGCATCAAATTAGTCTTATGTTTGTTCCACAGAAACTAACCAGGACACCCTGTCTTCAAAAATAAGGTGAGGTGGACCAGTGAGATGGTTCAGCAGATGGTAGTTTCTGCTGCCCTGTTCATTTGATCCCTGGGACCTGCACGATAGAAGGAGAGAACTGGCCCCCACGATCTGTCCTTGGCCCTCCACGTACCCCCCACACCAATGGAGAGATCAGAGACAAGTAACGGGAAAGGATTTTCTGTTTTAAAACCGCTGTGGTGAGTGTTCAGATGGTCCTGGGGATCTAGGTCCATGGACCAGATGTAGTCAAGCCAGTTAAAAGGTTGTGGAGAGCTCAGACAATGGTGAACAGGTAAGGAGGGGCCAGATCCAATGGATATTTGGAAGACGACATGGAAACAGGTAGGACTAGGAGGTGCTGACGGTGGCCCAGAGGTCCCTAGCTTGGGTGAGCAGAGGGAGAGGTCAGTCCCAGAGAAGGGAGGGGCTTCACTGAAGAACACTGGACGCCGGCAGGTCTACTCTGAGTGGGACCTCGGAAACAACAGATCGGTGATTCTTTTTATGATCTGCCAGTGGAGAAGGGAGGAGGCAGTCAGGTGTGCAGGTCTGAAGTTCAGAAGAGAGGGCTAGCCTGGACACACATTTCAGAGTCGCCAATTTGTGGATAAGGCAGAATCTGAGAGTGAGGGTTGAACCAGAACCTTTAGGACTCAGTGGAACTAAAAGAAAAAGCAGCAGTTGCTATAGAAAGAGTGAGGTGAGTAGTGAGTGGTGGGGCTGGGTGAGGGATCTGAGAGGTCCTGGGCTCAGAGTGAGCCTCGGTGTCGTGCTTTCTGATTCCATCACCTCCCTAGTGACGGAAGGTGGTTCATGCACTCCTCCACCTGGAGCCTGCTAGAACAAGCCTCTGCCGGACATTGTCCATGGCTGCTGCTAATGCTTCTGGAGACGCTGTTCTGTCCCCAGGCTTCCCTCCTGGTTCTCTCCATGGTTATAAAACAAAGCAGCCCAAGTTGTCTTATTTATGAACCAAGTCCTTAGTGGTGAACAAAAGTTATAAGCAAAAAATATATTAACTATATTATATTATAGCATGCTGTGTGGCCTGGGCCTGCACAAGTCAGGCCTTCTCAAAGTCAGTCACTGATGGGAGGGGTTCATAGGACCCCACTTCTTACTGCTCAGCCATGGGCCACTGTGGACTTGGGGGACACCATCTTCAGGTGTATGCCTGCTGGGATACCCAGTAGGCTCCAGTGGATAGCTTCAACCCCAAGGGGGCACAGATGGCCCAGCAATGAGTCTTCTCAGTGGGTGTGCAGTTCTATCTCACTGTGGCTTTGAGTTGCCTTTCCTTGTTGACAGATAATATCAAACCTCTCTTTTTGTTCTTGCTGATCATTCTGTATCTCCTTTTGGAAACAGCTGCTCCAGGGTCTGCTATTTTTACTGCATCATATGTTTTAAAATGATTGATTTTCCTGATACTGTTTCTACATTGAATTTGCTTGTGCCTGGTGGAAAAAAAGAATCACAACTTACAAAACGGTGTGGCATCACCTTGGCACAATGGCAGCTACCTTAATAAACCCCCACATTTTCGATGGCCCAGACGTATTTGAAGTTTTTCCTTGCTTCTGGCCAGTAAATGGATCTTCCTTCCCTGGGCACTTCCCAATATGGAGCTCAGTAGTCTTGGGCTCACAGCCCAAAGGTAGTGCTGGTGTAGTATTTGCAAAGAGATTTTCAAATCAATGCTGAGGGCCAAGTGGGACTGGAGAGTGCACACCAGTGGTGTTCCTTTAAGTATAGAGATGGAGATGGTGCACAGTTACTTCAGCCCAGGGAGAGGCTTCACCCAGGAGGTTCTGTAGGAAGCAAAGAAGCTGAGGACGCTGAGCTGTGGGTTTGAGTGTCGCACTGAGGGAGACGCACTGGAAAGGAGGAAAAGAATAAGGAACAGGTGTGAGGCTGTGAGAGGCCGAGGAGGGGCAGATTGTGATCCAGCTCCAGGGGACCTGATGCTCTTCTCACCTCCACAGGTGCCCACACACATGTGGCACACACTCATACACACACACACATAAATGAAAAATAAAGTGGATCTTAAAACACACGCATGCAAAGCAAAAAGCAATAAGTGCCCTTGCTCTGGGCTCTGGAAAAGATAATTCTAACCCCACCACCACCACCACCCTCAGGAGAATTCATAAGCAGAAGCATCCTTCACATGGCTTTGGTGTTCAAATGTATTCTACCTGGAGAGCGTGGCAGAGCCCAGGCTGAGACACATGCACACACGGAATGAACTTGGCCAGTCCAGTCACATCAGCAGTTTTAATTCAGAGAAACAGAGAAGGCACTGGGAACATTAGCAGTTGGCCACATCAGTCCATATTTTTACCCCTGGGAAGAATGATCGATCAAATATTTCCGAGAATAAAAATGAATACATTACAACACAGCTTGGGTGAGGACAGGATAGAAATACAAGATCAGAAAGAAAGAGACTAAAAGTTCTTGATATTGCCCCCAATGACAGCACACACTTCAGAGTGCGGATCCGTCCAATGGTAAGTAAGCAGGTTAGAGGAACCCAGTTAAAAGACACCACCGGCAAGCAAACACACCCAGAATGTGGGCCGTGTGAGCTCACAAGCGTCACTGCAACAGGCCAAAGGCGTGGGCAGAAGAATGGAGAAGAGAATCTAGGCTCTGATAGATTGAGTGAGGCTTTGAGACAGAAAACTAAGGATTATTTGAACCTTGTTTGACTCCTGACCCACTAAACAAACATTTTTACAGTCTTCATGTCTTTTATGTCTCAAGAAAAACTTTTTCGCATTTTGAATGCAACTGGAAATACCTGGCATGATGTGATCTTGTGTCTAATAATGTTTTGGACTGAGAAGATGGCTCTGTCGGTTAAAACACAAACATGAAGACCTAAACTTAATCCTCAGAACCCACTTTTCTAAAAAAAAAGAAAGAAAAAGCCAAGCACTGTGGCATATATGTGTAATCTAAGCACTGGGGAGCAGAAACAGGTGGGTCTCTCACCTGCCTAGCCTACTTGGTGAGTTCCAGGCCTGTGCAAGACCCTGTCTTGGAAAATGAGATGCTCGACTCCTGAGGAAGAATGCCCAAGGTTATCTTCTCATACTCACATGCTCACCCATGAACGTGCACACACGGGAAGAAAGGAAAGGAGGAGGAGGGAGGAGGGAGGAGGGAGGAGGAATGAGGAAGGGAGGGAAAGAAGAAGGAAGGAAGGAAGGAAGGAAGGAAGGAAGGAAGGAAGGAAGGAAGGAAGGAAGGAAGGAAGGAAGGAAGGAAAAACTCAGTTTGGTGGCTTTAATTGTGTGTGTGTGTGTGTGTTGTTGTTGTTGTTTTGGTAAAATTTTGCTACGTATTCCAGGTTGACTTGAACTCACTATGTAGTTCATGTTTGGAGGGAAAAGTGATGTCTAGGATTTGCTTTGTAATTTCTTAGCAAAGAAAAAAGAAGAAAGGACCAATATGGTAAAACACTAGCAATCATTAAATGAGTGATACATATTAATGTGGGTTATATACTTGTTTATAGTTTGACGTATGTTTCATAGTAAATAATTCAAGATCACTTCGGAAAACAGTGAACTCATCTAGCATACACACTGATTCTGCTCTTACAGAAATAGTAGTTGTTTTTCTAAAACTGTCTAATGAGAATGCTTCCCAGAGTTGAAGCCCAGCTGACATTTGCCCTGCTCCCATTATGAAATGCCAGAGTTGGGAAGAAAATAAGCCCTTTGTACCCTGAGATGAACCAATAATGAAAAGGTCGATCCATCTAGTGCTTCCTAAGCTAATGCCTGTAAGTGTGGCCTCCCTAATTTTTTTTTTTTTTAAAAAAAAAAAGTGTCATTGGGTCTCTGAGATGACTTAGCAGGCAAAAGTACTTGCAGCCACACCTGAAGTCCCTGGTTGTATCCCAGCATGTCACCTGGTGACGGGAAAGAGCAGACCCTGGCCAGTGTCCTCTGACTTGCACCATGGCATGTGTGCCCCAACCCCAGAACACATAAGATACATGTATTTTTTTTCCTAAGATATAATGAATGTTTTCCATTTCAGAATGCTAAAGTCTGAAATAATGTCACACTTCTCATGAGAAAACTGTTTTCCATTGTGAGCGGGTTTATAAATGATAATCTTGCAGGGTTTTTTCTTTTAAATTCTTGGAATTTCTATCTGGGCATAGTAGTGCCCACCTACAATCGCAGCATCAAGAGGATTGTAGGTTTGAGGCCAGCCTGAAAGACACAGAAAGACCTTGTCTCATAACAAAGCTAATCAAAAACAATTTTGAGCTTCCTTTAAATGCCAACACACATTTGAGTTGGCCTTCTCAAGGTTTACTGCCTTCTGACTTTTTTGAAATCATTAAGATTTGCCCCAGGGTTGGGGATTTAGCTCAGTGGTAGAGCGCTTGCCTAGCAAGCGCAAGGCCCTGGGTTCGATCCTCGACTCAAAAAAAAAAAAAAAAAAAAAAGATGTTGCCCCAGTACCATATAATTCACCTAACAGTGTATGTGTTTTGGGGTTTTAAGGGTTGCGCAAGCAACACCATGATCAACCTAGAACACACCCTTCACCCAGGACAAGCCCTACATCCATTGGCCAACCACTCTCCATCTCCGATTCTGACCCTCACTCCCGGCCTCAGTCTCCCCCAGTTTGCTCATGTTAGGTGTTTGATATCAACGGAGTCACACACCGTGCAGCATTTTTGATTGGCATCTTTCACTTGGCCCAGCATCTTCAAGGTTTAACAATGTTGTAGCATGTCTCACTACTTTTTTCCTTTTCTACTTTGAAATTTTTAAGATTTATTTTAATTTTTTATTATATGTACAAGTGGTTTTGCCCAAGTAGAGGGCATCGGATCCTCTGGGATTACAGGCGGTTGGGAGCTGCTATGTGGTGCCAGGAATTGAACCGGGGTCCTCTAGAAGAGCAATCACATCTCTCCAGTTGCCCTTTGTACTTTTAAATACTATTCTGTTACAGGATTTTATTGTAATTCCACCAATGAACATTTGAGTTGTTCCTCTTTCTGGCTACAGTGCCGCTATGCACATTCGTATGGAAGTTTTAAGAGTAGACTCGAGCCTCTGCTCAGGCCCACACCCCTGCAGCCACCTCCTTGCCCCCATTGCCAGATACACACAGGCACCTTACTGACATAAGATCTGTAAATTCCCACCCAACAGACAAGCCTAATACTGGGACGCCTCACCTGGGAAGTGAGTTAAATCTAAGAGCGTATTCGCTTGGGGGACACTTCCAGAGATTGGAAGAATTAATAATTAAGATGTTCATAGGTCTCCAAATCAAGTTCCAGGAAAGGCGCAAAGCTACACAGAGAAACCCTGTCTCGAAAAAAAAAAAAAAAAAAAAAAAAAAAAAAAAAAGATGTTCATAGAATCCAAAGGGAGCTACAGATTCACAGTAATCCTCATCCAGATCACAATGACTCGTTTTTGTATAAATCGTACCTAATCTCACTCCCGACATTGTAGTCAGACATTGTCTGGAGCAAACAGTAAATTCTTTGGTTTTCCAGGCTGGGGAGTTGAGAACCAGGGTGAAGTTTGGAACACTCTGTGCCGCCTAATCTTGGTACGGGCCTGTCAGCTGGTAGGCTGTGTAGACATAGAGAGGTGAACCAGAGCTTGCAGCCCTTGTCTCCCACCTTCTGATCCAGGTTGTGTTATTCAGAGTTGCTTGGACATTTCTAGGTAGGAAAGTGTGTTTCTAGAATGTTAAGCTTAGGGACAGAGGAGGTTTTTAGAGACATTCAGGACTTGAGGAACACTTCAGATATGTCATCCTTCCTTTGACCTAGATAGAACTCAGAACTGTAAAGTTAAGTCATTTCATTTTTAAAGGGGAATTGTGCCTACCTGTGCCCACACAGCCACTTACATCTGCTCAGAATAATTCTCAAGCATGGACCACTAAACACTCATTTCCTTACCGGAGAAGAAACTGGGTGGCTGAAGGACAGGACCTTTGTATGAAGCACTGGATGTTTGTATGCATCGTCTGAAGTTTGTCCAATGTGCATACAACCCTCACCACCCACCCCCTCTTTCTCCCAACCCCATACTTCTCCCACCCCCACCATAATGGTAGGGATGAAGCCAGGATCTCGCGCCTGCTCGCCTAGTGCTGTACCACTGAACTACATCCCCAGTCATTTTCCCTCATGACTGGTCACCTGGCTCATTTACCAAAATGCAGACAGCAAAGAAACTGGGGGATTGCAGGGTCTGGGCAGCATTCTGTTAGCAATGCCGGCTGGAATCATCTGTGCAGGGGGAGCTGAACGTCTTGTGTAAAGTACCATCTTCCTGTTTATTTCTTTGGGGACAGGAGACAGGAAAAGAGGAGCCAGACATTTTTGGAAGATGTCCACAGTGGTGGCATACAGGAAACAAATGTCTATATCATCTCAGTCATTGTATCTTCCTTCGTCATGGGTTTGGTAGAGAAAATTAAGACATAAATTTTCTGGGGATTCACTGAACTGAGACACAGGTTAGAAGAGGTGTTTGGTGCTTTTTATAAAAAAAAAGATAAACCTTTAGATATAGCTGATTGAGACCCTAAGTCCCTCTTCTAGTGAAGACACTTGCCTTGGTAAGCTCTCCAGACTGTAATGGTCTAACACAGCCCCAGGCCAACCTTGTAAGAATCCCCTGCCCCTTCTCTAACAGAAATGTTGAGGAAAACTTGTAAATAGGCAGCTGCACCTAAGAGACAAAATGCTGAAAGATCCCAACACCTCTCATCCGCGGGTCAAGTGAAACTCGGTCCACTTTGTTCCCCACTGAGGGCTGGAGGACCCAGGCAAGGATAGGTAGGCGTTTGGTATCAAAGACTGGGGAGCCAAGACATTGAAAGTGAAATATACGCATATGTGTGTGCTTGTAACTTCCAAAATCAGCATGTCTACAAAGAAATAGATTATCCTAGAATGGTTGGCATTGATTGCCGACTTAGCACAACCTGGAATAACCCAGGAGAAAAGTGTATGGGCATGCCCGGGAGGGGTTTTACAGAGTAGGTTAGCTGAGGTGGAAACATGAATCCTAACTGGAGGCAGCACCCATGGGCCGGGGTCCTGGAATGAATAAAAAGAAGAAACCAAACTGAACACAGCAGGCATTCCTCTCTCACCGTGCTCCCCACCCCATGATGGACTGCATCCTCACCCCCACCCCATGATGGACTGCATCCTCACCCCCACCCCATGATGGACTGCACCCCCCCTGGAACCTGGAATGAATAGAAAGGAGAAACCAAACTGAGCACAGCAGGCACCCCTCTCCCACTGCGCCTCCCTCCCAGGACGGACTGCATCCCCCTAGAACTGTGAGCCAGGATAAACCTGTCACTCCCCAAGTGGCTTTGGACAGTGTTTGGTTACAGAAATGAGGAAATAACTAATACAGAGACCCAGTGGGTAATGGACTGGACTGAGCCTTGGGATCGAGAACCCCCCAGAGAAAACACATCACAGAGAAGCATACTTGATAAAATTTATTTTAAAAAAGAAAAAATAATTTATGCCCTTGACAAAATAAAAGATCTAATAATATAAATGTTTCTTAGAAAACATATGAAAAGATAATATAACAAATATTAATAAATCAATATTCACATGACAGCAAAGGTGGCAATAATTCTACAAGAGGGCACGAGGAGGAGGCTGGCCTGCACCCAGCAGTTGCCCTGGCAAGGTCTCCCATCCCTTCTTTCTCCTACACTGAGGTGTGTTCCTGTTTTTAAGAAAACCTGATGCAAGTGAATCTAAACTTAGGAAGCTGATCGGTTAGGAAGCTGATATTTATTTGCACCACAAAATAATTCTTTACAAAAAAAAAAATTCTGTCAAGGATCCTTTAAGTAGCAAGTTTCCTAATGTGTTTAGAATACAATTAACCAAATCCACGTGTCCTTAGCTCCTTTCCAGTGTAGTTCTAGGGCAAAGAGTGAGGTGTGCCCGAAGTGAGGCAGCGACAGAAGTGACTTGGGTCCTGTCTAGGGAGGATGCTCCTAAGACAGCATGAGGAAATGGGTGTTCAGGCCACCCTCAGCCTCCGGCTCTCCCATTCTGGGCTCTCGTGTTTCTTGCCTCTCTTCTTTCTGGTAAACTGTTCACCCGGTGCTCTCAAGATGAGGAAGTTAGATGTTGTGTGTTTGGGGGGGGGTGAACTCATGAGTCACTCCAACAGAGCCAAGTGAGGGGAGAATGTGGGGTTCTGGGTGTGTGTTGGATGTGACTGGGGGAAGTGGAAATAATCCTCCATTCTTGATGTGGTGCTTTTGAGGTCCCTCTTTCAGAAGGGACCTCTGATTCCCTGAGAAGGAGCAGCCCAGTCTGGCCTTCCTTGGATGGGACATGTCTTCAGGGGGACGCAGGAGGGCCTATTTGTCACACTCCTCCTGGCTGCCTTCAGCACAGTGGTAGTGCTGCTCACAGAACTCCTGGATCCGGCTACAAGCCTCCAGCATCATCACCTCGGGGACCGTGATGACAACTCGGAAGAAATTTGGGTACTCGAAACACTGCAAAAACAAGGACTTGTTATCTCCAGGGCAACCGCATCGGATACTGGCTCACCCTCGCATAGCCAGGCCTCTACTCTGCAAGACAGGGCCATGTCATTGCATCAGGGGTATCAGTTTGCTCTCACACCCCATCCCTGAAGTGCGGAGTCAGCAGCTGAGTTAATTCATCTTAAAATTGGCGGTTCCCCTCCCACCCAGTGTTTCCAACTTTTCTTCCTGGTCCTGAGGGGATAATGATGGGGGAGAAACTGATTTGAGGTAGAAGCCATAAAACACATCAGTTGGAATCTTATCAAATGAGAATACTTGGCATGGAGAGAAGGTTAGGCTAAAACAAAGCTCAGGAAGACCTCTGGGGTCTCCAGGAGCTGTTGGGGATGTCCAGAGACACCAGCACTCACCGTTGCTGGGAGGCAGTGGACAGACTGCTCCGCAAATAACTGCTCTGTGAACTCCACATCATTCTCAAATTCTGGGAAATGTTCCATCTCGATTCCAACCTGAACCAACAATAAGAGGAGGAACCAGCATGTCACCGGAGGAACACAGGCCACTTTCCTATGCCCGAAATGAGAGCCGGGACTCCTTGAAAGCTGTCTGGGCACTCTCCCACCCATAACTAGAGCGCCAACACTGGAACTCGGGAGCTCCTTGCAGGGAGGAGGGGCCATGTTTATATTCATATTTTAGTTTATTGGAGGCTTCCTTCCTGGATACTGATAAATAAAAATAGGAAAAGAATACCATTTCTCTTTTCTCAAAAGAGGTAAAACTAGCATTAGGAGCAGGTCATTTTTACTCTGTAGGGTCTACCTCATCAACTGTAGACATTTAGCATCCCTGGGCTACAAATGGCAATAGTGACCCTGGAGACAAAATCCTTATGTGGTCCCCCTACCTCTGAAGGCACCAACATCACTCTCAGCCATGAAACACAAAGCACACCTCTGTATCTATGTGTGAGATGAGTGACTGTACTGAGAACTAGGTTATCGAGAGAGTTTCGTGAACACAGGTTAAACCGAAGCACGGGGGTAATTCATAACAAGACAGTTCCTCAAATGACAGGGACCGGTGCCTAACTCACTGTCGTTGTAGATGGAAGCATACCCTGCATGACCACCCATGATGATCCTGCCAAGCCAGCCCCCTGTGCTTTATCACGTCTACACACGTGCACACGCATGCGCTCACACACTTACCATAAGGTACATGGCTCCAGAAGGGCGGACTGGCTGGAGTCCGGGAATGGCAGCCAATGCCCCATAGCAGAGGTCCGCATTGGACTATGAGAAGAGGCAGAGATAGAGGGAAAAAAAATCAAGGGTCAAATCTTAAGTAAAAGAAAAACATAATTTTTACATGTAATGTTTTGTATAATAAAATTATCTTTTTTAAAAAAAAAAAAGAAAGAAAAACATCATTGACGGTACAGCCTTCATTAAAGGCCACACACCTAGACTTAACATCATAGCACAAAGAGGTAATAAGAACAAAACCCATCACTTGAAGTTCTTAGCGAGACAGGGTGAATTACAGGAAGTGAGGAATGTGCCTATAGAAAATGACATTGATCCACCTTCTGATGTGGAAGCCCCACATTGAAACAGTGGTCCAGAATTTAGGGACAATTATTCCTAATTCCACTGGTGTGCTCTCTGGCCCCCAAACTCCTCGAGTGGAAGGCTCCAAGCTGCCCTTTACCTTCAGGAAGCTTAAAGTGTCATGGTAGAACTCTTGAGGGGTACGCTGAAGGATACTCTTCAGAGCTCCTTGGACAATGGTGCATGGCCCCAGGATCCGCTGACTCAGCTTTACCAACCCATCTCGAATCTAGAATGTACCAGGAAACAAATTATTTAACCTTTCTAAAACATCCCTGTGTTGTGACTCTCTTCTGACCTTTCTGCCAGGCTTGTAATCTCAGGAAGTGATGTCACCTCGTGACCCACTTACGTTAGACTACCTGAATCTACAGTCCTTCTCTGTCACAAACCTGTGGGCAGATGACGTAATGTCTCTGCACCCTGTCTTTCTTGACTGTAAAATGGTCTCAGAGGGTGTTATGAAGATAAAATAAAAAGAGGGGTCATAAAACATGAATGATAGTGCTGTCATTACTGTGATTGTTTGTCCTTTTATAGCCTTAAAATTGGAGGCGGGTGAAATCTCCTCATAGACCCAGAGACTCAAACATGTGAGAACAGGGTTTGGATGAGGAATATCTGTCACATCTTCATTCATCATGTCTCCAGGCACTGTGAAGAATACCATCAGGAGGGGAGGAAACCCTGCCTCCGCAATACTGAGTATTCAAACCAAACACGTGTACTAAATTATCCATGCCGTTTTACCATATTGCTCTCACCTCGTTGCCAAAAATGTCCCTTCGATCATGGATGAGGATCCAACCCAACCTCCAACCAGGAACCAGCCAGCGCTTGGCCAGCCCACCACAGGACAGGATGGGGACATTGGTGCTGAGGGTGGCCATTGGTTCATATTTGTGATCTGAAAACACCTGAGGAAAAGCGGGGTTCTTGAATGCTCTGGATCCCGTGCCTCCCATTCCTTTCCTTAGACACTGAGGGACAAAATAGTGGATTGGCAGGCCCCTCCCCACCCTCAGGTATGACTGGATCCCACGTGGTTCAGGGAAACTTATCCAAAGGCATTTAATTTGGTGTGTGGTCTGGATTAAAAGGAACCAGAAACAAGGACAGTGACACTAATCTAACAGTGTGTACAACTTCTGAAAACTGTCACTGTGGAATTATGACTGGTGGAGTTATAGATTTAAAAATAAAAGGTGGGTCTGTAATCCAGTATCTAACATTCCTGGGCCCAACTAGGTTGCAGAACTCAAACTTTTGGAGGGATTAAAAGGCTACCCAGCACGTATGTCATACGTGATATTTCCAAGGAAATCTAGAATAATACTTCCCTAATCAGTGATATTAACAGCCCTCCCTTTTCATTTGCACCTTTTTTAAAAAAAATTTCTGGTGCTGGGAATTGACCCCAGACTTGAGCTTGATAGCTAGGCATGTACTCAACCACTGAGTTACATTTTGAGACCCCCACCTACTCTTAAAAATACACATCCATAAAAGTCATGTACAAGAAATCTACAAAGTACCTTTCCAGCCTATCAACTTGGCGTCTATATTCAAGTAAATTCCAACAACTCTTGGATTTCCCCACTCTTTGAATTAAATAAACAAGTAAATTAAAAGCTAAGGAGACGTGATCTGTATATTTGTTGAGAGGGCTTCCGAAGATCCATTAGCCAACTCTAGACACCCCATAAAACAATATGGTACTGACACAGTCCTGGAGTGTTATACCCACCCAGACTTACCATGTCACCATAGATCTCATCAGCTAAGATGGGGACACACTGCCTTTCAGCCACTGAAAATTAAAGAAAAACAACCATGCTGGAATCTTTTCAGTTTCAATGGCCTCACCATTTCCTTCATGCCTAGTCCTCTGTGATCTGCATTCTGTGCTCATGGGTCCAACCATTCTCTTGGGCACTAAATACAGCTGACATTCTTCCAGGATGTTAACCTAAATGCGCCATTTAACCGCATATTTCAAGCTCTCTCTTCCACATGATGGTGGTGATGAAAGGCAAATATGGGGGAAATAGCTCTTAACCAAAATGCCTGGGATCAGGAGATTTGAGGGTTTTATTGTTACACTTTGTTGGGGTTGCTTGTTTGTTTTTGTTTGGGATTTTAAAAATGGGGTTAGGGATGTTTATACAGACTTGCCATTTGAACGTTTCCAATCTGAAAATACAAAATGCACCAAAATAGAATGCTTGCCGTTTTGGGATTGGGGGTATGCAGCCTGTATTTCTCATTCCCCTTCTTTTAGACTGGCCCTGAGGGTCCACGACACATGATTGACTAGAGACGGAGCGGGCATTTCTCCACCTCCATCCCAGGCTCGGGACTTAGGGACACATTCTGCCACTTGGGGAGCAGCTAAAGGATTCTGCTCTCACCTACTCCCCTGTGCAGGGACCTCGGCACTTACCTGCCAGTATCTTCTGAAGGTGCCTCTTACTGAACACAGAGCCACAGGGATTTGATGGGTTGTTGACAATGAGACATGCTGTTTTTTCATCAATCAGAGACTCCAGTTGCTTTAGGTCAATTTCCCAAGACTTCTCAGGCTGAGTAAGAAGAAGGAGTGAGACTAGGATGTTTCTGAACAATTTAGGGGGATTCTCAACCCAAGGATTTAGTATAAAGAATAAAATAAGAAGTCAATGAGATGGCTTGGCTGGTAAAGGCGCATGCCACCAAGCCTGATGACCTGAGTTTCATCCCCACGCCCCACATGGTGGAAGTAGAGAACTGACTCCTGACATGTGTCCTTAGACCCCACACATGTGCTATTGTTTGCACATGCTAAACTCACTGCCCCATGCATATACACAAACATACACACAAAATAAGTAAATATAACTCTTTTAAAGAATAAAATCTGCCTTTGGCTCTAACCCCCATCTGTAGACCATTCTCTGTATGGCAATGATCATTTCTTTTTTACAGGGTAGTAACCAAGCACTTGAGTCAAAAATTAAAAGTCAGAGCCTGGAGAGATGACTTAGAGGTTAAGAGTACTTACTGTTCTTGCAAAGGACCCAGGTTCTATTCCCAGCACCCACATGATGGCTCACAACCATTTGTAACTTCAGTTCCAGAGGCTTTAACACCCTCTTCTGGCAGGCACACATGTGGTATGAAGATATAATACTCATACATACAAGATAAAATAAACATTTAAAAAAATCAAAAATCAATTACCAATAGATTGTAGAGCTTGACCTCAATTCCCATAGATTCAGCCAAAGTCCTGTAGAGGGAAAACCCGGGTCTGGGAATGAGGATATTTTGTCCTGGATTGGCCAACACAGCTAAACAGAGCTCAATAGCCTGACTGCAGCCACTTGTCAGAACGACATCCTGTCAAGAACGGAGAAGAGCGGGCTTGGGTGAGTTGGAAGCAATGAACTTACCTCAGGAACTACCAAGGAAAAAGGAAGAGCTGTGCTGAGCACAAACCAAATCTATTCATCCATCTATCATCTATCTATCTATCTATTATCTATCTATCTATCTATCTATCTATCTATCTATCTATCTATCTATCTATCTATCTATCCATCTATCTATCTATCATCTATCTCTCATCTGTCTATCATCTATCTATTTATCTATCTATCTATCTATCATCTATCTCTCATCTGTCTATCTATCTATCATCTATCTATTTATCTATCATCTACGTATGTGTCTATCTCTCTACTACCCATCTCTCATCTATCGCTAAATGTTGAAATTGATGGCCACTTAAAAAAATAAACAAATCACTTTAAAAAGAACAAGCTGGCTATGATTCAACCAACTCACAAGGGAGATCTTCGATTGACCTTGGACTATTTTTTACCAGGTTATTTATTTACTTTTGACCACAGATTTGAAGCCTGATGTTTCTCTGAACACAGATGAAAGACGCCTCTTTGATTAGGAGGCAGACAACAAGAAGGGAGGGCAGCATCTAAAGCTGACACTGACAGGGACTCGGGATGCCATGAGACCTCTAGAGTTCTGTCTCAGAGCCCTAAAGTGAGTGAGGGAAAATACATACTTAAACGCATCCTAATGATAAATTCTTCTAAATTGAATTCGTTGCCATTTGTGAATAGTCTCTCAATGACCTTTTGAAGAAAATCAAATCTAGGATAACTTTGGGGGTCCTTTGAGACTCTGTGACAACACTACATAAGACCTCTTACACTGTACCCTGATCAGTGACCCAACTGTGTAAGAAGTCCTCAACTTGCCAAAGGGTGGTTCTCCTCAGCGTCCCTCAGACCCCCACTCCTGTGGGATAGAAGCAAGGAGTCCGCTTGCCCTCGGTGGGCTCTGAGCTGAGCCTCGGCTCACCTTAGCCTCCAGGGGAGCCTCAGCACAGTGGTAATAGGAAGCCACCTCCTCCCGACTGGATAAATAGCCTGAGACAAGACAGGAAAGGAAGCTGGAGGTTTTCATCCCTTCATTGACAGTCTTGCCCCAAACTTCAACGCCGCTTCTAGCTGCCTCCTGTCCTTGCTTAGGGACAGCTCATTCTGTGTAGCCCAGTTGCCACATGTGAAGGGAATTATCTTTCTATGTGGCAGTTTTATTAGAAGTGCAAAGGTATGACGACAACAAGAAGCAGCTCCCCAAACCATAAAATGCACTGCATAATCTTGACTACTATGATTGCATTTTATGACGCTTTAAATAGGGTTTCAGTTATTCCTAAGTCCCTTTATACAGTGTCTATTTTCTGAAATGCCATCAACAGTTTCAATGTATACAGTACTCTTTCAGTGTTTTATCTTATATAATATACTTATAGTATCTTTGTACACAGACTCTCTTCTGGAACATTCCCAACGTGGCTCGCAGACTTGAAGAATTGGTAGTTTCAAACCTATTATAATGCTTTACAAAATTGCCTTCCAGAAGACAAGTTAGCAAGGACACAAACTGTATTCATCTTCTTTAATTTAAGACACAATAATGGTTCTTTCCAGTGACACTGACCAACATTTCCTCCTTTATTAATGAGGGAGAATGAATTCCTAGAGACCACGATCATCCCTCCTCCTTTACTGCGCAATGCTCAGACCCTGTGAACACTTCTCAAATGAGGGTTTGATTCCAGTTTCCAAGCGCAATTAGTGCCCTGATACTTTGGATAATAGAATTATTTATTTGTGTATTGCGGGGGTGTGCACACATCAGGGCACATGTGTGGTGGTCAGAGGGCAACTTGGTGGAGTCAGGTCTCTCCTTCTATGTGGGTCCCAGGGGTTGAACTCAGGTTGCTAGGCTTGGCAGCAAGCATGTTTTGCCCACTAAGGCATCTCACTGGCCTTTGTTATAATATTTTTGTGACCTGATTTTGAGTCTTGAATTTGATTGTTGTTCTATGCAGCTTTATAACGTGTAAGTAATCCACCTAAAAGTACGTCCCAGCTGGGCAGTGGCGGCATATGCCTTTAATCCCAGCACTCGAGAGACAGAGGCAGGTGGTTCAAGGCCAGCCTGGTTTGTGGAGTGAGTTCCAGGACAGCCAGAGCTGAAACCCTATCTCAAATAAAATAATAATAATAATAATAATAATAATAATAATAATAATAATGGCCATGCCCCTGATTCCTCTTGGAAAAGCTTTTGAATCTGATATTAGTATAAAACCAGGTCACTGTTTTCTCTTTCTGCATAAAAAATGGTTCAGTATATACAACACCCAGGGGAAGATACACAACATGAAAACAAAACCAAGGAATTACTTATTTTGCCAAAATCTTTAGGAGAGACATTTTGACAGGTGTAGTTTCCCCAAATAGGAAAGTGTCTTGCTCTCGGGAATAACTTCTGTCCCCAGTATAATAGCCATCCTTTGTTACGTTCTCTCTTACACACTTAAAAATGCATTTTCAAGAGACCAAGGCCGGAATGAAAGCACAGCTTCAAACCATAAGGAAATAAAGGAGCAATTACAGGGGGCAAAGGATAAATAAATGTATGGCCAGGAAGATTGAGTGCCAGCCAGACTCAGCCTTCATGGTAAAGATGGGCAGAACTGTCTGAGGAATAACTGTGTTTGGAGACCTGATGGGGAGATGCCGCCATGCAGATGAAATCAGGGAAGAAATTCAACCTCAGCAGCTGTGTTTAAGAATAAAGAGTGGGACCCCTTCCCTACATCTAAAGGGCTGTATCATCTTGGGCTCTTAAGAAGCATGGATCAGGAAATCTAGGGCCATTACTATCGGTGGAATCCTATTTAAAAATCATGAAATGGGATGGCTCAGTGGCTAAAGGTGCTTGCTGCCAAGTTTGACAATCCTGAGTTCAATCCTCAGGACACACATGATGGGAATAGAAAACCAATTCCCACAGTTGTTCTCTCACACACACACTCTGAAACTGTAAGCACCAAATTAAATGCTCTCTCTCTCTCTCTATATATATATATATATATATATATATATTTCTCTCAGACTCTTTCTCTCTCTCCTCCCTCTGTCTCTCTGTCTCTGTCTCTCTCTGTGTGACATACACGCACACACAAATAAGTTCAAAAGCCAGGCACATTAGCACATGCCTGTAATCCGAGTTCTTGAAAGGCTAAGGCAGGAGGATCACTAGTTTGAGGTCAGACTGTGTTATGTAGCAATGCCCAGAACCAGAACAAAGCAAGGAAAAGCCCTACAGCCTTTGAAAGCACCAGGGTCGTCTCTAGCAAGCTCACCAATGGATGGGGCGTAGCCATTGTACTTCCCGGAGTCCAGGGCGTCCTTCATGGCTTGGGTAACTTCAGGGTCTGTAGGCAGGTTTCCAAACACTGTAGGGTCCCCTGTTCATAGAAGAGGAAGGCAAAAGAGCCACCAAAGTTTACATCCCCATGTTTGGGTCTCATCCTCTCATCTCTTCCAGCCAGCCCAAGAGGAGAGGAGGTAGGTGGGCAATGCCAACCCTCCATCAAGTGGCCCACACTCACCGATTGACAGGGAAATCACAGTTTTGTTTGGGTTAGGCTTCACCTTCATGTTGTCCACGATGGCCCGGATGGGGTTAAAAGTTTTATTGGACATGTCGGAGGGCCTCACATTCCACCTGGCCTTCCTGCCTTTCATTTTTCCCTGCCCCGAGCTTCTCCCACCAATATTGACATGTACATCCAGAACATGGCTGCCACTGCCATTTGTCTGAATCACATAGGGGTCCATGGCTTGCAAAACCTGCAGGGAAAAGAAACACCTCCCTGTGATGACTGAGACAGTACAGCTCAGGATGGGGAGCTATGTCTGGACCTAGGCAGTGGTGAAGGGTGACTCCACAGATGCATGTTCCTAACTCTTTTTCCCCCCGAGACAGGGTTTCTCTGTGTAGCTTTGCGCCTTTCCTGGAACTCACTCTGTAGCCCAGGCTGGCCTACAACCTACAACTCACAGAGATCCACCTGGCTCTGCCTCCCTAGCGCTGGGATTAAAGGTGTGTGCCACCACCACCTGGCTGTTCCTAACTCTTTTTTTTTTAATTTAATTTAATTTTTATTTTTTAAGATTTATTTATTTATTATATATACAGTGTTCTGTCTGCAAGTGTGCCTGCAAACCAGCAGGGGGCGCCAGATCTCATTACAGATGGTTGTGAGCCACCGTGTGGTTGCTGGGAATTGAACTCAGGACCTCTGGAAGAGCAGCCAGTGCTCATAACCTCTGAGCCATCTCTCCAGCCCTTATTTTATTTTATTTTAGTTTGTTTTCAATTTTTAAATTATTTATTTACTTATTTGTGTATGTGCGTGCATATATGTATGCCAAAGGACAACTTTCGGGGAGTCGGCTCTCCCAGTCCTCCTTGAGGCAGAGTTTGCCCTGTTTCTACTGCTGTGCTGTGAGCTGGCCTGGGGGTTTAGAGCTGATTTCTTGTCTCTGCCTCTATCTCACTAGAGTGCCATGTTCCTAACTCTTTTGTGTACTTTTAAGGTAGCTTTGCTATGAGTGGGGGGAGTTTAAGAATGTCTTGAGGAGACAGAAAATAAAGTAACAACCCATTTTACCAAATTAGCAGAAAGCATTTAGTTGAACATTTATCTATTACAGGGGGGGGGGGGTTCCCTCTTGTCTTTTGTGTGAATGTGGATGTATGCATGCACGTGCTCCTGTGAGGACCAGCCCGAGCCACCGCAATTGTGTGGAGGTCAGAGGACAACCCGGTGTCAGTCCTCACCTTACACCTTGTCTGGGGCTGGATCTCTGTCTCATCTCACTGCGGGTTCTGGGATTGCAGATGGGCGCTGACACGTTTGACCTTATGTGGGTCCTAGAGATCTGGACTGGAGTCCCCACACTTAGCTGACAAGTGCTACCTCCAACTGGGCCATCTCCCCAGCTATGAGTTTAGGGATTTCTCTACACACAGTTCTAATCCCCACGCTCTAAGTCAAACCAGGAAAACCTGACAAGAAAGTTTGCATCAAAGCATGTGGGTTACCATCTGTCCACACAGAGGACCTCCCCCATGACAAAGGGTCTTCCCAGTGCTTCAGCCTGGGCGGCCTGAGGAGACCCTGTCTCAAAAGCTTTCTAAAACTAAGAATAGGTCAGTGGTGGAGCGCTGGCTTAGAAGAGCAGGCTCTCGGTTCAATCCCTGATCCCATTTTACCATTGAGAGAGAGAGAGAGAGAGAGAGAGAGAGAGAGAGAGAGAGAGAGAGAATGCAACATGAATATTGCCAGTTAAAGTAAAGCCATGTCAGATAAGCATCTCAGCCCTGGGCAGGAAAAGTCAAAGCATCAGAAAGAAAGCCAGGAATGTCCCAGTCACACAGACCAAAGGGCCTTGGACATTACCTTCCGAGTCTGGGCAAAGCAGTCTATGAGCTCAAGTGCACTTCTCCACCAAGTCCTGAGACCATGAGCTCAGGTACAAACCTGACCCTTGAAATAGTTTCAGCCAATGGGCGTTGGGCCTGAAGCCCTTATGCTATTGGCTGAGAGTGAGGACTAAGCCCTCCTCTGGACCTCCCCCAACACACACTGATGTTTCTCACCCCAACCCTGGGCCACCATCCAACCTGGGATTTGTCTTCACCTCAAGTATCTAGAATTCTCTGTTAACTCTTTCTGGTCAACAGGGGAGAACACTGTGGAGGGCAGGTAGGATAACAGTGAATGACTTTATTGTCCTCTTTTGTTGTGAAAACTGTTAACAGTGCAGAAATATATTAAAAGCAAGGTCCTTCTGGTACCCCTCTCTTTGTACACTCTATTCTCCCAGACAGGGGCAATGACAAGGCTTGGTTGAATATTCATCTGTCGTGGGTGGGACTTGCTAGGGACAACTGTGATCTCCACAAAACTTAACCACACTCCAAGTAAAAACCAAATAAAAATTCCATCAATTTACCAAAATAGATAGGCATATGATAAATAGAAATACATAGATATATGCATACATAACTTAATAAAGTTTCAAAGCACAGAATCATGCTCTCCAGCTTGTTTGATAATGTTTATTATTATTATTATTATTACTATTACTATTACTACTACTACTATTTTTTCCTATACCTTAGTCCCCTTTACTTAGCATACAATGGAGCACACAATTTTGGACTCCAGTCAGATAGAACAAATTGGGCCGTTAAACGAATTAATAATTAATAAAGAAGCAAGGTAGCCAAAATCTCCGCAGCCTTATCTTCACTAGGTGTACGAAATTGTTCAGTGAGTTGGGGATCCCAGTGCAAGGGAGAGAATTTCCAAGTACTGTTTTTTTGTTTTTTGTTTTTTGTTGTTTTTTCATTAAACAATGGCAAATTCCCAGAACAGCATGTAACATCACAAAGTTAACAAAGAAACCAACAGCAATAGTAGTGGGATCTCTCTCCCAAATGAAAGCACACAATCTGACTCCCCGGTCGCGCATGCTCCCTGCTTCTCCAGTAGGCACAGACAACCGCTATAACACCACCCACCCACAAGAGGCGCTAGACTGAGAGTTGCACAGTAGTATCTCTGCGCATGTGCAGTGCTCCAACCATCACGCAGTGCAGGTCTGTCACGTCCACTTTCCGCAATGAGCCTGAAAAGGTGGAGTGTGATTTAAATGCACAAGGCTCACATCACCCTGGGCACAACAGAGCTTTAGTGCCCAAAGGCGCACATCACCATAACCTCCAATAAAGGCTACAAGCAAGCCAAAAGCTCAAAGAACCCAACAGAATCTTTCCTGATGTGCCCACCTTGCCTCCGTAAAGTCCATGTCCCCCTCATCAAAAGCTCTTTGGCCTTTCTGTTAGCCCCTGCCTTTTCTTTGCCTGGAGAAGCTCCTATCCTTAGTCACCTCGTCCAAGAATCAAAGCATCGATCTAATTCTCAATCAACAAAAACCTCTTTCCTTTATTTTCATAAAGTTATTGAGAGAATAACCTGTCAAGGGCAGCCACCCAAAACAGTAGAGCAGGGATGTGGAGACAGCTCTAACTGTAAAGCATCTGCTGTACAAGCATAAGGACCTGAGTTCAGATCCCTAGCACCCACATCAAAGTTAGATGTGGAGGTGCGTGCCTGTATTCCCAACACTGTGAGGATAGAGACAGGGGATCCCTGGGATGTTATGGTCAGCCAGTCTAACTCAGTTGGTAAGCTTCAGGGTCAGTGAGACACCCTGTCTCAAAAAATAAGGTGAGGGGGCTATAGTACTTGCCTTGATTCAAGTCCCTGTACCAAAAGAAAGAAGAAAAAAGAAAGATGGAGAGTGACTGAGAAAGATGCCTAGTGTCAAAAAAAGCAAGACAGCCCACCACAGGATTCCAGCAACACCCTGCCAATTTATGGAAAACATCACCAATTCCAAGGTTAAGTATGAGAAGACTTGGCCCCTCCCCAGGCTCGGGTCCTGTTGGTCTAGTCTACCCCATCTAGGTGGCAGTGACTGGTGCCTCCAGCAGTGGTGAACAAGCTTTAGTTTTTCTGGACTTTCCATCACTTAGCATTTTCCAGATCTGGTCTAGCCATCCTCCTCCCCATCTGGTGAGGCTGACAGATGCCACCTCAGCTTTCCAGCGAAGCAACAGAAGCACCAGGCAAAGGCAGGTGTCTAATCCTTCCATTCAAAAGAACTTAACTTTAACACCAGAAGCCCTGAGCCTGCAATTCAGTCGCCAGGGCTGCTCTACCTCAGAAGGGGGAAGTACAGTTGGGATGTGGCCCATGATGAAGTGCTTGCCACTGACAGGCATGAGGACCTGAGTTCGGGTCCTCAGCACCCACCTAAAAAGCCAGGAACCTCAACACTGGGGGGATGAAATAAATTCACAGCATGTACTTCTGTTTGATTTTTGTTTATCTGAGACGGGGTCTCACTGTGTAGCTCTGGCTGTCCTGGAACTGGTTATGGACACCAGGTTGGCCTCAAACTCACAAAGATCTTCCTGTCTCTGCCTCCTGAGTGCTGCGATCAAAGGTGTGCACCACCATTCCCAGCTTCTTCCTCTATTTTTTAAGATTCAGTGATTTTTATTTAGCACACTCACAGTCTTGTGCAACGGTCGCCAGCATCTAATTCCAGGACATTTCTCACAAGGGAACCCACGACACTTTGTAGAGACACTATCCTTCCTCTTTTTACTGCTGGAAACCGGCATTGCCTTTGCAGCCACAAGGATTTGCCTACTTCTAACAGCTCAAATACACAGTCCTGAAATGTGTGGCATCACATGTGCAGAGTTGCATGTGTAGTGTCACATGTGCGGTGTTGCATGTGTGGCGCTGCATGCATGGTGTGGCATGCATGGTGTTGCATGTGTGGCATTGCATTGTGGTGCTGCATGTGTGGCATTGCATGTGTGGTGTTTCATGTGTGGTGTTGCATGTGTGGCATTGCATTGTGGTGCTGCATGTGTGGCATTGCATGTGTGGTGTTGCATTGTGGTGCTGCATGTTTGGCGTTGCATGTGTGGCGTTGCATGTGTGGCACGACATGTGTGGCGCCTTCCAGAGTTTCCCAGACTTATCTGTATCAAACCATTTCTCAGCACTTCGTTCTTTTCTATGGCTGAAAAATATTCTCCAGATGAGTATACTAAACGTTGTCCATCCCCCGGGTGACAGCCATTTTGTGGCTTCCACTCTATTACGAATAATGATGCTGTGAACATTTGGATACAAACTTTTGTGGGAACATCTGTTTTCAACCTCTTGAGTACGTATCCGGAAGCAGATATACTGAGTCATTGTTAATGCATAATGCTTCAATGTTGCATTTTTAAATTAATATTTCCCATTACAAAAACACGGTATAGGAAATATGAGGATTAATTGAATAATTTTGTACTGTTATACATAATAAAAATAGTTTTTATCATTACAGATAAAACTGCCAAGCAAATCCCTATACATAAATGTTGATATATATCTTATTGTATCCTTAGGATCAATTTCTAGGTTGACTTACTGTATTGAAGAAGACAGATTTTTTTCTTTTACTTTTTTTGCAATATTTAATATGTCTTTATATAATACAAATAGGCGTGTTTGTAAACTGAAACCTACCAGGTGTGGTGATGCCCATTAGTAGTCCCAGAACTCAAGGAGGCTGAGGTTAGAGTAGCTCAAGTCTCAGGCCAGCCTGGGCTACATGACATGAGTCTGTCTCAAAACAGAAAAACAACACAGAACATAAAGTGAGCCCTGGCTGCCTTCCCTTCCCACAATCTCATTCCATCAAGATAAGCACCTTTGGCTATTTCCTGTGTTCTTAAACTTGTTTCCCATGTTTAGAGAACACGGATATAGTTGGTTTGTGGTTGCTAATATATGTGTGTGTGTGTGTATTTATTATAAATAATATATATATATTGATTTTATAGTTGAACAGTCTAGTATGGTAGCCAGTAGTCATAACTGACTTGATTCTTTTTTTTTCCCCAGAGCTGAGGACCAAACCCAGGGCCTTGCGCTTGCTAAGCAAGTGCTCTACCACTGAGCTAAATCCTCAACCCCCGACTTGATTCTTGAAATGTGGCTGGTCTGAAGTGAGATGTATTGTTGATATAAACAGACACCACATGGTGAAGACTTAGTGTGAAAAATGCCAACTACTTTATTAATTTTATACTGATTGCATATTTAAAGATCTTTTGACATTTTGAATAAAACTAGAAAAATTAATTTCAAAGCCTGCCGAGATCAGCAGCTGGTAAAATCACTTGCTGCACAAACCTGATGACCTCAGTTCCATCCTGGGATCCCACTGTGGAAGGAGAGAACCTACTGCTGAGAGTTGTCCTCTGAACACCCCACATACACGCACCATACCACACATCACACACACACACACACACACACATCACACATACCACACATCACACACACATCACACATACCACACATCACACACACACACACACATCACACATACCACACATCACACATATACCACACACACACACACACACACACACATCACACATATACCACACACACATACCACACACACACATCACACATACCACACACACACACACATCACACATATACCACACACACACACACACATCACACATATACCACACATACACACCATACCACATACACACCACACACACACACACACCACACACATACCACACACACACACACACACACACACATCACACATATACCACACACACAGACCATACCACATACACACCACACACACACACACACACACACACACACCATACCACACACACACACGCCATACCATACACACACACACACACACACCACACACACATATCACACATACACCACACACACATCACACTCACACCACACACATACACACACACACCACACATACACCATACCACATACACACCACACACACACACACACACACACATCACTCATACACCACACACATGCACACACCGTACCACACACACACACATCATACCACACACTCACACACCATACCACATACACCACACACAATAATAATAATAACAGTAATAATTTTTAATTAATTTTATTGGAGGTGGCAAGATGGCTCAGCAGTTAAGAGCATCAACTGACCTTCTAGAGGACCTGGGTTTGGTTCCCAGCACCCATGTAAGAACTCACAACCATGCAAACCTCCAGTTCCAAAGGGTCTGATGACCTCTTCTGACCTCAATGGGAACCAGACACACATATTGTTCATACATACAGGCAAAACACCATAGACAAAAATCAAATAAATAAAGCTAAAAAGCATTTTTAAATTAATTCCCTCATTCTTTTTTAATGCCCTCCGACTTTAAAAATATGCCCTCTAAAATTTGAAATTAATATGAGATGTACGTTTTAGTCTATTGAACAAAGCTATTCTATTGTTTGGCTGTTTTTAATCTTAATATGTTATATGAATATTTTCCTATTACAAAGAGATCAAATTTATTCTTTTTTTTTTTTTTTTTTGACAGGGTCTGTCTATGTAACTCAAGCTGACCTTGAACCCCTGACCCTGCCTCCTCGGCTTCCAGAACGCTGGGACCACAGGGATGCACCACAACACCCAGAAACCTCTCTTTGACGGCTGCACAGCACTTGTTTGTTCTCTTCTTGTTGGACATGGGGAAACTTTCAGATTTTCTATTGCTAATAGAGCAGACAGAACATCCTGTACAGGAAGATTGGTAAATCTGATGCTTCCTGTTGTTTATGGGATGGTTTTCTAGAAGTAGAACCACATTCCGGAGACTGACAGCGTTCCCAGTGATAGACAACAGACTCTGTAAGGACTGTCCGTGGCTCTGGTCCAACCCCCTTCTCTCTGTGCACACAGACTATCAGCTCGACCCCACCCTCCTCCACGGACAGTTCTCCCAGGGCGGTGGAGCCAGCTCCCCTCGGCTGTGGTTTTCGGTACCTTGTCTGGCCCCTACAGTGTTCCCTTTACACCTCAGGAACCCAGATATGTATTTCACCCAATATTCCAAGATGTTTTCAGAAACTGAAGGTTTTTCAGGTTAGCCTCCTTAGTATTGCCAGAAATGGGTGTCTCTCTCCTCACTAATTTTTTTTTTTTTAAAGCAGAGCCTCCCTATGCTGCCCTGGTTGGCCTGGAACCTGCCATGTAGACCAGGCTGTCCTGGTCTGCCAACCCTACCTCCAAGTTCTGGGATTACAGGCATGCACCACCACACCAGGCTGTCCTTACTAATTCTGAAAGTTGCTTTATCTTGTATTAAATATCTGTGTATTCCTGAATCTTTCATGGTACGTCCTAGTCTAGAATATCCTATATCAGAATCTTACTTTTTAAACAGTTCTGTCTTGTTTTTGAACAACCACACGCTGGCCTGCTACTCACCATCCCTTGTCTCTGCCTCCCAGGTGGCAAATGTGAGTTACCACACCCTGATTTTATAGTTCTTTAGATAAGCTGACAGTTTGTTTCCAGAAAGGCTAATTACCATCCCATCCAGTGGTTTGAAAACCTTTGAGAATTGTTTTTCAAGACAAACTTCGTCAAATCCATCGACAGGAATGATAATATTCAAGCAGTCATTTTCCTCCTAGGCGTATAATCAAAGATGGCCACTGTTCGTGTTTCTCGGCCCCCTGTGTTTTAGGAAGCGTTTGTGAGCGTCCCTCACCTGTCTCTGTAGAAAATGACTCTCTTTTTCCTTGGATGAGACCTTGACTCAGGATGTGGTTGCAAGGCACCAGAACAGCTGCTTTCGGGCCAGCCTGGCAGGGCTTCAGGTTTACAGATCAAAGAGCAGCAGGCAGCCCAGAGTTTGGCAAACGGTCCTGCAAATACTGGCGCTGACGCAGAAACTGCAGGGCAGAGGGGCATTCGTAGGGGGCCAGGGCAGCTGCATCACCGGGTCAATGCCATGGACACACCTTCATCTGTGCTTGGGCAGCCAACATCAGAACCGAGGTCAGAGGGCAAGCAGGCAGAGCAAACAAGTGCTGGTACTACCTGCCTGCCTTTGGTAGCTAATGTTTTCCCTCAATAGAGAGCAGACAAGGCAGGAAGGAGGATGTGTGTGAGAGGACCCAGGATTGTTTAGGGATTTTCCGTGACACTGGATCAACTTGACTGTGAGTCAAGGCCCAGCAAGCTTAGACACTCATAAATTGTTACACCAACAGGCACAGTGAAGACCTTCCATGGGGTGGGGGGGACTACAGCCTGGGGCTTCTCAAAATTAAACAAATAAATGAATTAATAAATAAATAAAATGGATATTAAAATAAAAGCCAAGTGACTTCCGGTGAGCTTTTCTAAGTGTGAGCCCCGACATTTGCCACAAGAAATGGGTTAATTGTTTGGTTTGGGTTTGGGGTGGTGGTGTTTATCTTCAGGGTGGTTTTGTTTTTGAGACAGTCTTGTGTATTCCAGGTTAGCCTCAAGCTCACTGTGAAGCCTATGATGACCTTGAACCCCTGATCATTCTGCCTATATCTCCCAAGTGCTGGGTTTACAGGTATAAGCCACCATGCCTGACTTACAAAATCATTTTTTAAAATAACTCTTTCGCCAGGCAGCTGGAGAGATGGCTCAGCAGTTTAGAGCATTTGATATTCTTGCCAAAAATTGGGGTTTGGTTTCCAGCACCTATGTGGTTGACTCACAAGCAACTGTAACTTCAGTTTCAGGGGATCCAATGCCCTCCAAGAATACCAGCCATGCACGTGGTACACTTACACTTATATACATAAAATAAATAAACCTTTAAAATTCTTTAATAATTCTACCCCCTAGTAGTAGTGGAGATAACCACTCTTGATCATTTTTGTCCATAATTAATGTTTTGAAATGTGTCTATTTTTCTGGGTCTACATTCCATACCCTTACTCTCTCAGGCTGGTACTCAATTGTCTCATTTTAGGATTTTTTATAAGACATTTTCCCAAGACTATGAACTTCTTGCTAATCTGTTTTTAACCTACAACCCCAAGGCCTTCATCTCCTAACCCTGTTCCCACACCTTTCCTTCCTTTGCTGGTACAGACTGGACAGCTGCCCCCAACAAAGCACTGGCGGGTGAACAGGACTTGTCCGCTCACATCACCTACCTTCGCCTCAGTCAAGGCTAATCCCCGGAGCGCGTCAGCCTGAGCTGGAGCTCAAGCCTCAGACCTGGCTCCAGTTCTCACTACACACACTGAAATCTACTCCTCACTAGGGGCTAGGTGGCCTGACACAGAACCTCTCTTTTCCCTATGGAAGGCAGAATAGCTGACTCCAGAGCAAGAGATAACCAGGGAACTCCCCAAGAAAATAATGAACTGGAGAGTTGGGTCAGTGGCTAAGAACACTAGCTGATGTCCCTAAGGACCAGGGTTCAGTTCACAGCACCCACGAGGAGGCTCACAGCCTCCTGCAACTCCAGCTCCAGGGGATCTGATGCCCTCTTCTGGCCGCCTTGAGCACTGCACACATGTAATCCACAGATGTAGATTCAAGCAAAAACATCATACACATACAAAAAAAAATTAAAGAAAGAAAATAACCAACTAACTCTGCAGCTCATACCAGAAATATCCATCAGCCTTTTTCATCTCCTCACTAGTTATGTTGTGTCTTTCCATCTGGAATCATCACCAGTATCATTTGGGTATTGGCTGCATAGGAACATACACATTTTAACTTCCTCAGTGGACTATAATCCCAATTCCTCATGTCTTGCATGATGCTTTGTATAAGCCAAGGTCAGAACATGCTCACCAGTTGGCAATAAATAGCTCATTAAAAGAGAGAAAGGAATGATGTGAGGAGTGATCAGCAATTTATCTGTGGTTTTGTTCATGGTTTAAAGGGAGGGTGGGTTTTCAAAGGACCACTCAGCCTTCAAAGCTTGTGCCTGTTCTTTCTGCTTCTGAGTTCTAAAGATCAAAAACAAAAGAAATCTTCATCTGTTTGCAGACTGAGGTGCCTCCTGGGTGCCTCGCTCATGGAGTTTAGCAAATAACACCACCCTATTTGTTTTCTGTTTTGCATAACCGTAGCAGCCATGCCTCTTACCTCAGCCATTTGTCTCCGGGTGGACGCAGTGTTCCTTTATTGGTGGTTGTATCCACAATCCGGCCCTCATCCTTGGCATTCATCAGGAAACAATTTCACCGTGACTGGGTTGACAAATGAGGGTCAGAGGAGTAACTGATTGTTCTGAATACATGTCAGTTTATCTATCAGACTCCTCTTGGGACTCCGAGCATCCGTGTGAGAAACCCAGTGTGTACTCTGACCAAGGAAGCAGATCAGTGCCTTGCTCAGCCATCATCAGGGAAGCTTCCTCCTGCGGCAGATGGGAACAAATACGGAGGCCACAGCCAGACATTATGCAGAGAGTGAGAGACCTTGCAAAACTCAACCCTAAGTGGGATGTCTCCATCAAACCCCTCCCCCATCCCCCAGGGCTCAGGGAACCCTGCAGAAGAGAAGGCAAAAAGAGTGTAAGAGCCAGAGAGGATGGAGGACACCAAGAAAACAAGACCATCTCAATCAAAGATCTATGCACATATGACACCAAGAAAACAAGACCATCTCAATCAAGGATCGATGCACATATGAAACCACAGAGACTGGGGTCACATGGTGCACAGGGAGGCTCCAGATGGGTCCTAGAGCTGAAAGAGAAGTGGACACGCCCCTTCACCTGTAGCTCAGAAGCTATCTCTAAAAATCACTAACAAATAAAAGATTAGTTTTCTCCCAGGGAGTCTCACTAGGGAAACAAACTGCTCTTCTGGGTAGACTGCATGGCCAGGATAGACGGCCAACAGAAAATGAACATAATGTTATCACTGGAGGTTCCTTGTCATGTCAGGGCTATTTTTTACTTTATTTTATTCTACCTTATTCTTTTATTTTATTTTACTTATATTTTTCTCTCCTTTTATCCTATAGGTCCTTTGCATATATATCACGGCTCCCAGTTTAGTGTTTTTGTGGGATTCTTAAGTGTGTGAACGAGTGGGTCTCTATGCTGTGTATGTTTCTTGTGGGTTTTCTTGTGTTCTTTTCCTCCTGTTTGTTTATTTTGTGCTATTCCAGTGTATTAGATTTTGTTTTCTCTTATTATATTATATTGTATTATTGTTCCTCAGGAGCCTTTTGTTTTCTGATGAGAGACAGAATCTCAGTGGATCTGGAGGAGAGGGGAGGTGGGGAGCACCTGGGAGGAGCAGAGGGAGGGGAAACCATAATTAGGATACATTATGTGAGAAAAAACTATTTTCAATAAAAGGGAAAAAATCTAAGAAGATGAAAAATATAAAAGTAAAACAAAAATAAAAGAAACTCAGTGTATCTTTCCCAGAGAGGGGACACAGAATTGTTGGGGCGCTGAAACGGTAAAGGAGCCATCTTGGATGGTTGACCCATCTGAACCTGTTGCTGACACTGGACCAAGATGGCTGTGACAGCATGAGAAACCTAAGTGAGGTCCATGAAACCACTCCAGTCACCACTCAGACATACAAAAGGCCACAGACAAATCCTGCTAGGTCTCTCGTCACATGTGAAGGTCTCTTTCATAAACTGTCTTCAAATCCCCTAGGCTTCCTGCACCATCTGTTTCCTGTTGGAGGCCCACAGATCACAACCCAAAGTGGTAAGAGCCAACCTCTCACCTTATGCGGCCAGCACAGTCCACAGCATCCTTGAGTAGCAGGGACTAGTATATTAGACCACAGCATCCTTGAGTATCATGGACTAGTACATCAGACCACAGCATCCTTGAGTAGCAGGGACTAGTAAAACCCTAGAAAGCCATCAACTGGAAGCCATGTTGCATCTCTGGGACTCTTTCCACCCCATCTTAAATTTAGGACCCTAGATAACTCATGACCTGAGTTCAATTCCTGGGACCCACGTGTAACACACATGCACACATATACACACTCTCTCACGTATGCATGCACACACATACAAACATGAGGTTGGAGGTAGCTGGTTGGGTGTAGGGGATTTACTTTCAAGTGAAGGTGGAGCAGGAGAGGCCATTATGCTCCTGACTGGATTATCTATAATCTCAAAAAAGCATCTTTTTTTTTTCAAGGCTAAGCAAAAGGGTTTGGGGGCTTTCTCAAAGGTCCTGAAAAGCGACATCTCTTACATTTTATTCTTTGTGCTTCCTGGAAAGAAAAATCATGCATATTGCCATCCAAAGCAGAGCCCTGATCCGTCTGTAAAGATCTAAGTAGGCCTGTAAATTAGAGACGAATATTTAGAAATAAGTACAACATATGTCCAAAGAAAAGGTACAATAGAGTCTCCTCCCATTGAGATTGACTTCTAAACACGTAAAGAAGATGATGCCATTAAATACTAATGGCATGAGGGCCCGGAGAGATGGCTCAGTGGTTAGGAGCTCAGGCTGCTCTTCCAGAGGACCTAGGTTCAGTTCCCAGCAACCACATGGCAGCTAACAACTTTCTAGTGTATCTTACATTCTCCTCTGGCCCTCAGAGGTACTACATGCATAGTACCCAGACATACACGCAGACAGAACCCCATATACGAGATAAAAATAAATAAATCTTTTAAAAAGTGCTCCAGGAAATATAAAACTCAGCTCTCCCAGAAGTTTTGGGGATCCCTGGTCCTAGAAGTCTGTCTTTAGCTTTGTACTCATGATTACATCCCCCCAATCTCTCTGCCCAATGAGGACTCCCAGCTAGAGGCAGGACTCTTCTCCATGAGGAAGAGCATCTGGTACGCCACAGCAAACTTGAGCATCCCCAGCTCTGTCACTTAGTGTCACTTAGACAAGGCAGGCACTGCCCTGACTTCTCACTACAGAAAGTCCCAGGTCAGTCTCCGTGATCGGCAAGTCCTGAAGCACGCACTTGGCCAAGAAGCATAGAACGTTCCAAAGCTTTGCTGCTGCCCTCCCCCAGGGAAGCCTCGGGGTCACTCATTCCCTACACTGCCTGGCCACAGATGCCAGACAGAGGTTATGCAAGTCAACAATCTTTATCCAGACTCACTGCTGAGACCCACAGAGGGGAGAGAACCATTGATGGAAGCCAACCCACAGGGAATTACCCAAGTCCGGGACATCAAGTTCCCTCCCACAGGACTATGAACAAAACAAAGTCAGAGAGAAGGTCATGGGGTCTCGTTACCAAAGGATGAACTGAAGATATTGGTTTTACCAGAGGAAAGTCTGTCTCCAGGGCTCAGAGTGGGTTCCTGGTGTCTATTTATGATCTACAGATGCCTTCTAGCATGAGGGTAGGAGAATGAGACTATATCTAACCAAGACTATGTATGTCTCGCCTCAAGACTAAGAGGCTATTGACACATTCATTGTCTTGGTTTATATTGTTGTCTTGTTTTGGTTTTGTACAAAAGGGAAAATGCTGGTCAGCATGAAATGAATGTTAATTATGAGGAATTTTTTTAAGACAAGGTCCTGGCTGATCTGGCTTGGAAATCATTATATAACCAGATGACTTTAAACTTCTGATCCTCCTGCCTCCACCTTGTGGATGCCACCAGACCCAGTTTTATGCAGTGCTTTGGGTCAAACCCAGGGCACAGAACAGGCTAGGTAAGCATTCTATCAAGCAAGTGACATACATCCCCAGCCTTGAGAACTTTCTTTAATTGAGACAAGGTCTGTAATGAGCCTAGGCTAGCCTTGAACATACAATCCTTCTGTCTCAGCTTCCTGAGCGCTAGGATTACAAGTGTGAGACACCACATCTGGCTTCTGAGATATTAACATCTGGGGGAATGATTGTTCTAAAATCAGTAAAATACAGTATGCACTCTACATATTCAACTTATTTTCTATTTACCCCCTCTTAGAATATTAACTTAATGAGAGCAGAGTATTTATTTACCATTGTTTCACAATGTAGCCTTGGTGTCTAGCTTATAACAGATGCTCAAAAATATGATTGAATGAATAAGTAGCTAATAATATTATATAATATAGTAAATCTTTGTTGAGTACCTATCCTGGGCACTGTTCAAAGAGCTTATATTAACACTTTTCAATGGTGTTGAATATTTTATGAGAATGGGAATTTATTATAAATTTAAAGTAATGCTTTTCTATACTAACCAGAAGATAAAATGAAGCAACTAAAAGAAGGGGGGAAAGAACATTGTCTTTTAACAATAAACCAAAAATTTAGAAATAATAATTTTAGTCACCAACAAATATTGATTAAGCATGTCTGTGTTCTTGGCATTTGGCGATTCTAAGTATGTGCTACTTCACTAATTCCCACCGTGTGGTAAGTTCTACTATAAGCACATTTGACAAATGCAGAAGCCCAAGCTAGGAAGGTTAAGTCATTTGCCAAAGGCCACACAGCTAAGTAACGAAGCCAAAACTCAGGCCAAGCTGGTCTCTCTTAACATCAGTGTTGTCGTCACACAGTGGGCTCTTCTGCCTCCCAGGCATCGTGAGGCCCCCATGTTTAATTAACTGTTACTTAAATCAATAAAGCAGCCAGAATCATTAACTTTTATAACTAACTGGGGATCCTCCGAGCTTCATGTGATGAGGCTATCCAGTTGTCTGGCTGACCAACAAGAGTCGAGACGAAGGCAGAGCCCAGGAAATGCCAGTCCAAACGACAGGAGACTTTCCTCTCACTCTGGTCATGATGACATCATCGAGAAAGCCATAGATGGGCTGGGAATGGTGTCTGAAGAGCAAAAGTGCTTGCCTAGCATGCTAGAAGCAGAGAGAGAGAGAGAGAGAGAGAGAGAGAGAGAAAATATGCAGGGGGAAGGAACCTTCATATGTTGGTGGTGGGAATGTAAATTAATACAGCCACATGGAAATGAGCATAGATTCTAAAAATAGAATCACCCTGTGACCGAGCTATACCACTCCTAGGTACGTCCTGGAAGGAACTGGAATCGGCATAACGGCAGAGATACCTGCACATCTGTGCTTGCTGTTTTCACAGCAGCCAAACCATGCAACCTAAGTGACCATCAACAGATAAATGGCTAAAGCCAGTGTGGTGCACATCTACAGTGGAGTTCTAGTCAACCCCAGAGAGTGGAATGAGGCCATTTCCGGGAGAGCAGACAGAACACTGTGTTAACTAAAATAAGCTGGACTAGGAAGACAAATCGCTCATGTTTTCCCTCATGTGCAGAATCTAGATTTAAAGAAAAGAGCAAGGCATGAAAGCCGAAGAGGAGCTGTTTGGGGAGAGGAATGAGAAAAATGGACAAACACAAGAGAATGTAATGGGCTAAGAATATTGTCGGCGTACATTATATAGGGTTGGCAATGTAGCTCAGTGGTAGAGCACTTTCTTAGTGTACACAGGCTCTGGGTTCAATACCTAGTACTGTAAAAATACATTCTTGTAAATATTCATGAAAATTTCCTAATGGAAACTCATTATTCTGAAAAATTAATATACACTAACTTTTTAAGGAAAGCAAATCTCAGCTCTGGGGAAACTGAGGCAAATTGAATACTTTTGAGGCCAGCATAGGGCTGCATAGCATGACTGTCTCAAAAAAAAACCCCACAAAAGATAGAAGATTAAAAACAACAACAACAACAAACTACAAAGTAAGCCGGGTATGGTGGCTCACTCCTTTAATTCCAGCACTCAAGAGGTAGAGTCAGATGATCTTTGTGAGTTTGAGGCCAGCATATTCTACAAAGAAAGTTCTAGGCCAGCCAAGGCTAATAGACATTCCCTGTCTCAAGTAAAGTCAAATCAAATGGAAGGCAGACCCTCCCCTCTTTGGTTGGCTCCATGTGTTGACACCAATTGGATGTTCTCCCTGAGCACCACTCTGCTGGATGCTGGGAATGGACGGCAAGGCAGGTGCTCCACATGGGCAGGTGAGAGGCTGGCAGATCAATGTTCACCTAGTACAGAGGTCTATAGGAAGTTCAGGGTGTGCCTGGGAGGGGGGGTGTGGGAAGGAGGCTTCATCCACCCCTCAGCTGAAACATGAAGGAGGAATCTCAATTTGCCAAGTGAACAAACACAGGAAAAGGCTGGACATGCTGCCCAGCAGACCTCCTGCCCTCCAGACCCGATGCTGGCTCCACACACTCCCTTGAATTTCCAAAAGAGTTTTCAGTCCCCTAGAACAAAAGACCAGCTCTCCCTCCCTACCTCTGCCAGAGTAAATATTGAGAAATGTCCGGCTCAGTGACTTCACTGTTGCGCTCGATTGCGTGTCTCATGGCAATGGCTCCACTCCCTCACCTGCCCTACCTTGCCCCCTGCAAATGAGCATCAGGTGGCTGAGGCAAGACCTAAGCCCTGGGGAATGAGAAGGGGGAGAATTGGGGGACTCTCTGGGACACAGTTCCCAGTGCAGAGTACACACAGAACACTGCCTGATGTCAGAGCAGACATCAGGAACTCCAAGGTATGGGTTATACCAGTTCTCTTGGGGTCACTCCATCTTCTTTCATGAAAAATCCCTAAGGTAATAGTTATAGGGGCCGGGTGGGGGTGGCGCACGCCTTTAATCCCAGCACTCGGGAGGCAGAGCCAGGCGGATCTTTGTGAGTTCGAGGCCAGCCTGGGCTACAGAGTGAGATCCAGGAAAGGCGCAAAGCTACACAGAGAAACCCTGTCTCGAAAAAAAAAAAAAATTGTTATAGGAACACATGCACATATATACAAATTAGTGCATTCTCGAGATATTTTATATGTGATCCATTTTATTTTTAAAAGTTACTGAATTTTGTTGCACTATTAACTCAACTGCCACTTGCATGTTGGTGAGTCCCAACATGAAAATTACTCACTGTGATGCTTAGGGGTCCTGTAAATATTTGATCATTGTTCTATACTTGTGGTTTTGCCAAAGTGCATACCAAGAGAGTGAAAGTCTGTTTCATTTCATGTTTGTGCATTTCTGAGGGCAGGGACCATATTTATTTAACTTGTTTATACGATATTAAAGAGTGCGTGTACAGCAGGGTGTTAAAAAAAAATCAGTCCGGGCTGGAGAGATATGGCTCAGCAGTTAAGAGCACTTCCGGAGGTCCTGGGTTCAATTCCCAGAAACCACATGGTGGCTCACAACCATCTGTAACGTGATCTGGTGCCCTCTTCTGGCCTGCAGGCATACATACCCCCATCAAATCTATTCTTAAAATACAACTTCTGAGACAAAGACTTAAGGCACAAGCTCTAAAAATATCTTAAGATTCTTATCTTTAACAAGAAAAATCTCACACTAACAAGATGATTTGGTTCCTCCACCATGTGGTCATGTCACTGGGTAGGGAAGAGCTGCACCAGAGCTGGCACCGTGCTTGCTAAGACCCTTGAGTCACTGGAATTGTGAGCCAAATAAAGCATTTTAAAATATTACCCATTTAAGGCTCTGGTTCAGCTAAGACAGACCCGTGCTAGGACCGACGTCTACAGAGCTTCAGCACAGGAGAAGCCCAGTCTTCTTGGACCTAGAGCTGATTCACTAGCAGGTCTATTAAAATAGAAAAGGGGAAATATGGTGATTTTTTTTGTACTGAAATGTGATTTTATTTGTACATTAATAAATAAAGACATGCCTCAAGTCTGTGTCATGGTAAGTGACCCTGCCTTGGGCATGGGAGTTTCGAAAGTCACTGTATTTACATGTTTGTTTGGTGCTCTGTTGCCTTCTCAGTCAGCTGGAGGAACTGCCAAGCATAGATTTACTTTTAAATATTAATTTGGTTTTGCAAAGTTCACCACAGCCTAAGATAACACTCCCCTCTCTGAGGCTGATGTAAGCCGAGCAGGTGGCCACTGGGCATTGAAAGAGCCGGGTGTGAGGACACATGGAAACCACCCCAAGGGCTCCCTTTAGGGAGTTATAAACCACTACTTTTGATTTCTCACCCTGCATCAGCTAGCTGAAAGCCCTTCCATAATAGCAAGTGTATAGATAAGAAGTCAAAGTTACTAAGAAAAATACTTATTATTTAGAATAAGAAATGGTAGGTTGATCAGTGGTCTTTTACGGGTGATTTTAATTTCTTCTCTGGTTTTTTCCATTTTCAGAAATTTCTACCATAAGTCTGTTGGTAATGTAAAATAATGACAAAATGCTAATTTATGTGTATGCAGTTGAGTATGTATGCTCGTGTGTGTGTGTGCCTGTGCGTGCGTGCGTGCGTGCGTGTGTGTGTGTGTGTGTGTGTGTGTGTGTGTGTGTGTGTGTGTATGAACCCACACCAAGCCAGAAGCTAACACTAGCGGTCTTCCTCGGTCTCTCTCTTCTCTACCTGTTTAGATGGGTCTCTTACTGAAGCTGGAGCTCACCAATTTTGCTGGCCAGAAAGACCCAGGGGATCCTCTGTCTCTTCCTCCCCACTGCCAGTTCTACAGGCCTGTGACACCATTCCAGGCTTTTTTGTGGGGGTCCTGGGGGATTGAACTTGGGTCTTCCTGCTTGCAAGGCAAGCATTTTACCAACTCAGCCATTTCCCCAGCCCTTAATATTAATTTTCAGATGAACAAGGGTTGGAGAGATTACTCAGAGGTGAAGTCATTTGTTTTCAAGATGACCTGAGTTCGATCCCTGGGACCCACACTGTGGAAGGAGAGGAAGGAGCCCTTCAAGTTGACCTCTGAACTCCACAGTCATGCCATGGCACACACGTACATCCATATACAAGCATACAAAATAAGTAAGTATAATTCTAAAATTAAAACAAATAAAAGACAAATGTGTCTTGTAGCTCAATACATATTTACTAAGTGATCACCCACACTGAGCACTCATAGAAGCGGACAAATAGGCAGTCTTGTGGAGAGTCTGCCCAAGGGGGTGATGTTATTAGATTGTTTTTTGTCCTTCTCTGTCCAAGTTTACTTTGAGCAGCTTTTTACTGTTTATTACATTATTTTTTATTGTATGTGCACGTGGAGGTCGGAGGACAACTTTCAGGAGTCGGTTCTCTCCTCCCACCGTGTGGGTCCCAGGAATTAAACTAGGTCATCAGGTTGACAATAAGTGACTTTACCCTCTGAACCATCTCCCTGGCCCTGAGTAGTCTTTCTTTACTAAGGGTGTGGGGTGTGGGGGTATTGACTATAGTCTGCTAGAGGTGACCTGTATCTCCAGTAACACAAAACTGAATGGAAAGGCTCCATCCTTAGCATCCGGCTTGGCCTGTGTCTCAGTTTGACGGGAAGGTGGCTCTCAGAGTCAGAATTTCACCCTCCTTGTCCGACCAAGCCTCCCAGTTAAGTTTAATCATCACCACTGTGATTCCCAGGGCCCCTCTGGTCCAGGGAGGGCTGCCAGGAGAGTGGGGCGCGTGGCTGACAGCCCCAGAGAGAAAGCCACGCTGGTCCGCTCGGTTAAATCAGACACCATTTCCTGGCAGGGACTGGATCCCTCTGAGTCACCTTTTAAGGCAGTTGGCTGGGTATTTGCTGCGGAAAAACACCTGGAGGAACTGCCAGGGCTGCTGCACTCCAGTCTTTCCTGAATCCAAAGGCTTTACAGAGTAGGGCCGGCTTTCCCACCCCTCTGTGCCTGATCACTGGCCGCCATGATGAAGAAGGATGCTGATGCTGGGGAGCCCTGGAAAAGCCCCCAGTACAAATACTTACGTGGGACATTGACCAGTCACTTTGTGTGTGAGTGCATATGTGTGCACACGCGTGTGTCACAGCACATGTGTGAAGGTTAGAATACAGCTTGTGAGAGTTGATTGAGCCTTTTCCTGCAGAGTCGTCTCACAGGTCTTAATTTCCCTTGTCCTAAATATGTATTATCCTAGTTAGCAGGGAGAGTTCGTGGTCACCTTTTGCTTATCTTTTGCCAATAGCATCTGCGACTGAATTCTGAGTATCTTTACTTGTCCATCACCATGGCTCCGGGGAAGGGAGGAAATGGCAGAGATCTGCGCTTAGACCCGTGCGACATCTAGTGGTATGGATGTGGAATTGAAAACTTTTCTCTACCGTCCCTGACCTGGTTCAAACTGCACCTTGTGAATCCACTCCCCCCCCCCCCCCCCCCCCGGGGATTGGACACAGTGTCAGGTTGTTCTCCCACAATTCACCCTGCTGCTTACCCACCCACTCCTTACTCGATAGCTCCCAAGTCCACATTCTCCATCCCCAAGGCCAGAGTTTAACTTAGGGCTTGCGATCCCTCCAGAATATTCTGGAATTTTTTTCTATAACAAATTTAAAGCACTTCCCTCATTAAAAGTCATCTCTGGGGCCAGTGAGAGGGCTCAGTGGCTAAAGAGGCTTGCTGTACAAGCCTGATGACCTGAGTTCGGTCCCCAGAACCCACTGTGGAAAGAGAACACACACCCAAAAGCTGCCCTCTGACCTCCACACATGCACAGGGGTGCGTGTGTACCCTCACACATGACACGCATGATAATATTAACAATAATAATTTTTTTAAAACTTTAAAGTCATCTCTGGTGACTCTACACAGCCTCTAGACTCAGACCTAACATGCAAGCCCATGGGCAAACGTTTACTAATCAGTGGCGTGCCTGTACCACTACAGTAGAAGATCGTTTTTTTACACCCTAAGTTGGGAGTCAGAAAAAACTAACAACATTCACAGACTGAGTGAGAGTGTCAATGTGTTTCCCCTGTGCCACAGTGGAGGCTGTGGTGCTGTTTGCAGACCATGGACCACGGTAGTAAGTGCCATCACAGAGGCCTGGCCGTCGAAGGCTTCTTAGGACCTGGTCCCGGCCATCTTTTCAATCTCCTTTCCTTTCCTCTCCTGCTCCCAGCACTTACGCCCCAAACAGAAGCGTTTGGACGTGAGGATCCCCAAACCTACCAGCGTTCTATTTGTTATTCTAGGACATGTAAGGACAGGTCCTAGAAAATTGATTAACCCCAGCCCTAGTAGCACACGCCTTTAATCTCAGCAGAGGCAGGTGATCTCTGTGAGCTAGCTCACGGCCAGCCTGGACTACAGAACAGAACAGACTGCATAGTCTTTAAAAGCAAAACAAAACGTGGTCTCACTGTGTAGCCTTGGCTGGACTGATTATTGAGTTAAATAAAACTGTGAACACAAATTCAATTTTCTTTTCTTTTTCTGTCTTAAAAAAAAAAAAAAATCACCTTGAGGGGAAAACAAAGATGGCTGGCGGCTGCAGGAGCTGAGTCAGCAGAAGGGAGCCGGAGAGTACGCAGGCACTCCGGAACAACAAAGTCAAGTCTTATGGGAAGCAGACTCGGGAAACTGGAAAGAAAGACGGCGGAACAGAGGTCCGCAGGGTGGGGAATGATGAACCCAAGCACAAAGGTCCTGCCAAATGAGCTGTGGGGCTGCTGACACCACCTGACCGATGTGTGGTGGCCTGGCCATTACTGAATAGGGCTGCCTTAGACCCACAGGCTATAAGCACAAAGGTCTCGCCCCAGGGTAGTCATGGAGGGTAGGGAGATGTGTGGCAGTCAGGAGCTCACACAGAACCTGCCCCCAGAGGCCCTGCCTAGCTGCAACATCACCCTGACTCTGGGCCACAGCAGGGTATTCAGGATGAGTCTTGGCAATGGTCCAGTATTTGTGGTGCTTCAGAAACCAGAAACCTCATACCAGACTAAGGACTGGTTGCAATGAATATATATATATATTCTATACGACACACTGAAGCTTCCGTTACCGCCACATGGAATGAATATGCAATGAGAGGTGGGTAAGATGGAGGAGCGGAGCAGTAAGTGTGCTGTGGAGAAAGGTGGAACTAGAGACTCAGCAGCAGTGAGAGAAGGCGGAGGTCGACAGGGGAACATGCTGTTGCTTAGTGGAGCTGACAGGGTGGTGCGCAGCAGCCTAGAGCTTCTGCAGACTCAGCTTCCCCCGATCCCCCACACCACCACCACCACACTGCACAGCACATGATCACCCTAGCTCTGAGCAACAACAGGATATCCGAGACAAAGAAGGTTTCCTTTTCTGGATTGGACCTCCTTGAAAGACCTCTATAGTCTGTGGTACCCCGGAGGTCACGTTGGTATCTGTCCAAGGCAGTGTTGAAGCCTGGGGTTCATGTAGATGTCAGAGGTTCTGCAGCAGCTGGGATTGGGGGAGCTTTTTGATGTCCATGGCCATGTTACCGCCGAAGGCCATGTAGATGCCTCTGGTCTGTGCCACCACCTTGTTGATGTCTATGAGCTGTGCTGCAGCTGAGGCCATGTCTGAATCTGTGGTCCTAACTGTGTCCTGGGGCCATGTTGATGTCCATGGCCTGTGAAACCACAAAGGACCAGGTAGATGTCCATGGTCTGTGAGGCCTGGGGCCATGTTGATGTCTGTGAGCTGGGCTACCACCAGAGACTATATTGATGTCCGTAGACCATGTTGCCCAGGAGGCCATGTTGATGTCCTTGGCCTGTGCTGCCACCAAGAGCTATGATGGTGTCCATGGACGTGCTGTAGCAGAGGGCCAGTGTGGGAGCCCGTTCTGGGGTCCTCGTGGCTTTACCCAGCAGGTCACATAGGGATGATCAGGACACAGCCTGAGTGCAGGTGTCTGAGATGGTCTGCACTTGCTGTGCTGGGGAGAGGTCTTTTGCCCACCCTTGGCGTTCTATAAAACCCTAGAGACAGTCTGGGCCCGTTGGATAGTTCAGTCCTCTCGAGGCTATCCTTTATTTTCTATCTGTTTATCTCCGCAAGATTCTCCGCTATAAATCCTTCTATCTAATTTTTCCTGCTGCTCGCACTCAAGAAAACTCTGAGGAACTGTGGGGGTGGTGGGTAAACGCCCCACAGGCCAGGTAGATGTCCGAGGTCTGTACTGCCACTGGAGAGCACCCTGAGGTCGTGGCACGTGGAAGTCCATGATGTGTGCTCCTGCTGACTGTAAAGGGCAAAGAAGCTACTTCTGCAGTGCTATTGATGAGTGCAGACTCACAGTTGAGAAAGAGGGACATAAAGACTTCTGTGACAACCTCTACCCACCCTGAAAAAGTAACAGCCTAGACAGAAAGGCATCGAAGGGAACGCTTAAAAACCGTAATAAGGATGTTGAAGTGTAGCTCTCCACAGTTGATGGCTTCCGGTGGGAGAGGGGGCCAGGAAGGACGCAGTTATCCTTAAGGGGCTGGCCACTGGGAGTTTGACTATGCTCCGGTGAGTATATAGATAACACAAATTAGACTTGGGTTTTTTTCTCTCTCTTTTGGGAGGACTGGCAGGTGGGTGTGATCAGGTGCATGATGCGAAATTCCAAAATAATCAATAAAAATATAATGTTAAAAAATATCATCTTGCCAGGTGGTGGTAGCACACGTCTTTAATCCCAGCACTCAGGAGGCAGAGCCAGGCAGATCTCTGTGAGTTCGAGACCAGCCTGATCTACAGAGAAAGATCCAGGACAGGCACCAAAACTACACAGAGAAACCCTGTCTCGGAAAAAAAAAAAAAAATCATCTTGAGCATACCAATGGCAAGTGCTTTCTTTTTCTCTTAATCTCTGCTTTGGTTTGGCGTATACTCAGAGAATTTTCTCAGAAAAGAATTCCCACCTGTACTGGACCTTCCACCCTCTGGCAACACCTGACCAGGAGATCCTGGAGAACAGAGGAATGACCAGACGTGCTGTTTCATTCTTACACATGTGTGTGTTTTACCTACATGTATATCTGAGCTCCATATGACCACACGAGTGCCTGGTGTGCCCACAGAGACATCAAATCTCCTGGAACTGGAGTCACAGAAGGCTGTGGGCTGAATGTGGATACAGGAGATCAAACACAGATGCTCCAGAAAATCACCCAGTGTTCTTAACCCTAGGGTCATCTCTCCAGCCCTGGGACTATATTTTTAATTAAGACAAAGGAGGCAACAGGACATTGGTTCATAAACCTTTTCCTCTACCAATCAAATAATATAAACTAAGAAACCCCTTGGACGTATATCAGCCCCTCACTCTCAACTGCTTCTTCCTTGCTTGTGTGGCTGACAGTTCATGAAAATTTCCACATACCAAGATTGTTCAGTTTTACTTTTTTAAGTGTTTTGTTGTTGTTATTATTATTATTAATATTACATTTTTAGCTACTTGTTTTTGCATGCTTTGTGTATGGGCAAGGACTGGGGAAGACCACAGCATGTGTGGAGGTCAGAAGACAAGTGTCTCCTCCCACTGTAGGTCTGGAGGATCAAACCCGGGTCATCAGGCTTGGCTGCAGACACCTGTACCCACTGAGCTGGCTCAGCTGCCCTGGGTTGCTTTTGATGCAACTAGTATTGCTAGAAAATGCAGTAGAAAACAAAAGATCTCTGTCATATTCTTTATTACATGGAATTAATCTATAAAAAAATATTTGGGGCTGGAGAGGTGGCTCAGCAGTTAAGAGCACTGGCTACTCTTTCAGAGGATCAGAGTTTGATTCCCAGCACCCACATGGTGGCTCACAATCATCTCCAGTTCCAGGGACTCTGACACCCTCTTCTGGTCTCTGAGGGCACTAGGCTTGCCCATAGTGAACAGACATACATACAGGCAAAACACCCATACACATAAACAATAAAATAAAAGTTTAAATATGTATTATTTACCCAGTGATTATCACTGAACACCTGTGTACCATGCAGACCTGCAAAAAATAGAATCCCTGAAAGTCTTGGAAGAAGAACACACACTACTTTCAAATTGTGAAATCAACAGATGTAAGCATATTTTGAACTAAAATTGCAGTAATTTGGACAAAGAGAGACTGGTGTGAGTTGGAGTCATAGACAATATTCTGGTTATCTTCTGTGGTGTAACAAAATGCCCCAGGACCCTAAAGCATAAGACAGTCATGGATTCTATGGGTCAGTTTGGGGCAGGCACAGTATAGATATGGTATTTGCACATATGTGTGTGCACACATGCAGAGGTCAGAGGAGGATGTCAGGTGACTTGCTCTATCATATCTCTGCCTTATTCACTCAACTTTGGGTCTCTCACTGAACCCAGCACTGGGTTGACAGCCACCAAGTCTCAGGAATTCTCCTGTCTCTGCTCCGTCCCACTGCACACCACAGTTACAGGCATTCATGACTACACCCAGCTTTTTTTATGACTGCTAAGAATTAGAAATTGAGTCTTCTTGATTTTTCAATAAGTGCTTTGAGACAACCACTAAGCTATCTCCTTAACCCTTGGTTCAAGAATTTAGACATTGCACCACAGTGTATGGGGTCTGAGAAAGACTTGAAATCCAAGGTGACTCAGTGGCTGGCTTTGGAATTCCCAGAGCTCATTCCTGATGACTGACAGTTGGTACTGATTGTTGGTTGAGCTCAGCTAGAGCTAACAATTGGAACATCTGTGCATGGCTTTTTCATGTTGCCTGGGATCCTGCACAATCATGTGGCTGTGTTCAAAGGTGAAGCATCTCCAGAGATGTATCACCTTTGATGACAAGCCTCAGAAGCCATCCAGCACATTCTGTTGCCTCCTACTTAGGGCCTATATTGTGGACAGGAGCCCCGTGCGGTCACACAGAGCCTCATGCTTAAAGGGGACCCATATCTATATCAACCCACAGCTCCCAAGGCTCAGAGAACATTGCAGAAGAAGAGGCAGAAAAAAATGTAGAAATGTAGGATGGGGAAAGCACTGTGAAATGTTCTCTGCGGTAGCTGTGGTTACCCAAACAAGAGCAAGACAGTCAAAATTCCAGCACGGATGGGGAGAGGTTGACAAGGCCGCACCCCAGCTGGGGGTCTGTTGGAATCTAATGGCTGCTAAGGGAGGAAGAGTCATTTTGCTTCGGGGTTGTGGCCACTGGCAAGTTGCCCGTGCTCCATTTGAGGATCCCCTTGTCTACTCACATGGGGCAGCATGGACTGGACAAAGAAGAAGAGGAGGAGGAAAAGGAGAAGGGAAGAGGGAGAGGAGGGAAGAGAAAGAGGAAGGCATGAAACAGAAGCTGGTAGTAGATAGTGTTGGGAAATCCAGGAAGAAATAGAAGAAATGGGGGGTGGATAGAAATGATCATAATAGATTGTACACATTTATGAAATTCTCAAAGAATAAGTATATTAAAATCTTAAAATGGGATCCACACTTGATTTAATGCCTTCTTGTCACCGTCCTACAATTCAGATTTGAGCAAGAGGCCTACGTTCCCATTTTGAGCCAATCCCCACAACTTAGGCAATCAGTGTAGACGGAAGTTTCTGTCCCACCAGCAGCTCCCAAATAAACACACTGAGACTTATATTAATTATAAATGCTTGACCAATAGCTCAGGTGTGTTACTAGCAAACTCTTACATTTGAATTAACCCCTTATTTCTTATCTATGCTTTGCCACATGGTTTGGTACCTTTCCTCAGTATGGCATGTCCATCTTCCTTCTCTCAGCATCTGTTTTCAACTCCAGAGTCTGCCCTTCCTCTTCCCAGCATTCTCTCTGTGTCAGGCTGTCTCTCCCAATCTCTTCCAGCCCAGCTATCAGTCAATCAGCTTTTCATTAACAATGAGAGTAATACATATTTACAGTGTACAAAGATTGTTCCACAGCATTTCCTTTTTATGTCTAATTAAAAAGGAAGGTTTTAACTTTAACATAGTAAAATTATATACAACAACAAATATGTATATATATATATATAAACAAATACAGAAAAATTCAAGAATTATAGTTACAATATTCAGTTCATTTGTATTTGACAAAATTAGAGAAAATACTCTATTATCTCTTATCTTTGTGAGTCTAAAGGGTTTTTTGTTTGTTTGTTTGTTTGTTTTTTGAGACACGATTTCTCTGTGTAACAGCCCTGGCTGTCCTGGAACTCACTTTGTAGACCAAGTTGGCCTTGAACTGACAGAGATCCACCTGCCTCTGCCTCCCAAGTGCTGGGATTAAAGGCATGTGCCACCACACCTGGCTTGAGTCTTAAGTTTTATTCCTAATTTACCTTTTATCAAAACCAAGGAAAACTGTAGATTTAAGTATTTAGTCTTTAACTCCATCAAAGACCCCAGAAGGGTTAAATGTTACCTAATGACAGGGTCATTTGGCTGCCTAGACAGTCACCCAAAGTTCTTCTGTAACATTAGAGCATCCATCTTTGGCTCACAGGCCTAGTATATCTGACAGACTTGTCTAAAAAGCAGGAAATTTTGAAGGACTGTCCTACCTTGTCTTGGCAAAGTTTGGCAATCACTTTCTTTTGTGTTCTGCTGGTCCAGTTTGGACAGTATACTGTCAGCAATTGAGGCAAGGGTAGTTTCTTGCCCAAATGGCTTTTGCCATAAAGAAAGCAAACTCCATATGGAGTTTCTTCAATGCCCATTATCTTCTGTAAAGTAAATTGATGCTTCCAGGAGAAGACGTAACTCATTGTCAAGAAAAGCCTTATGTTATTAAACATATTAAATGCCATATTCTGTAGATCTTTGAAGTGTTTGAAGACCATCTATCTATCCAAATATATCTGTGAATGACCTTGAAAACACACCTAACATGACTAAGTTTGACTATTATAGATGACTATTAATCTGTATTTCTTAATTACACATTTTTAAATGAGTTGCATAAGCACAATCTCCTAAACAAGAGTAGAAGTATACATAGAGTATAACAAAATTAACTTTAAATCTGTATCAGTGAACCAAAATCCACAGCATCGTGAAATATTTGACTAATAGTTTTTTTGTTGTTATTGTTGTTCAAAAGTAAATTCAATAATCTACCCTTTTATCCTATCATTTCTATATCCCCCTTTTCTTTTCAGAATGAGATCCCTGAGATCTAATCTCCCTTGTTTAGTTGTGTGGGGTTTTTTTACCATTATCAATAACAACTTATAACCAACCTCCCTTAAATAATAACACATTTGTAACCAATATTTTGGGAATGTGGGTGTCCAGTCTCTTACACTACTTCCTGTTGTATGGGGGCCCTGGTAATCTTTGGACCCTGAGAAAATTTAGGATAATGGTTAAGTCTTGACTATAGTATTCTGTGAGGCTGGATCAACTCAGTCAGCAGCTTTGAAGCTGTGCTGGATGCTGGATCACCTGGGCCATCTGATTTAATTGGTGTCTAGTCCCTTGTTCTGAAAATATATAAATCCTTTAAAGGTAACATGTATATCTGTACTAATACAAGTATAGACTGTGCATTGTACACAAGTCAGCCAAAGATTTTTTTTTTTATGTTTGAGCAGGTAAAACATATGTTACATGTTTTGTAGTTTTTCTAGGTTTATTTCTTTATGCCTGTAGCCAGGATTTCAGGGGTCTTTCCCAATCAAATCTGATTTTCTTTAACCCAGCATGAATCCATAGCTTTTCATTTTCTGTGGAAATAAAAGCATAACCTCTCCCCTAAAGCAACACATCTTTTGACTTAATTTTTTTTTTTTTTGTTTGTTTGTTTGTTTGTTTTTCAAGACAGGGTTTCTCTGTGTAGCTTTGCGCCTTTCCTGGAACTTACTTGGTAGCCCAGGCTGGCCTCAAACTCACAGAGATCTGCCTGCCTCTGCCTCCCGAGTGCTGGGATTAAAGGCGTGTGCCACCACTGCCTGGCTAACTTAAATTTTGAAATCAAGATATTCTTAAGCAGACAGACCCAGCGGCAGCTGACAGGGACATACAGGCCCTGCGGCGGAGACAAGTGGATCCAGGTGGGCCTGTGGCGGCGGGCCACAGGGGTGGACAGGCCCGGGGACGGAGAGGGGCAGACGCAGCTTGGAAAGGGGACGCCCCTAGCCCCAACACCTGGGGAAGAGGTTATCTCCTTGGGTCAGAACCAGGGCGAGTCTGGGCACTCCGTTTGGGGACAACCCAGGGCCCAACTGCTGATCCTGTGAAACCCAACAACTTGGAGGTGTTGGTGAGACTACCCTGCTCAGCTGAAACCCATCTGGGAGAGGATTCAAATGCCTACAGTTTGAAGTCTGAGGAAACAAGATCAGCTGAGGAGTTGACAAATGAACAAAACGTGACCTGGGAACACAGAAGAAGGCGCTACCCAGCCACTAAACCAGATCACCAGAATCATAAGTATATAATTCACCGACTGAAATCAGCTGTCCCTGAAGAAACAGCCCAATACCACCAATTTAACCAAGAACCCCTACTAAACCAAGACTAAAAATTAGAACAAGAGAGGCACTCTCAGACACAGACACCACCTGCACCGCACAGAGGAAAATATGAGTAGACGCCAGTGCAAAAATACAGGCAACAACATAAAGACCTATATGGCAACATCAGAACCTAGTGATTCTACACCTGCAAGACCTAAACATACCATGACAGAAGAAACAGAAGAGATCAACCCTAAAAATGACTTTAAGAAGATGGTAGAGGCCCTTAAAGAAGAAATAAAACATTCCCTCAATGAGGAAATAAAAACTTTCCTTAAAGAGGAAATGAAAAAACTACCTTAAAGAGGAAATAAAACTTTCTTTAAAGAGGAAATGAAACACTCTCTTAAAGAGGAAATAAGAACTTCCCTTAAAGAGGAAATGAAAAACTCCATTAAAGAGGAAATAAAAAAACTCCCTTAAAGAAATAGAAGAAAAAACCAACAAAAAATGGGAAGAAATCAAATTAAGCCAAGAAAAAGCAATTAAACAGATGAAAGAAACATTCCAAGATCTGAAAAATGAATTTGAGACAATAAAGAAAACACATGCTGAGGGAATGCTGGAAATAGAAATCCTGACTAAACGAACAGGAACTATAGAAACAAGCATAACCAACCGATTGCAAGAGATGGAACAGAGAATCTCTGACACTGAAGACATGATAGAGAAAATAGATTCGTCAGTCAAAGAAAATACTAAAGACAAAAAAGTTGTAACACAAAACGTCCAGGAAATTTGGGACACCATGAAAAGACCAAACCTAAGAATAATAGGGATAGAAGAAGGAGAAGAATACCAACTCAAAGGCACAGAAAATATATTCAACAAAATCATAGAAGAAAACTTTCCTAACCTAAAGAAAGAAATACCTATGAAGATACAAGAAGCTTACAGAACACCGAATAGGCTGGATCCAAAAAAAAAAGTCCCCTCGCCACATAATAATCAAAACACTAAACACACAGAACAAAGAAAAAATATTAAGAGCCGCAAAGGAAAAAGACCAAGTAACATATAAAGGTAAACCCATCAGAATAACACCAGACTACTCAATAGAGACTATGAAAGCGAGAAGATCATGGACAAATCTCATGCAGACACTAAGAGACCACGGATGCCAACCCAGACTATTATACCCAGCAAAACTCTTAATCACCATAGGCGGAATAAACAAAATATTCCAGGATAAAACCAGATTTAATCAATACCTGTCTACAAACCCAGCCCTACAGAAAGCACTAGAAGGGAAAATTCAACCCAAAGAAGCTAAACACATCCATGAAAAATCAAGCAATAGATAATCCCACACCAACATACACCACAGAAGAAACAAGCTGGCGTAGCTATCCTAATATCTAGAGAAAAAGGATGTTTCAAAAGAGAAGAAGTCTTGTGGCAATGCCTCAGTGGTCCAGGTAACTACCAGAACTCAGAAAAGTTGGTTGAACTTGGGATTGACTGGGAGGCCAAAGATTTAAAAAGCAGAAGATTCTCTCAAGACATAAGTTGTGTGATAATAGTGTGGTTTGTGTGTGTGAATGAGAATTTGTAAATGTTGAATTCTAGGCTTCGACAATCATTGTCAGTGCAGATTAAGCTGCAAGTATTTATGTTCTAAAACTTAAATTATAAAGCTAGTTACGTCTTTCTAACAACTAGTTTTAATGTTCATGAGCATATTTTACCTACATTACTTTTTCAGGATGTTGAGAAAGCACAGGCTGGAGGCTGGGGGCTAGATGGTTTTGAGGAAGAGGTCTTGGTGGACTCTTTCATAGAGCAAAGGGAAGCAATGCCTTCTGGGAAATGAGCTAAGTTTTAATCTAGTCTTTAAGATTAGAAGTCAAAAACAAAAATATTAAGGAAAGGAAAACTTAATTGATCTTTGAAGTATTGTTATGTGGAATTGAGTGGGACTTTTGAGGCCTTTCTTCCAGAAAACAAGGACTTGGTTGTCAGGCCTATATTAGGCCTAAACCTTGGTGCCATGTAGTTGTACTTAAATCATTTCAATGGAAAGTGTCTTAGTGATTGGATCTTCTAGTGCAGTTTGGAGTTCTTCCATTTGAAAAATGTGATATTTACATGGGATTGTTTGAATCTTGTTTTCTAGTCCCTCCCCATCACCACCCTCATAATCTGAAGGTAGATTTTTCTCTTGATAAAGGAACAAAAAAGGTGAACATCTTGTTTGTAAATAGGTATCTAGTAACTAGTGGTAAACTTGAAATGGTAGAATTCTTTAAAGCCTAATTCTAGGTAGCCTTAAGAAAATGTATCTTAATTATTTTTGAACCTGTATTCACCTTGTTTTTTTCAAATATCTTAAGTTATATTTTCTTTTTCAGAGCTGCTTCTTATTTGGGGCTACTTTTTTTTTTTTTTTTTAAATTGGGGCGTAATTCATAAAAGGGTATATTGTTTTGATGAGACTTTTTACAACTATGGCTGGATGTCTTTCTTTAGTCTTCCAAGAAGGGCCATTTCACTTTTTTAGAGTTACTTTTTAAAGTCATGAGGTCAACAACTTGGACTACTATGCATGTAAGCGCTAATGCAAATTAAAGCCCAAGTTGACCTCCAGCAGCAGTTCATTCTATGTTGACAGTGAGAGAATACTTTGCCTGTTAAGATACTGTTACTCGTGGACTGAAATGCTGAAAAAACCCCTCCCCCTATTTTGTTTTTTGCAAAAATCAAGGTATATTCTAGGGTTTCCTGGTTGACCTCAACAGATAAACAGAGATGATAGTCTTAGATCAGAAATGATCTGAATGTAGATTTACAGTCTACGTGTACAGCTGGCTAAGTGAGATGGCTTTCACAGTTCTGCATGTATCCCATCAGCTCCCCATTAGTCACTGAACTCTTAAAACTGGTATTGTAACATTATCACAATGTTTTGCGCCAATTTTATAAACTTTACAGTACAATATGTGTTCCTTTTCTGAGGCAAACCAAAGGTATATTTCTCAAGGTTCTGCTGCTATCAGCAGCGTTGATGGAGGATTTTTTATACATTTGTAATAGATAGGAATAAACCAGAAAAAAAAAGTGGTGGAGGAAAAGGTGAACACTGCAAGAATACTCAAAAGGGCTGAGAGTTGCAAACGCCAAGAATGGCTTTGCATAGTAAATGGAATAGAACAGCTCTGAACTATAGCTTACTTCTCCTGGTTTGGTTTGACAGAATTATTGAATGCTTTTGTACAAAAATCAGAGCCTTAAAAACAAGGATTTGGTGAGATTGTAAAATGGTGTGCCACTTTGGCAAAACAGTTTGGTGGTTGGTCAAAATGCAAAACATTGTTACTCTGTTACTCAACAATTCTACCCTTAGGAATATATCCTCAAACTACTGAAAATGTGCACCTATGAAACATGTACATGAAGGTTTACAGCAGTGTGTTGTTAATAGTAAAAAAGTTAAAACAACTCAAATAGCTATCAAATACTGGAGAGAAATAAAATGTGGCTTATTCATACAATAGAATATTATTAAGACATAAAAATGAATGAGAAATTGACAGATTAAATGACTTTGGTGAACCTTCATAATTTCATTTGTAGATCTTTCCATTTCTAATTTATAAATACATTTGGGGTTATAAATTATAAATGTACTGCCTCCTGTCAACATTGTATACTTCTATTTGATGATTTCTGTGTCAAACATCATATGAAAATGTTTCCAAGTATTTTCTGTATTAACTGTGAATGAATAGAACAAAATAAATTGCCTGTGATGAAAAAAAAAAAAAGAAGCTGTGATTCCATCAAAAATTGTTCTCACCAAAAAAAAAAAAAAAAAAAAAAAGATATTCTTAAAATATATAGGTTTGTTTAATCCAGCAGTTTTCATAATCCAATGTGCCTTATCAGCTGTTGTTCCTTTCTCAGCAGTCAGAAAATCTAAAGACAACACAATAGCATACAGGATCCAGACTCTCTGTGTATCTCCTATCTTTACCTGGCTTATTATATTTTTTTATTACTCTATTCCTTTTTTAAGGACTTTACTACTTTAAAAACTTGTTTTAAATCTATGACAGTATATACTCTTCCTCTTCTCTCTCCCAAGCCTATGTATATTTTTAAACAAAATGTAACCTGTTCAGAAGCTTTTTTATGTTTGGATCTATTTTTACCAAGCATTTGTATTGTTTTGTTTTGGTTTTTGTCACATTAGATGAATCTTAAACTGTACACTGGTATCAGTCAGTCACCACTGGTGAAGCTTAGCTTAGTGTATGGCAGTAGGGCATGGTGGCTGGCTCTTTTCACAGGCAGCTGCCAGGAGACACCTCTCTGTACCACGGCCCTTGTGTGAGACTGCAGGAACCCACCAATCGGCTTGGCTTATAGTGTGTTGGTGGCTCAAGCCCACAGACAGTGGACAGGAGACATGTCCCTGTACTGCATGAGAGTCATGAGACTAGGAAGCCACTCTTGGCTCTGTTTTTGTGTGTCTAGAAACTTTCCCCAAGCTCTCTCGGGTTTTATGTGGATGTAGTTGCTAAATGTTTGGGCGCCATTTGTAGTAAGAAGTTTCTGTCCTGCCAGCAGCTCCCAAATAAACACACTAGGGCTTATATTAATTATAAATGTTCAGCCAATAGCTCAGGCCTGTTACTAACTAGCTCTTACAACTTAAGTTAACTCATTTTTATTAAGCTATGTGTTGCCATGTGGCTTGGTACCTTTCCTCAGTACAGCATGTCCATCTTCCTTCTCTCAGCATCTGCTTACGACTCCAGATTCTGCCCTTTCTCTTCCCAACATTCTCTCTGTATCAGGCTGTCTCACCCAATCTCTTCCAGCCCAGCTATCCATTAATCAGCTTTTCATTAGCAATGAGAGTAATACATATTTACAGTGTACAAAGATTGTTCCACAGAAAGCCAGTACTGAATCCATCTGTTCTGGGACTCACAAAGGCCTGCTCAGGGTCACAGGGCAGGAGTATCAAAACCTTCTCTGGGACAAGTAAAGATCATGGAGAACTATATGGGGCTGGAAAGACTGCCATGACCACCTTTGTTGTTGTTGTAAGCAAATTAGCAACCTCCACAGAGAGTTATTGAAATGCCAGGAGATAACTGGAACTTGAGAAGGCTTTCCATGATGGGTATGATGGATTCCTATCACTCAGGAGGCAAAAGGATGCCAGGCCAGCCTGGGCTACAGAATAAGACCCTGTCTCAAAAATAACTAAATAAAAAAAAAATTTTAAAGGACTTAGGACTGGAGAGATGGTTCAGCAGTTAAGAGCAATGGCTGTTCTTCCAAAGGACCAAGGTTCAATTCCCAGCACCCACAGGGCAGCTCATAACTGCTTGTAACTTTACCTCCAGAGATCTGACACTCTCACATAGACATACATGCAGGCAAAATACCACAGTGCATAAAATAAAAATAAATAAATAATTTTTTTAAAATAGGACTGAGATATGGTTCAGTGGGCAGGGTGCTGATCTAGAGTGAACAAAGTCCTGAGTTTGATTCCCAGCACTGCATGAGCTAGGCATGTTGGTGCATGCCTGTATTCCCAGCACCAGGAGATAGAGGAGGCAGGATCAGAAGTTCAAGGTTATCCTTACCTACATAGAAACTTTGAAGTCATACTAGGCTACGTGAGACCTTGTCTCCAGAAACTAAAAAAATAACAGATTTCCCAGGGCATAGGGAGATAGCTCAGCCAGTAAAATGCCTGGCTTACAAGCACATGGACCTGAATTCAGATTCCCAAAAAGCTTTATAAAAAGCCAAGCACGGTGACTTGCACTCATAACCCCAGGGCTGGACAGAAGGGATGGCAATGGAGACAGAGGCCACTAACGAGAGGGCAAGAGTTTCCACCTAAAACCTGAGAAAAGATTCTAAAATGGAGCTAAAAACAGCTTCCTAATTGTCTCTCTCAAATGAGCGGCAGCCTGCCGGTTTGAGCTACTGGCAGGTTCCTAGCGTGCGAGCTCGGTCTGCAGTATGGAGGGAATGAGGCCTCTGCAAGTGGCACATTAAGCTGTGTGGTGGATTTAGCCTTTGCTAGTACAAAACAAAAAGAGGTTTCTGGGCTACATGCTGCTTGGATAAAAGCACAGGCATTACAGGCATACCACATAATCCTACAGATCAAGCAGTTATAGAAAGATCAAACAGAACTCTAAAGGATATGCTAAATAAACAGAAATGGGTAACAAAAACTCCCAGAAATAGACGGCATAATGCTCTTCTAACTTTGAATTTTCTGAATGCCAATGAGAAAGGAACAACAGCTGCAGAGAGACATTGGATAATAGAAAAAACTACAGAATTAAATCAGCCTATATACTTTAAGGATGTGCTGACCTCAGAATGGAAACCAGGGTATGTATTACATACCTGAAGTTCATTAGCTGGCCACCACTGGATTCCTGAAGTTCATTGGCCAGACAGCCTAACCCTCTCTATGGCTCCAGGTTCACTGAGAGACCCTGTCTCAAAAAATATGCTGGAGAGTGATCAACAAAGACACCCAACTGTTAACTTCTGGCCTTTGCACATAGGCACACATACACATTCATAGGTGTACACAGCAATTAAACACATACATTCATACAACATACACACATACACACACACACACACACACACACACACACACACACACACTACTTTCCTCTAATTTTGAAAACTTCCCAGCCTCCCACAAAGAAACCCCAGGCCCTACCTGTTCAGCAAAGCCCTACTAAGAGAGACACAAAGGACAGCTAGCCATCTGCATGGCCACTCAGCAAATCCTGACTGAGTGTGTGCTGGGAGAGCATCTATAGATGACTCAGAGACCCTGTCCTTAGTGGGCTGGGGGGAGGGGAGGTTCTAATAATGAATGAAGGAAAGAAAGAAAGCAGGGTCGGGGGAATACCAAAATGCCGGAAGCAAAGTCCTAGCGATGCTTAAAAGTGAGGCCACGTTCATCTGGGGGGCGGGGGTCAGAGCTGGTTTCCTAGCAGTGGCACCCATGCCGCTCCCCCCCCACACACTGTTCATCCAGCAGTGCCAGTCATTTGTTCACTGAACAGGTGCCATGTTCTAGGCACTGGGGACACGGCAGGGAATACAGATAGTCACCACCTTCGTGGAACTTACTCTGCAAAGCACAGCCAAATAATAGACCCAGTTATAAAACCCCAAATACATCATATTTACTTAGTGAACTGAGCCCAGGAAAGAAGATGAAAATAAAACCTATAGAGGATACAGTGGTCGGAAAGGCATGCCCGGGATAGCCAGGCTTGGGCAGAGCTGTCTGAGGCTGGCCCTGGGCTTGGCTGGCATATCCACCCTCTCTTCCCTTCCATGTCTCACTTTTACAATGAAAATGTCTGCCTGTGTCTGTCCCTTCACTGTGTTTCAGAAGCTTATGACTGAGCTCACAGCTCTGGGACATTTGACCCAAGGTGTCCAAACTGGGTGACACCTTGGATTTTAGATGTGTGTGTGTGTGTGTGTGTGTGTGTGTGTGTGTGTGTGTGTTCCTGTGTGAATGCAAGCAAGCATAGCATACTTGTGGAGGTCGGACTACAATTCTGGATGTATGTACTCATTTTCCACCTTGATTAGACAGGGTTTCTTGCTCACCACTGCATACACCAGGCTAGCTTCTGGGAGAAATTCCCTGTCTCCACCTCCCATCTCATTGTAGGAGTGCCTGCGTACAGATGTGCACAACCTCAGCCAGCTTTGCGTGTTTTGGGGGATCTGAGCTCAAGTCCTCACACTTGAGCAGCACGTGCTCACTAGGCCATCTCCTCAGCCAATGATTTCTTTTGTGGTTTTCTTGGTGGAATTGAGAGTTGAACCTAGGGCTGAGACATGCCTGCCACCAGTGAGAAGCAACCCCCTTTTTTGAGACAGTATTTTGCTGTGTAGCCTTGGCTAGCCTGGAGCTCACTATGTAGACAAGGTTGGTCTCACACTGGTGGCAATCCTCCTGCTTCAGCCTTCCAACATGTAATTTCTAGAGCTCACGGGCTGGAATTGTAGGTGTGCACCACTGGAGATTTAAACTATTGAGTTGGAACTGGAAAGGGATTTTAGAGATTAGCATTCTGCATGATGGTAATGGAGCCATGGATGGAGGCAGGGGTGAGGAAGGGCAGGCCTCTGGAGTGAGTGAGGCTCTAACTCTGCATCTTATAACCTTAGCGGTGACATTGGCAGAACCTGGCATAGACCTCTGGGCACCAAAGCCTCTGCAGAAGTGGCCAGGATGCCAGTTCATAACACTCACAAAGCAGAGTTGACTCTGCATGGATGAGCCAAAGACAGTTACAACTCTCTCGGGGACCTCAAAGACTCCTAGCTGCCCCCAACATCCATTCTCCAAGGATGGGAGCCACAGAGGGATGTATGAGAAATGAAATACCAAGACAGTCCTATATGTAAAGCTCAGGAAAGACACTGCCTGCTGCTGTCACCCTTCTTCAGAGACCACCCAAGGGACATCTCCCAGCCCAGCTGGAGCATGTGTTCTGTCCCAGGCACCATGGTGAGGGCTGAGGACACAGGGGATGTCACCAGACTCACATCTGGAAAACAGAGGTCAGCTGAACAGTCAGAGTGGGTCTCCAAGCAAGCACTCCCTCAGAACCCCATTACCTTGAAAAACACAATTGAAAAATAGCTCCCTGAGTCACTGATTCCTCGGTCCACATGGAGCAGAGCCCTCTCATCAGTTTTCCAGCCTTGCCTTTCACATTCTTGCCCAGCCTCTGCTCACACTGGAGCAGACTCTGTCCAAGGAGACTTCCCTGCAACACCCCCTACCCCCGCTCAGTCTGGTGCTCCTGCACCCTTGCTGAAAGCATGAACAGAGGCCAGTTTTCTGGGTTTTTTAATATCCTTACTTGGCAAAATTAAAGGCTGGCCATTATGAATAGAATAGTTCTTTCTCTTTTTCCTTTTTTCTTTCTTTTTTTAAAAAGTGTTTTATTAAGTCTGGGGCTATTTTAATAGATGGACTGGCAACACATCTTCTCTAAGAGGGGAGGCTGGATGGGTAAGTGGGTGGATATGGGGCTGACTGGCTGGGTGGGTGGCTAAGAAGGATGGATGATTGAATACATGGGTACAGTCTGGGGAAGCAAACCTAAGGCACTTTGTGCGTTGATCGACAGGAAATCACCACTACTGGCTTCACTGGGGAAATACAGCTGGGAGTAAGGTCACCCACCCAAGTTTAGAGCAGCAATGTTACCAGCTCCTCCCAGTTAAGCTCTCTAAACTGTCTTAGCGGGTTTAATGACTTCAGTTTGGAACTGGGGCTGTAGCCCAGTAGCATGCTTTCCTAGACATGCAAGGCCCTCGGATCAAAACCCAGTATCACGAAAGCAAATAAGTAGATGATTGGTCTGGCTTCCTGATGTCTCTCCGTAAGAGACAGCGTTTGAAGGCTGAGCTGATTTGTCCACATCCGGTCCCCTGCTCTCTGGGCCACTTACCTTTGTTAATCCTGGAACACCTAAGACTGACAGCTATTTCTACAAGAACCTGCCCCCCACCTCCACTCCCACCTTCCCTGCCAGGCACCACGACCGCCCCCTGGCTGCCAGGGGCAGGTGCACCCTCTCGGGACCGCCCGAGGGCGAATGCGCGTGCGCACAGGTGAGCTGCCGCCGCCCCGTCCTTAAGCCTGGCCACCTGCCGGGGACACTTGTGGTTGGTTGTTGCCCTCGGGTCGTTTCCGGGCGGGCGGAGACAGGAATCCAGCCATGGGAGATACTGTGGGGACTCGCGAGCCCCGGACCCGTCCGAGAGAGCGAGACCCAGAGCGGCGCCCGCACCCGGACCGAGACCGCCACGTCGAGCGGCCCCGGGACCGAGCCAGGGACAGGCCCCGGGAGAGGAACGGGGACGTGAGAGGAAACGGGGACCGTCGGGCGGGCAGGGAACGGAGGACGGACCGAGACCCGCGCCAGGACAGACACAGGGACGCGGGCCATCGTGCTGCTGAACAAAGAGCCTGGGAGAAGCCCCGCCAAAGCCGTGCGCGGCCCGAGCCCTGGGTACCCAGTTGGGACACAGCCCCGATCCCCGGGCCCGCGCCCTGGGGGGCCCCGGAGCGGCCGCCGAAGCAGGGCCTCGGGCGCCGCGGGTTGGACAGGTGAGGGGTGCACCTGCTGGGGACCCGGACCGTGCCTCGTCGGCTACCGATCCTAGCCGGCGCTCGGGGGTGACACTACGATGTCCCCCAACTCTCTGTTTGAACTTGATTACCAAAGGAGAAATGGAAGGCCCTGGAACCAGGGGAAGAAAGAGTTTCAGGACCGAAACCGGAACAGTTTAGAAGGCTAGGTGGGTGGGGCTACCTGGAGGCTCCACTCGAGTGGCCACATGACTATGCTAAGACTACAGACCCTTCTGCCGTGTTCGCAAGTTAGCCCTCCTTACCTTGCAAAGCCCAGTTTCCAGGGGGCGGGGGGCGGGGGCTGAATAAAGTTAGCCCAACGAAGAGTTAATAGTTGGACTTGCCCCGCCTGCCAAGGCCATATGCACAGCAGACCGCTGGCAGAAGCCGCACTTTTAAACAAGAAACCAAGGCCACCTGAAGTTCTCGAGTGGGTTTGTAACCCCTTGGTCAGTGAGGTCTTTCTAAGCAGCTTCTTTTAAATCGTGTGCTTGTTTGAACCCCACCCCCCTGAAGGAACGAACTTCACCTGTAGGACCCGGAATTCCCCTAGGCACCTGTGTCCTGGAAGGTTTGTGAATGGGGACAGAAAGGAGAACCACAGGTGGCCTGGTCGCCACACCCCCTCCTAGAGAGTTAGCATGCCATCCAATTCCACAGCTGTTAGCCAATGTGCAGACTATGAGCCCGGCTCTGCAGCATGAGCAAATGGAATAAAAGAGATGTTGCCCCTGATAGCCAAAACAAAGAAAATGGTCCTTAGGTGAGACTGGCTTGTGTGTGTGTGTGTGTGTGTGTGTGTGTGTGTGTGTGTGTGTGTGTGTGTGTGTACGCGTGTGCGCGCGCGCGCGCGCGCGCGCGCGTCTGTCTGTCTGTCTGTCTGTCTGTCTAAGCAGTCCCAATCAAGGCATGGTCTTGCCTATTATCATTTCAGCTCCCGTCTCTCTTGCTAGGTGGTCTGAGCAGTGGTCAGAACTGTGGGCATCTTTTTCCCTGGAGACAACCCTTCTAGCTGATACCAGGTTCGGTACTGATACCTGGCCTCTGCTGTCAGCCATGGAGGCTGTGTTCACACATGGAGGCTGCTATCACGAGTTTATGTTACACTATCTAAAACCAACTAGCATTACAAAAGCTGCACCCAGATCCGGTCTGCTCTTTCAATCTTTGACTCCCGCTGTTGTTTCCCTGACTGCTCCCATCTCAAACCGCAACCACGGGAGTAGAAAACAAGAAGAGTATATTGGCAGGTTTCCTTATAAACCAGAGCTCTGGTTACCCCACCTCACCCCAAAGTGAAGGAAAGAAATGCATTTACCTGTTGCTTATTTAGAGATTTGGGGCCAAAGGGGAGCTTCTCTCTGTCCTCTTAAGCATTTGCTGGAAGGAGGGGATGCAGGGGCCAGCGTTCGGTAATTTACTGTTAGGGTTCAGAGGCAGGAAGATGGCAGTGAAAACAGCCAACCACAGCCCAGTGTGAAATCAGTCCCGACAGGAAAGTCTGGGCTTTGGAAAGAATAAAGCTGGGCTCCCGTCTAAGTCCAGATAGGATCCCGAGGAAAGTGACCTAGAGCTGAGTTCTGTGGAAGGAAAATGGGAGAGGAAGACAAAAGGTGTTTCAAGCAGAAATCAGCTTCCTCAGTGACCCCGAGGCCTGGGTCATCTTTAGGGGTGGAGGGCTGCTCACTGCAGCTGGCTGGGTGAGCCTAGGTTGTGAGTGTGCACAGTGCCAGAGCCTCCTGTGCATTGATGAAAGGTTTAAGGATTTCAAACCAAAGGAAGATTCGACGACGACATCTATGTCCTAGGAAATTCTCGTGAATCCAAGTACAATGCAGCCCTCCTGTTGAATCTTGGGCAGAGCCCAGCATATACTAGACAGATGGAAAAAGAAGGTGCCGGGGTGGCCACGGAAGAAATGACAGAAAGATCCCCAAAGTAGCCTGGCTGGGTGTAATGGTGCATGATTATAATCCCAGCACTTGGAAGGTGGAGGCAAGAGGATCAGGGGTTCAAGGCCAAGCTCAAGATTGAGTCGAGAGTTCTAATACCAGTGGGCATGGCAGCACATGTCTGTGACCTAGCACTTGGGAGGCTGAGGCAGGAGGATCACATGTTTAAGGCAAGCCCAGGCTACATACTGAGGAATGTATTTTTAAGCCAACATAAATGAAGTCTTACTACTAAACAAAGCATTGAGTTGCCACCCTGTCCCTAATGTCTGTGTGCTTGCTCCTTGGGTGCAGTGAACTCGCTTCGGAGAGATACGTGTCCGTGCACTCCCGGCCTGCACAACAGGAAGAGGAATACTACCAATCTGAAGCTGAGGGGCTCCTGGACTGCCACAAATGCAGATACTTGTGCTCAGGGAGAGGTGAGCCTTGGGGACCCTGTTGGACCATTTATATTGCAAATGTTTTGAGGAGAGGCAAGGCAGGGCTTGGAGGGGTGTGAGTTGGTGAATTGAAAGCTCGTCCAGTTTCCCCCTTGGGTTCCTAGCATTCTATTCTCATTTCCATGTTTGCATGGACAGGAAGGTCTGAACGGTGCAGTGAGGCTCCTCAAGCTTATTTAATGTGTCTGGCTCTGAGCATGGGTCAACCACACTTCCACCTCTCAGCCTGGAGGTGGGGGGGGGGCGCGTAGTTCAGTGTGCCTGCCGTGAGATGCTTGTGGTGGACAGTGGCTCCTCTGTCACATCGAGCTCCACAGAGGGGACATCACACGAGCAGATAGCCAATTTGCTCCTCTGTAGAGACCTGATGCCAAGCAGTCAGTCACTGGCTTTCCCTCTTCCTTGACTGAGATGCACAGTAAGAATAGACTTTAAGACCAACTGCACAGCCTAGCTTGGAGACTTACCTCCTGTCTGTAATCTCAGCTATTGCTGTGAGTTCTTGACCAGCTTGGGTGACCACAGCAAGACCCTGTCTGTCTCAAATAACAAACAGACAGAATCATACTCGTGCATGGAGGAAAACAAAAATATCATAAAATCTATTTAACCCTTCTGCCCACCAAGGGCATTCATATTTTTGCTTTCACAAAAAACAAAAGCCAGCCACCAGCATGATGGTCAGGGGTAGAGGTGCCTGCTGCCAAGCCTGATGACTCCAGTTCAATCCTTGGGACCCACTTGGTGAAAGGAGAGAACCAACTGCCCCCCAAGCTGTCCTCTGACCTCCACGCACATGGCACACACACACACACACACACACACACACACACACACACACACACAAAGTTAAGAAATAAAAGTCTGGCATGGTGGCATGTGTTCAGTGGGTATCTGAGGATCAGGAGTTCAGAGACCAGCCTGAGCTATTGGAGATTCTGTGTCAACTTGAACAAACGAAACAAAACCTCACCAGTATTTCTCAGCAGCCAGCAGCCTGGCCTCCCAGGTCCTGGTCTTGCCAGCAAGGAAGAAAATCTGGTTTGTCAGGGAGAACCCGATGGTGCAGGGGACTTGTGGTTAGTCTGCTGAAGCTGCCCATGACCAAGTGTGGAAACCTCGCAGCCTACGGGGGGAAATCATGGGAAATCACAGCTGAAGGTGTGCCGTAGGTGATGGCAAAGCAGTAGTGATTATAGGATTAGGAAGAACTTTGATGAAAGGCCTCTAAGCCATCTGGCTACGAGGATCTCATCTGGTTTACACATGCTGCTGCCAGCAATGTCTTTAATCCTCTTAACTCCTGAGGCTCAGAGAGGCACAGCAGATTAGCCAGGTCACACAGCCATTAGGTGAAGGTACTGGAATTGGACCTTGGAACTCCAGCCTAAGGCCTTGTGGAAGGTCCTTCTCTTGTGCTGTAAATAACAGGAACAAACCTGAGTCTAAGAAGTTTCCTTTTTTTTCTTTTTTCTTTTTCTTTCTGTGATTGATTTGCCCAGAGGAAAGAGGAGAGCCAAAACACACCTAGATTTTGATTTAATTGCTTTTGGCGATTTGGCTTTGAGCCTGGCACTTGGGTATGGAAACCCTGGTTTGGAAAGCTTGAAAATGGTTCAGCCCTCAGAAACTAACAGATCGGAGCTGAAGACCGCTGGTGTTCGGAGCTCCCCGCAGGTGCACAGGGGGGCACTGTGTGGAGAGACAGTCCTCTGCACCAGGACTGGCTAGTGCAGGGGAGACGAGCCTGGATGCAGGTCAGCCGAAGGCCTTTAGGGCCACAGTAGAGTGGATCCTGTGTGGCCTTCTCTTTTTCGGTGAAATCATGTCACTTCACTCCCCACCCCTCCCAGCAAACAAGGTACCCAGTGGCCCTCTGGGGACACTCAGGAGCCTGGTCTTTTTGCAAGAAAGAAATCTCCGATAGAAGCGTGTTTAGGGACTGGAAATAAAGATCAGACTGAAAGCAGGTCAATGCTCGCACACATGAGGCTTCCCTTGACTCGTCCTGCCCTCCCCCCCCCCCCAGTCTTCTACAGGTGTAGATTCTGTTCATTGACTGTTTGGAGGGACAGGTGTCGAGCTAATTTCGTGGTTAGAAGATGTAAGTCTTCGCTCATTTGCATATGGAACGCTTCTTCCTCCCCGCCCATCTTGGTGTGTGTGTGTGTGTGTGTGTGTGTGTGTGTGTGTGTTCCCATCCCATCCCGCCTTAGAAGCTTAGTCCTTCTTTGAAAGTCTGATTTTTCCGTGAGGCTGGAGGCACAGCAGCAGTCCCAGCTACCTAGGAGGCTGAGGTGAGAGGATCAGTTGAGTCCATAATTTAGAACAACCAAATCTAAAACAAAACAGACAAGCCGGGCTTGGTGGGACACACTTGAAATTCTAGCACTTAGGAGGCTGAGGTGGGAGGAGCTTTAGGGGAGCCTACACTACGTAGGAAGATGCTTTCTCAAAAAAAAATTAAAATACATTTTTTCATTTTTCTCCCAATTAATACACTTGTTCTCTCCCCCTCCCCTCCCCCACCCCGTGTGTGCGTGTGTGCGTGCAAGTGGAGACCAGAGGGCAACTCCAACATCATTCCCCAATCGCTGTCCACCTTGTGTTTTGAGACAGGGTCTCTCATTGGCCTGAGACATGCAAATAGGTTAGTCTGGCTGACGTGTGAGCCCCTGGGATCTCATCTCCACAGTCCTAGCACTGACGTGACAAAGTCTGGATACTACACGCTCATGCGTGTGCAACAAGATTACCTACGGAGGGTCTCTCCAGCCCCTAGAGTTGGGACTTCTGTAGTCAGGAGTGCTGCTCTTTGGCTCAGAACCTTCTGGTGCAGCTGTTGAGAGTTTTGGGGGTTTGCATTTCAAAGGGACGCTTTCCTAAAAGGAAGCTGATCTTGTCTCAGGACGCATGTATCTGTGTTACATAGCTTTGTATACATGCATGCATACAGCAGGAAATGTTGCTGTAATAAAAAATATATATCTAAGAAAAACAACTTCCAAGATCAAGGGTCACGGTCTCAGAGGTCTCGGCCCATCAAGACAGGGAGAGAGGCCAGGAAGCAGAGGCAGGAGGAGGGGATAAGGAGGAATGGACTTCCCCATCTTGGTCCCCTCAGAACCTCTAGCCTATTGGTTGGTACTGCCCCCGTTAAGGAGGGTCTTCTGTTTTTAATCTCTCTGGAAACCCCACAGACACAATCAGAAGCTTGATTTACTAACCTCCCAGGTTCTTGTCAGTTCAACCCTAACCCTGACCCTGACAAGTTGACAGTCACCATCAACCATCATACCATCCCAGCCAAGTGGACTAGGATGGGGACCATGCTGCCAGTGCATTAGCTTGTGATCCCCTGAAAAGGATCATGGAAGAAACTCATGTGTGGCCTTTTTCTAATTTACATTTTCAGTCCCTCCTTTTCATTAATTAATGTCCTACTATAGTTCCGGTCTGTACTGACATTGTGTCAGGACTTTAAAGTGCAGCCGATTCGAAGGGGGCTAACTTGCAAGGGGGTCTGGAGACTTGGCCTGAGCCAGAGGTTGAACTGCTGATCTTGGGCTCCAGTGTCAGGGAAGGCCCACAAAGGCCTGGGAGCCACGGGCCTTTGTTTTAAGGATGCCACTCGGTCTGCACAGCCTGCTCATCCTTTTGTGGCTCCACTAAGCCTAACAGAGGAGGCAGGAACTCCAGGAGGGCTCCAGCCCTTCCAGTGTCCCATTAGGAAATTCTCTCTGGCAGGAGGTGAAATATATGTGAGGCCCTGGGTTCCCATCCCTAGTACCACAAAAAAAATTTTGTCATCTAGCAATGCGCTGGAGAAACCTAAATGTCCCTTTGTCCCATTGAAGTGGTTAAATTCATTATAATGCCGGGAATGATGGCGCACCTGTAATGCCAGCACTTGAAAAGCTGAAGCAGAAGGGTCAAGAGTTCCAGGCTAGCCTGTGCTACATGGTAAAACTGCTCCAAAATAATTTAAACCATTATAGCAATCTGTACATCTTTTAAAGTCCCAGGGCAGGGCTGGAGAGACGGCTCAGAGGTTAACAGCACTTGCTGCTCCACGGTGAGGACCAGTACTTGGATGCACACCACATCTGGCTGCTCACAAATGTCTGTAACTAAGCTCCGGGATATCTGATATCTTCTTCTGGCTCTTGGGGCACCTGCACACACATGCACATATACTCACACATGTAAATAATAAAAATTAAAGATAAATCTATAAAGTAGATTTATGTTTACAGAGATATAAAAATATATTTAGAATTAAAATTTATATTTCCTGAGATGGATGAGGGGATGTGTATCTATAGAAGGAGGCGGTAGATCTCATGTAGTCCAGACTAGTCTCAAATTTATTATGTAGTTGAGGCTGGCCAAGAACTTCTGATCTTCCTGCCTCTGCCTCCCAAGCACTGGGATTACAGTCATGTGCCACCATGCCTGGTATTTTACGTGGGTGCTGGGGATCAAACTCGGGTTTTCATGCTTACAAGGTGAGCATTTACTAACAGCCATCCCTACTTGGCTTCTTTTGAGGGGGGGTGGTGTTTCAAGACAGGGTTTCTCTGTGTGTAGCCCTGGCTGTCCTGGAACTCAGAGATCCCCCTGGCTCTGCCTCCTGAGTACTGGGATTAAAGGTGTGCCCCACCACTGCCCAGCCCTGTATGGCTTTTTTGAGCATTATGCTTTTCAGTCAAAAGGATTTCAAAAAAGCATCCCTGCTGCCACCTAACCCACGGCGGGCAGAAGAAGGAACCAGCGGGTTGAGCTTCCTGGGAAGGATGGTGGAAGCATCTCCTAGCGCAAAAGTAGCATCTGGAAACAGTAACGCCCTTTTCTTACAGCCTGCTGCCAGATGCTGGAGGTTCTGCTGAACTTGCTGATCTTGGCCTGCAGCTCTGTCTCTTACAATTCCACGGGGGGCTACACGGGCATCACCAGCCTGGGGGGGATTTACTACTACCAGTACGGAGGGGCTTATAGTGGCTTCAGTGGTGCCGACGGGGAGAAAGCCCAGCAGCTGGACGTGCAGTTCTATCAGCTCAAGCTGCCCACGGTCACTGCAGCAATGGCCTACAGCGGAGCCCTCATGACCTTCTCCTGTCTCCTCATCCTCGGGGGTGTCCTGCGGGTCCCATGGCACTGTCCGCTGTGGCTGGTGATTGAGGGCTTGATGGACGTGCTCATCGCCGGGGCATACATCCCGGCCTTGTGCTTCTTCTTCCAACGCCTCTCTGATGCCTACAGCTCGGATGTGTGCAAGGAGAGGGAGACCCTGTACCAGAGTAAAGGCTACAGCGGCTTCAGCTGCAGCGTCCATGGGGGAGACATAGGAACGGGAGTGTTTGCAGCCATGGGCATTGTGGTCTTTGCCGTGGGAGCTGTCCTGGCCTTTAGGGGCTACCGAAAAGTCAAGAAGCTGAAGGAGAAGCCCTCAGAGATGCTTGAGTTTTAGACTTCTAGAATGTTCTGCTGAGTGTACACGACAGAAGCCGCTTTCAACCATAATCTTTCACGAGAATTCTTTGATGTGGAATTCACTAATGCTTCCAAAGTACCAAGCCAGTGTAGGTATGCTGGGCGAGCTCCTGGTTGCCTGGAGCAGTGTTTCTCTGGTTTCTGGAATCTTCTGTGGATGTGGAACTAACCAAAAATATACCAAAACCGAGAGCCAGACATGGTGGTACAGGCCTGTAATCTTATAATCCCAGCACTTAAGGCTGAGGCAAGAGAATCTTGAGTCCAAGACTCGTCTGTGCCAAATACCAAGACCAGATAGAGAAGGAGCTAGGAGAGGCCAGGACCCACAGGGGGAAGACAGGGTACACTCCATGATCAGGGCAGGGGCCATTGCACTAGAAGCTTATCTTTAGAGTTCATGGAAAGCTACATTGACAGAAGACAGCTCAGCCTGAACTGTCTGTTCTAAACCCGGCTCTCTTCAGTAGATGCACCAGGTATCTCCATACTGAGTATCTGGTCCCTGCATTCCTTCAACTCGGTGGATTCTGGGGACACTTCCCCAGAAAAGCTTAAGTGTGAGGGCGTAGCATAAAGAAAAGAGAATCAGATTAAATTCACTGAGCTGCAAAGAAACCATTCTCCAGGCCCCTCACAGCGGCCCAGAGCCCTCAATGAGCATTTGTACCTCTCGTAAATGTGCCATTGTATGAAGAATCCAACCCCAGAGCTGGTATTCAGGATCTACCCAAAAGAAAAGAATGTAAAGTCTTTTTCTCAGCAGAAGAATGTTACTTTTGGCCAGATAACTCCATGGACTGGATGGACTATGTGAATTACAGCTTGGGATCATTACAGTATTTTCTGGTACAAGTGACTATGTTCTTTGATGAGAATCCAAGCATTTCAAAGAAAAAGTTTAATTTGGAGGCAGCGGTTTTCTTTATGTTCATAATACACTGTTCACTTAAATGCCATTGATCGACTTAGAAGACTTTGGGTTTAGGGACAGAATCACATACCTCTGTAGTCCATGAATACCATAAGATTTTGCTCAAAGAAAGATTTTTATTTTTCATTCTATAGATATTGTGACTGCACATATTCATTTTATTTTCACAAAATAAAAAGATCAAACTGACTTGCTCGCCTTGGATTTTTTTCCCCCCTCAGAACAGTGATGTGCAAAGGGAGAAGTGGATACAGAATTAAGCAGAGTGTTATGTGGTCAACCACAAAGGCAGCCTTGCTCAGAAAGATACTGTTTACAGCGAAGACCCAGTGGACTTCAGAGTCTCGGCCTCCGCAGACCTCTGCCATCCTTCTGCAGACCTGACCCACCCCCAACTCGGAGACAAATTGCAACGCCTGCCTTTTTGTCCTTTTCTCCAATGTATCTTTCTGCATTCGCAGCATGCTTAAAGAAACTTGTGACTGTTTACCATGAGTACTTTAGCTAAGGCAGGTTGGGCTAGTTGGCATCCGGAGTAATCCCCCACAGTCGTATTCCTTCAATAAACCCTGTTGTCAGGGTGCCTAGCAGAAGACATGGAATTTCTTCCACTTCAGTCTAGAGGTGTGTGCTGTGTGGACCAGAAGGAAAGGGGGCCATGCTTCCCATCTCTTGTATCAGTACAGCTTCTGCTTCTACATGCTGATGGAAGGGAAATCAGGGTAGGGAAAGATGTGGTGTGGGGTGTCGGCTGCCCCCCACCAGTGACATCTGGGCTGTTTCATCATTTGCTGGACTTACAGAGCCTGGTTGGAGAGTGGGCAGTTTGACTCTAATGTTGAATTTTAAATAAGAGCAATACAGTTTCTCAGCTCTCAGATCCCCACGCTGCTGTGTCCCCTGGCTTTTCAGGAATTCACGTGGGCCTGCAGGAGATAAGCTCAGTTGGCTGCTGCCTCGTAGCTGCCTTGATGATAAACATGGCTGGCGTCCACTAGTGTAATGTATAGTGTCCTGATCTTTGGGAAACAGCACTTTTTCAGAATTCTCTTCTCACATTTCATATTACTCTCCGCCCATTTTAGAACATTACAGGGATGCCTTACCATCCATTTATGATTTTCAAGGAATTTTTAGTCATGTATTAGTGTCCACAGAGATTGGCCCCAGGGTCCCCTCCAAAATTTAAATCTGAGAGCGCTTTGGGTTCCTGTATAAAACACAGCATGGTATTCATGTATACCATATCCATAGCCTCCTGTATACTCTTATCTCTGGATTACTTATTCCTAACAACATAAATTCTATGCAAACAGTTGCTAAAATGCATTGTTTAGTGAACACTGCTAAGAAAAAGCCTGCTTTGTTCCAGGGCCAGATGCTCTCAATCCCCAGTGGAATCTTCCGGTACAGAAGCTGCATCTAGGAGGCTGAGCACTCTCCCTTCACTGGACCCTTCTTCCCACAGGCCGGTGGGGGAGGGAGGTGGGGTGAGGCTGGAAGCCTGATCTTCATTCATCAGATAAAACATCTGAGGCTTGGAAGGACTTCAGTGAGCAGGGCAAGAACATTGGGGGCGGTGTGTGTGTGTGTGTGTGTGTGTGTGTGTGTGTGTGTGTGTGTGTGTAGAGCAGACACTGGAATCTGGTATTCAAATTCGGGGGCTCATTTGTATTCCTCTTTGTCTCTCAAAATTCTCATCTCTGCACCCCAAGAGGATGCTAATCAAACTTCCAGAAGTATAGCCTGAAGCTTCTGCAGGGAGCCAATGACAGAGCCAACCAATAGACAAGAGACCACCTGTTGGCTCTCACTGCCTTGTGGAATCTGCAGATCTTCCAGACTTCTAAGAAACTCCCCACACATGATCAGCCCAAGTATCTATCTGTAGAAACCTGGTTGAACAAACTGGCCCATCCATATAACCAAGCTGGGACTCATGTAACGAATGATGTGACCACTGGGAGACGGATCTAGAGCTAACACTGGCATATAGTAAATGGAACCAGCAAGATGCTTGATGATGTGCGTGCTATATTTGTGTCTGGGGGGTGGGGAGGAAGGTGCGGCACCAGTTTGAATATTTTTATTTACGTGAGGAAGGCTGGAAAGTGGGCCCAGGAGATGGCTCAGTGAGCAAAATGCTTGCCTCACACTCATAACAACCTCAGTTCAGATCCTCAGAACGCGTGTCAAAAGCCTAAAATCCTGTGCCAGTGAGATGGGAGGCAGAGATGGTGAACCCCTGGAGCTCACTGGTAGATAGTTGTTGTGGATATTACTCTATATAAGAAAAAACACTGATGGCCAATGACCAGACAGGAAGTATAGGTGGGACAAGGAGAGAGGAAAATTAGGGAAACAAAAAAAAGGGGAGAGACACTGCAGCCACCGCCAGGACAAGCGACATGTAAAGATGCCGGTAAGCCACCAGCCACGTGACAAGGTATAGATTTATAAAAATGGGTTAATTTAAGATAAAAAAAAAAACAGTTAACAAAAAGCCTGCCACGGCCATACAGTTTATAAGTATTATAAGCGTCTAAATGATTATTTTATATGTGGATTGTGGGACTGTGGGGCTTGGTAAAAGCTAGAAAAAAGCCCTCCAACAACAGATAGTTACTCAAGCCTTTTTGGTGAAGTTCCAGATCATCAGCAGACCTGTCTCAAAGAAAGGGTGGAGTAAAGGTCACACCTGAGGAATTGTCCTCTGACCTTCACACACACTCCACACGTGGGCACATGCACAACCTCCCACCACAAACATGCACACACCAGAGAGAGAGACACGGACAGAAGCAGGGGAGTGTATTAGGAGTTATGGAAAGTCGTGGTGGCTGGGTAGAGGCCATCTGGGTTGCATGGCAAAACTGTAATCTGGGGGAGGGGGGGACATGAAGGGAAATTTTCAGTCTATACTTCATGACATTAACTTTTCCTTCAAACTTTTCATTTGAAATTTCACAGTCGCTAGATTAGTGTGATCACCACAACGAAACCCAGAAGCCGTCCCAGCAGACAGACACCTCTAGTGTGACACCGGAACAGCCACATCCATCCTGCTCCTCCTCTCATCCCGCTTAGCCCTGTCCCAGTCACTGTCTGGGTACCACATCGCCAGAATGCTGTCCCACTGAGACTGCTCCACAGACGGAATCATGTAGCCTTTTGAGACCAGAACTACACACACACACACACACACACACACACACACTCATAATTACCTTGAAACTCACCCACATTGTTGTCTGTCCACTCCTCTTTATTCTGGATAGGGCATTCCCTGGGGACGTGTGTGGTGTGTGTGTGTGTTGTGTGTGTGTATGTGTGTGTGTTGTGTGTGTGGTGTGTGTGTGTGTGTGGTGTGTGTGTGCGGTGTATGTGTGTGTATGTGTGTGGTGTGTGTGTGTGGTGTATGTATGTGGTGTGTGTGTGTGTGTGGTGTGTGTGTGCGGTGTATGTGTGTGTATGTGTGTGGTGTGTGTGTGTGGTGTATGTGTGTGGTGTGTGTGTGTGTGTGTGTGTGTGTGCGCGCACGCCCGAGCGCCGGAACCATTCACTGCTCAAGGGTAAGTTCTCCCAGCATTTGGCTGTTACAAATAAAGCTACTACTATAAAAACCCATGAACATGTTTTTCTGTTTTTCTTCCTTTTTTTTAATTTTGAGGCTGGCTCTCGTTGTGTAGCCCAGGCTGGCCTCCCACTCAAGGCTCTCCTCCTCAAACTACCAAGTAACTTTATTTCTTTAGGGTAAATGTCTAAGGGTACAATCGCAGAGTCACATGGTACACACAAATATTTAACTTTCTTAACTCCCCTAAGCCAGTACAGTTACAGTACCTGTAATCCTAATACTTGGGAGGCTGAGACAGGTAGATAGGGAGTTCAAGGCCAGCCTGAGCTATAAGGAAAGACCTTATGTCAAAAAAATTTTTTTTTAATTTCTTAAGTCTCCAAGTTTTCCAGATTGACATTTGATTTTTTGTATAAGTATATGAGGGTTTGCATGTGCAATGTTTGTATACCTGGTGCCTGCTGAGGTCAGAAGAGGTCATTGGATCCCTTGGAACCGAAGTTACAGAGGTTGTGAGCTACTGTGTGGGTGCTGGGAACCCAACCCAGGTCCTGCGCAAGAGTCACAAGTTCCCTAACCACTGAGCCATCGCTCCACCCACCTTGCTGGCAATGATTTTTTGAAGTATGTTTTAGAACAACAGGGTTGATGTTGTAGATCCTACCCGCAGAGCACTTGCCTAACACGCACATGTCTTGGGTCCCACCACAAGCACTAGGATTTTAAATTCCTTAAAAAAAAAAAAAAAAAAAAAGACAAAGCCAAGAATGTTGGTAAGGTTGCTGAATTGGATCCAGGGGATCCCTAGTTGACATGGTGTATGATCCAGCCTTAAACCAGACTCTCTCTCTTCCCCCAGGTGTGGTGCAGATAGTGGAGGTGATTTTGAATGGCATGGTTCTCATATGCATCGTGGCCTCCTACTTCGTCCTGGCTGGATTCAGCGCCAGCTTTGCCAGCGGCAGCGGCTTCGGGAATAACTACTACTCACCTTTTGAGGGCACGGAGCTGGAGCAGGTTCGGCAGCTGGACCAGCGGTACACGATCCTGCGGTCGCCCCTGATCTATGGTGGCGTGGCTGTTTCCCTAGGGATGGGCGTCCTCACGATGGGCGTTTTACTGCGGGGAGCCAAGAGTCTGAGGAAGCTGCCTGGGAGGTGGCTGCTGCTGGAGGCCGCCTTCAGCCTCTTGGCCGCAGCAGGCTACTGCGTTGGCATTGGCATTTACCTGCACACTGCATTGCGCATCAATTCCACCGACACCTGCAAAACCAGAGAGAGGCTCTACGCCCGCAGGGGTCTCACCTGGATGAACTGCCAGCTGGCGGGCACTGATGGGGCAGCGGCCACCTTCGCTTGTCTTCTGGTGATTATGTACACGGCCAGCGTGGTGCTGGCCCTGCGGGCCTACCGAGAACAGAAGCGCTGCAAAGACAGCCAGGAACAGCACAGAAATTACAGTGATGTTCCAGAATACGTGTGGTCTGGGACGCTCTAAGGAGATCTGGACTGTCCTTTGTTCCTCCCCTACAAGCGCGTGGGTAGACAACCATGATTTCCTAAGCTTCCCCCAGGCACCGCAGCAGAGTTAACTTGTCAGTCTGTTGGCGGACCCCATGAAAGCTTGGGGGAGCAGGGAGGTCCTATTTGCTGAAAAGAGCCATCTGGCAATCCTGGGTATGCCCTTGTGGTAGGGCTCTTGCCATGTTGTGAGGTGGATAGTGTTAAGTAGGAGACTAGCCAAAGGCATTCTGAGAGCCGAGAGCACATCAGCGGGTAGTATATGCGGAGCCACCAGAGAAATCCTCCCTCAGCTGTCAACAGCTATAGTGGAAAACATGAGAAAAGGCAAGTTTCAGGACCGGAGAGATGGTTCAGCTGTTGAAAGCACCGGCTGCTCTTACGGAGGATCCAGGTTCCCTTCCCAGCACCCACATGTCTCACAACAGTCCAGAACTCCAGTTCGTCTTCTGGACTCCAGGGGCACTTCATGAGCATGGTGGTGCACATGCAAGCAAGCAAGCACTCAGATGTGTAAAATTAAAATCCTTTTTTTTGTTTGTTTGTTTTAAAGGGGCAACAGCGTACTGTTGTACTTGGCAGTTGTGGGATTGGGTTCCAATGAGTAACTATTTCTCTTTCCTTCCCAGAGGGAGCTACTCTGTTGTGAAGGGCTAACATGGCAGTTCTCCAGAGATTGGAAGAGGGGTTGGGCTTCTTACACAGGAAGGGAGATACTTTTAGCTTGATCCTCTTTAGGATTCCAGTCTCACAGACCAGGGAAAAACGTTTTCCACTGGCTGTTCCAAGTAGGTGTGTGTGTGTGTGTGTGTGTGTGTGTGTGTGTGTGTGTGTGTGGTGGTAGCTGGAGGGAGGGAGTTCATTTGGAATTAACTTTATTTTTTTTTTATTTTTTTTTTTTTCGAGACAGGGTTTCTCTGTGTAGCTTTGCGCCTTTTTCCTGGAACTCATTTGGTAGCCCAGGCTGGCCTCGAACTCACAAAGATCCGCCTGCCTCTGCCTCCCGAGTGCTGGGATTAAAGGCGTGCGCCACCACCGCCCGTCAAACTTTATTTTTAAACACAAGTCTTCAATGGCTGGAGAGATGGCTCTGTGGGTGAAGGCATCTACTGCCAAGCCTGATGACTGGAGTTTGACCCCTGGGACCCACAAGGTGGAAATAGAGAATGGACTCCCTCGGGTTGTCCTATGCACCCCTGGGCACACCATGCATGTGCACACCCACACACGTACATAGGTAATTCCTGTAGGGCCTGTCCAAAATAAAGGTTCACAAGTAAACCTCATGCAGAAATGAGAAGACAGGGGCTGGAGAGATGGCCAGGCAGTTAAGAGCGCTTTACTGCTCTTACAGAGGACCCAGGTTCAGTTCCCAGGACCCACATGGCAGCTCACAGCCATCTGTAACTCCAGTTGCAGGGACCCAACACCCCATTCTGCTGTCCGGAGGTACCAGGCACACAGATTACACACATACATACAGGCAGGCAAACATTCAAATGTAAAATAAAAATGAAGGAATCTTTTAAGAAATGAAGCAAAGCTCTGGGGAAGACAACTACCAGGAAATCCCTACTGTTTGGCTGGAATGTCTACTTCCCCATGTCACCCTTGGCCTGAGTATTAACTAGTGTCCCACACTAAGACTTGATGAGTGGCAAAGAAACTTGAACAATAGCCAAATTCAAGTATGTACCCCTCAACAAGAGACTAGCATCCCAACACACTATTCTCATTGTTTCCCGGGTGTTCTGCCCACCTTGGGTCTTTCACTGGATAAAGGAGACTTTGACCTATGGCCCCAGCCCTGTGCTCGCTGGCTCCTGAGCAGCTCCTCTTCTGATTGGAGCCCATCAGTGATTAATTACACTGCCATAGGTCCGGAGTTCAGGGCTGGAAACCCTCTAGCAAACTTGATAGGATTCGTCATTTGTCAGGCATGCTAGGACCGGTTAGTTGAGTGCTACAGATGAGGGGACAAGGTCCAAGAAGAGCAAGGGCTGATGTTCCTTACAGTGACTCACTGTGACATTGTTGTACAGTGAGTGGTAAAAGCCCTACCTATCGTTCTGGTTACATTCAGCACTGATGACAGATGCTGTTATTTCTGTTCAATGACAAAAAATGCCTGACACAGGTTAACTTTCCTAGTCACAAAACCTTTAAGCAGCAGAGGTAAGACTTGGACAGGCTGGGCGGTGGTGTGGCACGCCTTTAATCCCAGCACTCAGGAGGCAGAGCCAGGCAGATCTCTGTGAGTTCAAGGTCAGCCTGGTCTACAAAGTGAGTTCCAGGAAAGGCGCAAAACTACACAGAGAAACCCTGTCTTGAAAAACAAAAAACAAAACAAACAAACAAAAAAAAAGACTTGGACACAGGCTAGAGAGACGGCTTAGCAGTTAAGAGCATCTGCTGCTTTTCCCAGCACTCAATCACGTTTCACAACCTCCTACAATTTAAGCTCCAGGGACCTGATACCCTCTTCGGGACCCAACAGGCACCTGCGCTCACACGTGCACATACCCACACATACGTACACATGGATAATATATATATATATATATATACACACACACATATACATACATACATACATACACACACACATATATATACATACACACACACACACACACACACACACACATATATTTGGACACTCTGACTCACATTAGAGGGTGTTACAAGTAAAAGACAAGTTCTTGTGGCCTTTGGGACACCAGGAAATACCACAGGAAGTGGAGAACAAACTCAGACGCATCTCTTTTGCCATCCTAGCCTATGTAATGTGTCTCATGGGACCGTGGTATCAAGAGGTGGAGGTTCAGTGCTTGCCTGACACACCCAAAGAGCTTAGAGTGCTGCTAATAAACCAAGCTTTTAAAATGTTGATGCCAGACAAAGAGGAAGTCTTCAAGATGACTTTAACATGGCCTTTACTTGGACCTAGAGGTAGCTGATCTTGCCGGAAATCCACAGGCTAGAAGACATCCAGAGAGGCCAGAGGTAGTACCAGTCTTAACTGGATAGCGATCATCTCATAGGCCAACACTCGCCAAGTCTAAAGTCCTGGTGCCCCACCTTCCAGAAGGCGTGCCGACCAGGCCAGTTAGCTGCCTGGCTCCCATATCACTGCCAGCTGTGCCTTACTTAAGGTGCTACAGCAGCTCATAAACCAGTTTCCTCAGCTAATAACTCTCTTAAGAACTATGCTGTCTGTAGTGAGCTTTAGGGAAGTGTCTCAGAGCGTAGACTGACCCCAAACTCATAATGTAGCCATAGCTGGCTTTGAACTCTGAGCCTCCTGCCTCCAGCTCCCAAGTGCTGGAGTTACAGACATGTGCCACTATGCCTAGGAGGCATTTCTTTAAACATAAACCAAAGAAGAATCTTCAGTGAATGTCTTTGTTGCTATTTCAGCAAAGAGGCGCAAAGGATTGTGTGTGGTCTCCAGGGTCCACTCTGACTGAAGCCTTGGTCTCCAGGATGGCTGTTGTTTTGGGGAGGTGGGTTCTATTGGGAGGTTCTTAGGTCACTGGGAGCATGATGTGGCAAATGGTTCTCATGGGATTCCTGGGCAGTTCCTGGTCACTTACTGTGATGTGAGCAGTCCAGAACTGACCTGATGGTGTACCCCTGAACCTTCAGAACTGAGCTAGAAAATAAGGTCAATCTGGCTTAATACGCCCCTCGCTGATTACTAGGGTTGACTAGGTTTGTCTGGCTAAGAGGTGTCCCATTCTCTCCCCACTATTCCATGCATCTCTCTGAAAACCAATCTGCTAGACCTCTAAGTAACCTCAAAACTGTGAACTAAACAAACATCTTTCTCTTCATAAATTACCTATGTCAGCTATTTTGTTACAGTGACACACAGCTAACAGAAAAACTACACTATTTTCATATGGGGAGAGAGAACATTCTTGTTGGAGCACACAGCCACTGGTAGGTTTTCCCTGTTCCAGAGCATGGCCCCACACTCGTGATCTTATAGGCAGTACTAACTGGACTTAGTAGGAAGTTATAAAACAAAATGAAGTTGGGGGGGGTGTTGGAGGAAGTTAGAGGGAGAAAATGGGGGACAGACATGATTATATTTCATTGTATACCTGTATGAAACACTTTATTCATTGTCTTAATTCACAGTTTATAGGGCCATCAAATGGGTTTTGCATTTTGTTCTTCTTTTTCCCTTAAAGAAAAATTAGAAATGATCCTAAACATATTTTTAGTAAAGAACCTAATTCTGCATACAATTATAGTTCTCCATAAACTGTTTATAAATCAAAGGCATGGAAAAGATATTCCATTTTATTTTATTTATTGTTATTATTTTTTACAAACAATAGATTTGCTGCAACATGCTCTGGCTCATATTATTGAATTAAAAAATTTAACACATTTCAAAAATATCAAAAATACACTATAATGAGTCTTAGGACTACAATACGACAATGATTGCACAAAAACCAAAGATATGAATGAGCCCACTGTTTGGATGGGTCCACTGGCAACAGTGGGAGAGAACCCTACAGCATCTGGGAAAGGGGCATGAGATTTAGATACAAGGAGCAAATGCTGATTGGCTGATCACCAAATGACGATTACAGAGCAGATGTACGTAGCTGCTTCTCTCAGTCTAGAGAGTGCTTGCCCAACCACAGGGCAAAGTCACTACCCGGAGAGAAAGATTAACCTGCCTTGGGGAGTCTGAAAGGCTCCACCCAGAGGGAAGTAAAAAGTGACACAAGACAGTTCTACAGTGATGCTGCAGACATCACCAGATGGCTTGGAGACGGATTCTTTAGTAATTGGTACATTTATCAGTAACAGCCAAGTGCTCCCTTGGAGGTCTCTTCATGAATAATTATTGAATAGATAGAGAAGGTGAGCCTGTGGTTTCCAAGTACCTGCTTTTGCTGAAGGTCTACACAGAAAGAAGAGCACTGTTGGATATTCAGAGGATCAGCCCAATCCGAATGCCTGGAAAACAGCGCTCATCACACACACTGTAATAGCACCCAGAGATTACCAGCTGCTCAGACGGCTCTTCTGTACACCAGGGAAATGAGTTCACTGATTATTGCACGTGTATGCTCCACAGTAGTGTAATCAAGCCTTGCTTGTGTCAGGAGTGGTCTGCTCAATGACTGGACTCCAGAGAGGCATCAGAACTTTATTTCCTATCAACACTGGGATTTCCAGTTGTCTGTCCACTGGGTTAAAACAATACCTTGGCTGGAGGGCACAGACATTCTTTTTTTGCCAGTGAGCCTCCTGAACTGCACCTATAGCCGGATGTGTTCTTCCTTCAGAAACCCTGTTTGTGTGGTTTTGTTGAGGAAGGGACTTATGCATACCAGACTGGATTTGAATTCTCTCTGTAGCCAAGGATAACCCTGAATTCCTGACCCTCCTGCTTCCACCTCCCAAGTGAGGATTTGCAATTGCATACAACTATCCCATCACACCCAGTGTCAGAAATTCTCTTAAATTAATGGGAGATGCAGGCAGACTCAAGAATCAGAGAGCGGGCTCTCTATGTAAGAGGTAACCGGTACTCTGGTCACCTGGAGAACACACACTGGGTAAAGGGAAGGGATCATACTCACCTGACAGCCTATCCAGATAACAACATCAGCCAATCACCTCATGGCCACAGGAGGCGTGTATTATGTTTTGGGGAATGGGCTATGGCCTTTTAACCCTCTGTTTTTAATACAGAGTAATGATAGGACATGGAAGAAAGGCAATTACAAACACAGAACCATAGGTTTTGGTTTGGTCTACACTGAGGTCTCTCAACACAACCTAAGGAATCCCAAAACTCCACCACAAAGGACACTGGTACCGCAGAGTTCCACTAACCCAAAAGCAAGGATGTTTCCTTCTGTCCAGGTCATTTCAGGACTGAGTTTTGAGGTGACATTAGTGAATGGGGTGGTAAACAAACAGAAGACAGGCAAACAGATCACACATGAAGACACTCTTTCTAACACTATGCTACTAAGTGCTATTTTTTCAAATAACTGATTTCTCGACACCACCATTCTACAGCTCAAAGGGTCTGCGGGGGAGGCTGCCTTACATCATCCACACCTTGTGTTTTTCCTTCATTCTCATTTTCTTTCTTTTTTTCATTTTCCCTATATAAAAATAAGGTGGCAACACAGTTTCACGTCTCTCTAACACACCTAAACTCTGTATAAGCTACTGTGTCCCCACCCCAAATCAAAGACCTGAGTTCTAACATTTTCCAGTAACTGACAGTAGTTTGACAGAAGGAAGGGAAGCGTTCCTGAAGACTTGGGGGCTCAAGTTCAAATTTTTGAGGGCTAAACGTTAGGCAGCCCCTGGAGTGATATAGCACCACCCCGCCCCCTGCAATGTAACCCACTGACGTGCACATGAGCACAGGGCCTCTGAAGACAGAATTATCTGTGAAAGAGCATCTGTTGTTTAGTATTGCTTTGACCAAAAACTCCCTCTCCAAACACAAAAAAAAAATACATGCTTTCAATCTTATATTTAACATTTTGTGTCTGATAAAGCAAATTAAAATTTGTTCCAATCTATTTTTTTAGTTGTGCAATATTCTAAAACTTCACAGTACATTTTCCACTGAGTAAAATCAAGCAATCCCAAAATTTGTATCAATAAATAGAAATTAGTTTCCTAAGTAAACCTACTGGAAAAAGCAACAGAAAAACACAAGAAGCTGTAATTTGCTATGGTTATGTGGAATATGGAAAAAGAAATTACCAGTTTTCTGTACGCTTAGCAATTTTTCAGTTGAATAGTCTTTCTTACCCTGGTGTTGAGCCCAGCACTCTGAGCCAGGTCAGCAAATCAGCAGTATTCAGAAGGGCACAGTGTCAAACACTACAGGGTGAGTGTTCTAGAAAGACATCCTGCTCTTGAGAGAGGAGCAAGTCTAACCCATGAACTCCGCCTGCGTATGTTCCTCATTGGTTTCCTGTTGCAGGCTCACTTGCTATAACTCAAGGTGTCAGCCTACCTGTTCAGAGCTGTCTGCCAACTCTCCCATGCAGAGAAAGAGGCCAATCCACAAGGAGCTGCCTTGTGATCCTAGTTCCTAGCAGGGGTCAGCTTATCCAGGGCCGAGTCTCTTTTTGACCTGGAGGAAGGAGTCTTAGTTCTCACTCCTTCCCCATCTTCCTCCACAGAATAAAACTTCCCACCCCAAGTTTCTCAGGAGTTTTCATAGCCTGACATTCAACAGATCAATTTCTACAACCCTTCCAAGTACCCTCAAAGGAGGCCCCACCCCTGAGTTACCTCTGGACAAAGGAGCTGGGCTGCCTCTACGAAGACTGGCTCGAGTGCAGATTCAAACAAAGATTCACAGTCGATGCAAAGTGCTCATTACATAACATTACAGACATAAATTACCTGCTTGATTGGTTCTGCATCTCCAATAGACATCATTTTGATAGGCTGTATTCTCGTAGAGAATAAAAAGCCATGTGACTAGTCACATCACACCCCACTAGTTAGCTGAGACATAAGGTGATCTCTCTGTCACAGAGATCCATCAGCAGCAATTAGTAAAGGGGATCAACTTCAGTTACTTCCTCCACAGAAACAGTCCCTTTCCTGCCCAGGCAGGCAAGTTCTCAAATGATCCTAGGAGAGAAAGGGTTAATGGCAGGTGGCAGGACTAACACAGAATAGCATCTGCTGTCTCCCAGCAACGCTGGGAGTCCAGTGAAGGTTCACTGTGCAGCTTAACACTGATGGTGGTACTAGCTCATCCAGAACCAGACCCTGATAGTGCTCAACTTTTTGGCTCCAAATTCTATTCCACACATCTATGGTTTGAAACACTGAGGCAAAGCATCTCCTGAAGGTCCCTTCCCCAATACCACATAGCCCTCCCTTCTGCTGTGCCCCCTTGGGGCAGAATCACAGCGCTGTATCAAACTCCTCCAGGGGCTCGGTCCGCTCCTCTTCACTGGGCTCGGGCTCAGGCCTGTTCTCCTGGTGCTGTTTCATCTGCTCCTTCACTTCTTCTTCCAGGTCACGGGGGACAACAAACTGATCCTCTGGTTCCAGCTGAGTGGGGGCAGCAAAATAGCCAGTCTTCCTTCTGGGTGCTTCTGTGGCCACCTCAATGAGGTTCAGGCTGTCTTCTAGGGGCACGATGGAGCCATTGGAGAGTTTCTTCCCATACAGACAGGAAGTGGAGGGGGACTTCTGGAGCTCCGTCTTGTCTTTGTTCACTGGCAGAAGTATACCACTATTCACACTGTTCTGTCTTCGGATCCCAAAAGCCAACCCTCTACCATGTTCCTCTGGACACGGGGTGGAAGAATTCTTTGGGAGAGTAGGGGAATTCTCGAGGTCTCTTCCTCGGCAGCAGTGGATGTCTACCTCCACCTCCACCCTGCTACCATTGGTTATGACCCCTTCCACAGGCTGGTCATCGTCACTGTCCAGTCCGTTGTCAGACTGATTGCTGGAGAAAGTGGCACAAGAAGGCTGGCGCTGGAAAACTCCTGAAGTGGGTACTGGGTGCAGGCTGCAGCGCCTCTCTGGCCTTGGCAGCAGGCTGGCCTCCAGACCCCCAGGGTTATGCTCGTCAGAAGCGGTGGAACCCACTTCGCTGCTCACCTCTGAGGTGGACATCTCACTGCTGAACTCTGAGGCAATCCCACTACTAGAGGAGGGAGTGGTTGGCTTGGGGGCGTCCTTGATGGCGGCAGTTGAAGCAAATCCCACAGGGCCTGGAAGGGTGAGCCCGGTCATTTCACAGGTGCAGCCTTCCTCACCAATGTTCAAATAAACCACCATCGCCCCCACATTATCCTGACAGCCATAGCTCTGCGCTAATGTGCACAGCTTCTTAGCAGCAGCTAGTGGGTCTTGTACGTGACGCACTGCGTTGATAGCTTCTAAATATGACAAGTGTTCCCATAGTGCTTTGTTCCCCAAAATCAGCAATTCATCTTGAATGGTAAGTGGAGTGGAAGATATATGGGGCTTGGGGAGGATCCACGGGTAGAGGTATGTACATCCCAGCATCCGGGTACAGCAGGTTACCCCATTCACCTTGTTGTCCTAGAGGTGAGAAAAACAAATTCTGAGAAAAAAACAATAGTGATATTTGGTCTTTTTCTAAATCACAATGTTTAGGGAGAGAATGGGGCCTGGCATGGGCTTTTGAAACCTCAAAGCCAGCCCCCACCGTCTCCCCACCCCCATAATGACACTACTACCTCCAGCAAGGCCACACTTACTCCAATAAGGCCACACCTCCTAATCCTTCTCAAATACTGCCACTCCCTGATGACTAAGCATTCAAATATATGAACCTATGGGGCCATTCTTATTTAAACCATCACAGGAATGTATAGTAGAAACAAATTTATATATTCTTTGTTCTAGGAGCAGTACAAGTGGACTCATAAAATAAATGTATAAAAGTTTAAAACAAAATACCATACCATTATTATACCAAGGAGTTGAGAGGATTAAAGTTAAATCCAATTAAAATTACGTGACTAATAGGCAGTACTACCTCAAAAGATGCTTGTTCTAACATGAAGGCCAGGCCTCAGAATACCCTTAAATAGAGAGATGTGTTTGAGAGACAATAAACAGAAACTGTCACCAGTTCTTCTCACTAGTGTCTTTTCGAGGCCCAAACTCAGATGGCATGTTAAAGACGCAGTGGAACTAAGCAGATCTCAAAGGGGTTAGAAACGCTTTGGCGCTAAAGCATTAAACAAGTCCTTAAAAAGGAGTCTGAATCCCAATCTCTTGTTGAGACTGTGACCAGAATGAATGGCCTCAACAAGTACCTGGGCGAGTCTACACCAAGAGAAAAAGAATTGCCCTGGCTGCAGATGGGAATGGACATAGACTGGACACTTTCATATTGATACTCTTCATGAAAAACAAACACAATCTCGAACATCATCAAGATGTTAATTTCATAGCTGCAGTTATCCTTTGAGTGAAGCAAAGTTTGCACTTATAAGACTTTATCACAAATGCTAAACTTTATTTTCTTCATATAAAATAGAAATAAAAGTACTTCCTTCATGAGAGTTAAAATTATGAAGACACTTGGAAAATAACATCTATGATTAGAATAAACATAAAAATATTTCACAATTGTCTAGAACCTAAAAAATCTAAATAGTATTGTCTATTAAAAAAGATTATTCTATAAAAAACAGACTAGTCAAATAAAATAGTCTTTTATCTTCCGTTTGTCTTGACTGAGTGATGACCTTCCTAAGACTAATACACTGTTAACTCCAGAATCTTCAGTGTCAGCCACAATAAGATACTATTGACTGTGTACTTCCTTGGACAGACTCTAAGGTGGATAGGACTGACTTGTATAGAACTCCGATAGGATAAAAGGGTAGATTATTGGATCTACTCTGGAAAAAAAAGGGAGGATATAGATATGATAACATAAAATAGTAGATTACTGAATCTATTTTTAAAAAGAAACTACTAGTTTTAAATATTTTACATTGGATTTTTGTATATTGTATACAAATTTTGTATATTGATACAAATTTGAGATTAATATTGTTAGAACATACTGTATTTACATTTTAATCTTGTTCAAGGTATTGTACCAATTTAACAATATATTGCAAATTTCTAGTCCTTGAAAGTTATTATTACAAACTAATTAGGATATAAAGAGATGCATGTTAGCAGTTAGTTATTACAATCAAACTTGTAGTCATGTTAAGTATATTTTCAAGGTCAAACAGACATACATTTTAGATAGACAAGTCCGTCTTCAAACACTTCAGAGATCTACAGAATATGGCATTTAAAATGTTTTAAGAACTTGGACTTTTCTTGACAGTGAGACACATCTACTCCTGGCAGCAACAATTACTTCAAAGAAATTGGTGAGCATATGGAGTATGTTTTCTTTATGGCAAAAGCTAGCCATGTAGGTAAAGAAAATGTCCTTGCCTCGACTGCTGACAGTATGCTGTCCAAATGAGACAAGCAGGACACAAAAGAAAGGACTGCTGAGCTTTGCCAAGACAAGGTAGAACAGCCCTTCAGAATGTCCTGTTTCACAGAAAAGTCTGTCAAATATGCTAGGCTGGTACGCCAAAGACGGATAGCCCAATGTTGCAGAGGCACCTTGGGTGACTGCCCAGGCAGCCAGCTGTCTCTCATTTCTCACAATGTTTGAAAGCCACTTGCTTGCACTTCCTGTTTACTCAGTATTATTGCCTACTCGGGTCTCTGGAGTTGAAGACTAGATAGTTATAGTTTTCCTTGTTAACAACTTCAGAAAAGAAACTTGCTAAAGAGGTTTAAAGTGTATAAGTTTGAGAGAGTTCAAAAGATAGTTTTCAGTTGATAATACAAGTTAGGATAGAAAGTGAATTAGGTACAACACTGTGGACTCATCAAAATAGTATAAATAATATTTTCTCTGAATTTGTCAAGTGTTAATGGACTAGACAGTATTAATGTAATTATTGCCTACATATACTGTATATAGTTATTGTACTTATTGTATGTAGTTTTTCTTATATTCGTTATAATCCTCTTTTATTTTAGACAAAAAGAGGAAATGTGGTGATATTTTGTGTATGCGCTAACAAATAAAACTTGCCTGAAGATCAGAGGGCAAAGCCAGCCACTAGTTGGCCATAGAGGCAAGCAGTGGTGGCACACACCTTTAATCCCAGCACTTGGGATCTCATGCCTTTGCTCCCAGTACTTGGAAAGCACACATGCCTTCAATCCCAGCACTAGGGAGGCTGAGACAGGAAGTGATATGACTGGGCAGAGAAAAGGGATATAAGGCAGGAGGAGACAGGAGCTCAACACTTTCAGGCTGAGGATTTGGTAGAGGTAAGGAGTCTCTCTAGTAGTTGGCTGTTCTGCTTCTCTGATCTTTCAGCTTTTAGTCTGATATCTGGCTCCAGAAGATAAAATATACAAAAACATGAATAACCTTGGGTTTGTCAATGCAGTTTTAGATTTAATACCATGAAACAGAAAACAGAATTTCTGTCATTAAAACTACTCAGGTGTGTAAGATGGCTCAGCAGCTAAAGGCACTTGCTGTGCAAGCCTGGAGACCTGAGTTCAATCCCTGGAACCCACATAAAGTGAAAGGAGAGAACTGATTCCAGAAAGTACTCCCCTACCCTCCACATGCAGTCTTGTGGCTGTGTTCCCCCTCCCAATTCATATCATGAATACACACATAATAATAAATAAATGAAATAAACTAAAAACCTTTTTTGCTAAAGCAGTGGTTCTCAACCTTGTTAATGCTGTGGCCCTTTAATAAGTTCCTCATGTTGTGGTGACCCCCAATCATAAAATTATTTTCGTTGCTACTTTGTAACTGTAATTTTGCTACTGTTATGAATCATGATGTAAATATCTGTGTTTCCTGATGGTCTTAGGAGACCCCTGTAAAGGGTTGTTTGACCTACCCAAAGGGTTCACAGCAGCTCATAGGTTGAGAACCACTTGCTAAAGACACCATTAGGGGAATGGAAAGATAAGGCATAGACTGAGAAGTATTTATTGAGCACATACGTAATAAAAGACTTCCTTCTAAAATATACAAAGAAATCTCTTGATACGTGCCTTTAATCCTAGCACTAGGGAGGCAAGCAGGTGGATCTCTATGAGTTCAAGGCCAGCCTGGCCTACAGAGCAAGTTCTAGGACAGCCAAGGATACAGAGAAAAACCCTGTCTTGAAAAACTAAAAAAAAAAAAAAAAAAAAAAAAAAAAAAAAAAGCAAAGAAAAATCTTAAAATTCAACCACAAATAAAATCCCAATCCCATCCCATTTAAAATGGGCATAAGACATGAATTTTCTTTGCAGCAAACAATGTTCATCTATAACTACTACTTTCAGAAGCAAAGGTTATACTGATCTCTAGGAAAAGAAAGACTATAAACTGCTTGATCCTTCCTCATGACAACAGAGTGAGTGAACTGTGCAGTAAGCACGGGAACAATACTGAGCACCTCAACAGCTTTTCCTGCTGAGAAGAACAAAGCCTGGTGAGCTGGGGCCTCACTGAGGTGACCACAGCCTTCACATTACCTGCCAGCCACTCACTCGGTCACCAACTTCAACTTCTCATTTTTGCTTCTCGCTAGTCACTAACTGCTCAGTGGATTTTGTTCTATTTTATTCTCAGACATGGTCTCACTGTGTAGTCATTGCTGTCCAGAACTCCCTATGGGAGTCCAAGGCTGGCCTTGAACTCAGATTCACCTCTCTCCCTCCCTCCCCAGGGCTGGGATCCAAGGCACCACACCAGTCTACAGAGTTTCCTTTAATACTGTTACTGAAGCCATATGAAGAGAAGCTTTATCGGGGATGAACACGATTTACCAGTCACGAGAAGAAGAAAATGGACTCTCTCTGCCTCTATTCAAACAGCTTTCACTGATCTGAGGAGGAGACCTGACTGGAAGGGAGCAAGATGTACCTCTGTTATGATGGCTTTCTGATCCTTCACCCTCTGCGCCTCCTCTGGGTCCTGCTCCAGGCTAAAGATTTTAGAAAGTGATACTGGCTTCCCACCTCGGCACAGGACTGCTTGGCATGTGCCAACATTGGCTACAGTCAGGCTAAAACTACTTGTTGGATCGGCGCTGTCGGGTCGAATGTAGCACAGGAGAGCAGAGGAACCCAGCTTCTGGCCAGCCATTCCTAATTTCCTGTGTAGAAAGAAAAGAAACAAAGACATGGCGTCTAGTTTTAGAGGAAGCAGCAGTCTTTTACACCCATAGCAAACCCTCACCCTCATCTACCCAGGGCAGACTCTTGCTAGGGGTGGTGGTGGTGGTGGTGGTGGTGGTGGTAAAGAACCTACCTAGTCTAAGCTGGGTGGCGGTGGCACACACCTTTAGTCCTAGCACTCGGGAAAACAGAGGCAGGCAGAACTCTGTGAGTTCAAGGTCGGCCTGGTCTACAGAGGGAGATCCAGGACAGGCACCAAATCTACACAGAGAAACTGTCTCAAAAAAAAAAAAAAAAAAAAAAAAATTCCTAGTCTAGCACTCTCAGCTGACAAAGACTTTAAATGGTTTTTTTTTTTTTTTTTTTTTTTTTCGAGACAGGTTTCTTTGTGTAGCTTTGCGCTTTCCTGGAACTCACTTGTAGCCAGGCTGGCTCGAACTCACAGAGATCCGCTGCTCTGCCTCCGAGTGCTGGCTTAAAGGCGTGCGCACACGCCGCTAAAGGGTTTTATAGGGCACAAGTGGGGGCATCTTTCTCCACTGTTTCTATGTCTGATCGGAGACTTCCCCATTCAGGAGCTTTTAGACTTCAGCACATGAGCTGCACATGGAGGGCCTGATCACTGTCAGAGCAGAATGCTGGGCCCTGGCCCCAACCTTAGAGCTTCTGATTTGGGGCAAGAGGCTGGCTGTACATGTCTAACAAGTTTCTAGTAAGAATGCTGAGAATGCTCTCCTGGAAAAACACTTTGAGAAGCACATGGACAGTAAGTTCCTTGAGAGAGAGGCCATGACTCGCCTTGCGTTTCCTCCACACACATGATGTCCATGTGTCTGCACCCTGGAGGCAAGGCTAATCCACAGCAGACCCCACCAGAAGGATCTAGTTTCAAACTTCCTTTTCATATTTGTTGACTGTAGAATCCCAGCAAGTTCTTTCTCTAAGAAATCAAATTGATAAAATCCCTACCTATTTGGCTTGTTCTGAAAGATAAGGATGAAAACCATGTGGCACAGTACTTGGTCCTTGGCAGGTTCAAACTTCAGAATTCCCTTTTCCAAACTTCTGTCAAGTCTCTAGCCAGTACTACTGAAAAATTGACTCTTGTTCCAACACCCAGCTTTTCACCGTGGCGAGAGATACACCCAGTCCCAGCTCCAGGCTGCTCTGGTCTTGACCTTTCAGCTTTCTACTCTTAGCACTCTGCTCCTTTAGGCCACCTACCTGAAGTGCAAGGCACGCTTAGCTACTAAGAGAGTCTCAGAAGTTGGGAAGTAAGGATTTTGGCTCAGGTGTAAATGAGAAAGAGGAGTTAGATAAATCCCAACAATAAATATTCTAACACATAAACCTAACAAGTGCCTGTTGGCCTTCTGTAGGTCATCAACTAACTCTGGAGAATCTTAGGAAAGCACACGACCTTCTTCCCCTAAATGTCCATACACATTCAGGCATATAACCCCTAGCTTACATGTGCTGGCCTTCCCAGGTCCTTAGCAACAGTTGAGCAGAGAACTCCACAGATTCTTTTTTTTTTTTTTTTCCATTTCTATTTATTTATTTATTTTTCTATTATCAGCTTGATATAGTATAAATTCTTATCCTAATAGTGATAGTGAAATGTTTCATTGAGGCTTGCCCAGTAATTGAGTAAAACCAAAACTTATTATAATCCACAGTCGTCCTAGGGTCCCCCCTCCTATGTAGCCTCCCTGGTTCTGTGGGTTGCAGTCTGATTGTTCTTTGCTTTATATCAAGTATCCACTTATGAGTGAGCATATACCATGTTTGTCCTTCTGGGTTTGGGTTACCTCACTCAGGATGATATTTTCTAGTTCCATCCATTTGTCTGCAAATTTCATGCTGTCATTGTTTTTCTCTGCTGAGTAGTACTCCATTGTGTGTATGTACCACATTTTCTTTACCCATTTTTCAGTTGACGGGCATCTAGGTTGTTTCCAGGTTCTGGCTATTATGAATAATGCTGCTATGAACATAGTTGAGCATGTATCTTTGTGGTATGATTGAGCATTCCTTGGGTATATGCCCAAGAGGGGTATGGCTGGGTCTTGAGGCAGATCAATTCCCAATTTTCTGAGAAACCACCATACTGATTTCCACAGTGGTTGTACAAGTTTACATTCCCACCACCAGTGGAGGAGTGTTCCCTTTGCTCCGCATCTTCTCCAACATTGACTGTCATTGGTGTTTTTGATCATAGCCATTCTGACAGGTGTAAGGTGGTATCTCAGAGTCGTTTCAATTTGCATTTCTCTGATGATTAAGGATGTTGAGCATTTCTTTAAATGTCTTTCAGCCATTTGACCCCACAGATTCTTTTTTTTTTTTTGGTTTTCCGAGACAGGGTTTCTCTGTGTAGCTTTGCGCCTTTCCTGGAGCTCACTTGGTAGCCCAGGCTGGCCTCGAACTCACAGAGATCCGCCTGTCTCTGCCTCCCGAGTGCTGGGATTAAAGGCGTGCGCCACCACCGCCCGGCATTGACCCCACAGATTCTTTAAAGAGGCAATGACTACCACACTGCTGATACCAAAAGAATGTTGGTGTAGGAAGGTACAACATCTCTCTGTGATCCTGCAACTATAAGCAATGACCTTCAGCTTCTGAGATTTACTTTCTATAAGGAAAGTGGAGTTATGGATTAGTCAACCCACCTGCTTACCTGTGAGATACCAAGAAAGTATTGGCCATGAAAACTGTATCATTTGTTGAGTGCTGAACTTCTTCCAAAAGCACATCTGCCATCGTACACTGCAGCAGACGAGGGAGCTCTTCATTCCGGTCCCCATCAAACATGCCATACACAGCTCCTACCCCCTCTGCAAAGTTATCCATAGCCAGAGCAGACACACAAAGTCTGAAACAAGAAGATGAGGAACAAAATCACTTCTTAAGGGCATCTTCTTTTAAAAAGTATGAACTGAAGACAGAGAATCATTGTGGTAAATCTGTGTCCAGAAGGAGGCTATTAGATAAGACCATCAGGCAGCAGCTGACAGAGACAGCATTCTAAGAGGAGGGATTCGGTCATAGTCACAGGCTGGCCACAGTGATTGAGAATGCATTTTGTAGCCAGGTGCTGGTGGTGCAAGTCTTTAATCCCAGCACTCAGGAGGCAAAGGCGGGCGAATCTCTGAGTTCAAGGCCTGCCTGGTCTACAGAGTGAATTCCAGGACAGCCAAGGCCTCACAGAAAAACAAAACAAGACAAAAGAACTAATTTTGTCAGTGCTCTTCAGCCAAAGAGCATCAGGGCACACCTGCCAATGAAGCTGGGCTTATACTCCTTGCCCAAAGGAAGAATGCTCACCATAGAACCCTGGGTGCACAGACAAAAGGCGCAGGAACAAAACTTAGTATAGGATATGGGCTTTGGCTAGACCATCTCAGGAAAGACTGTGTACAGGAACAGAGAGTCATCTCAGACGGGGGCAATCAGAAATCAGTCTATATGGTTGGGCCTTATAATAAATTTCACTCATAGGAAAGGAAAATTCCATCAGAAAACCTTAAGAGGGGTTTAGTACTTTGGGAAATGCATATCCATTTTTTTCTCCTTCTTTATTATGGTTTTAGAAGGATCTCATCTCATGTTGAAACTCTGAGACTTATATTTGGGAGACTGTGGTGATATTATGTATACGCTCTAACAAATAAAGCTTGTCTGAAGACCAGAGGGCAGAGCCAACCACAGAGTTAGCCATATGATGGCGCACACCTTTAATCTGAGCACTCGGAAGGCAGAGGCAGACGGATCTCTGTAAATTCAAGGCCACCTGGACCACAGGAAATTAATCCAGTCTAAAAGAGAAAGAGAGCCAGGTGGTGATATCTCACACCTTCAATCCCAACACTTGTTGAGTCACACATCTTTAATTCCAGCACTAGGAAGATTGAGGTAGGAAATGATATGGCTGGGCAGAGAAAAGGATATAAGGTAGGAGCTTCCCCTTTTGGGTGAGGACTCAGGCATTCAGTCGGAAGGGGAAGATCCAGTCTCCACAAATCCTCAGACTGAAATTGAGAGATGGCTGTGGCTTGTTCCTTTGTCTCTCTCTGACCTTTCAGCATTTATCCTGGCATCTGGCTCCAGGTTTTTATTAAGGCCAATTAGGTTCATGCTACAGAGACAGACAGGACAACACAGTCTAGCTGTGAGCACTAGAGCAGGCCTAAGACGTCACGGACTGCCTTTTCTCTCTCCAGTCTCCAAGGCCAATATACTCACTTGTTTCTCTGCCCTGCCATCTCAGCCAGTCCATGGCTCCAGAAGGTTGACGTAACTGCAGAATCTGTGGTTGGCAAAGGCTTCTGGTCAATTTTCAGAGTTGTGATATGGCTGTGGGAGGTGAAGAAGGGAAGATTAGACCATATTCTTGTCTGTATTTTATAAGAACTATCAAAACAATAATGTGTTTTTAGAAAATTATCTTTTGACAGACTAAGACACATTTCCAGAGAGACTGAGTGCAAGTAGGGTGATGAATCTGTGGCTCTGATGTAGGAGAAGAAAAAGTGGTAGTGGAACAGAAGCTGAATATAGTTTCAATAATGTACAAAGGTTTCTTCACTTCCACCAAGTGTCTACTTATTGAAAGCAATATAAAGAGATCTTAAAACTATACATATGCATTGTCGCTTAGATGTCCAATTGTGACTGGTGCCAGACATATGTATGTCTGCCATGTAAAATAATTCAGTGTGTATCTCAGTAGAAATTAATCAAAGAGAACCACCTAGGAATGTTCTGGCTATTCCACTCTATTCTATCCTTTAATTAACTATCCTTTAATTAGCTGAGATTTCCATAGTCCAGAGATAACCCACTGATGGCTGAGACATAGATTTGATTTTAGATTTTTTTTTCCTACCTAAACATGTCCAAAGTCTTGTGTTCCAGAACCAGATTTGTATTTCCTGTCAGATCAAGGTCTTGTAAAGTAGCAGGCAGAGCCTCTGGAATTAGTATTTCTGTCAAGTCATTGCAACTCAGGTCTACAAACTGAGAAGGAATACAGAAATCAAAGGAGAATACATTATATTACAATCTCTAATTCTAAACACGCAAACTTTTAGAGCCTTACATGGAAACTTAATTTCTTTCCAGGAACAAATTAAGTATACTCAGATTTTACACTGAGCATATGAAAAGAGAACAATACCCATTCCTTATGTATGAAGAAAAGGGAAGAGTCAGCCATATTCATGGACAGCACATACTATCTTTGCAAAGCTATCAAAAGCTATAGAGATGTTGTCTGGTCATGTTGTTTAAGTAGTAGTTTTGTCAATATTCTTCAGCCAAAGACCTCTAGGGCACACCTGTGGTTAAAGTTGGTTGGTTCTCCTTGTAGCAATAGCGAACGCTCACCATGGAAGTCTTGGGGTGTACAGGGAAGAAAGTGTGGGAAGGAACCTAGTATAGGATTGGGGCTTTGGCTTGGCCATTTGAGGGACAGTCTAAGAAAGTAAAGGACTGCTGGGTGGCGGCGCACACCTTTAATCCCAGCACTCAGGAGGCAGAGGCAGGTAGATCTTTGTGAGTTCGAGGCCAGCCTGGTCTACAGAGTGAGTTCCAGGACAGGCTCCAAAGCTACACAGAGAAACCCTGTCTCAAAAAAAAAAAAAAAAAAAAAAAAAAAAAAAGAAAAAAAGAAAGAAAAAAAAAAAAAAAAAAAAAAAAAAAAAAAAAAAAGAAAGAAAAAAGAAAGAAAGAAAGAAAGAAAGAAAGAAAGAAAGAAAGAAAGAAAGAAAGAAAGAAGAGGACTGTACCCAATTGTGGTCTCTCAATGGATCTTACTGGTAGAGAAGGGAAATCAGCTCAAGAGAAAGTCTTGAGAGGAGAAGCAGTCTCCTTCACACTCCTTCTCTCTCACAAGAAAGGCAGCTCACGCCAACCCTTGCCGCTCTGCAGGGAGGACGCCAGGCCAGCTCACGCACGTACCTGGATCTGAGGCAGCTGCAGTATCTCTGGGAAAATGCTGATGTTGTTGGCATGTGCGACAAGAGTGTGCAGCCTTTTGCAGTTAGCTATGGTTGTGGGAATGGCTTTAAGCTTGTTCCCACTTAGGTTCAGTTCTTCCAATTGCTCCAATTTATTTAGTTTGCTGAAAAAAAGAAACATTGAAACACCACAGTGAATCAGAAAAGGGCAGCTGCCAAGTGGCGCTATTGTACAGCATCCATGCACAGAGTAAAGACAATGTGGTTCACTGCAGAAAACCCTGAGAGAAGGAAGCGACCAGACGCCAGCTGAGCCGTGGTCCACCATCACGAATGACCAAGCCTGCTAATTGTCAGCAGGATCCCCTACTAGCACTCAGTGTTTTAAGGTTGGCACAACCCTTGTTTTCCTTAGAGATGTGGGCATGAGCATTTTGTCTGAATTACTGAGTCCCTGAAAAAGTATGGCCTGTTGTTGAGCGAGGGTGCCAGTCCTTGCTGCAGCGCTAACTAGGATGCAAAATCCTGGGTAAATGATTGCCAGAGGGCCTCGACTGAAGACGGTGAACTAAGATTCCTTTCGGTTTCAAACGTCTACAGTACCAAGTGGTAGCCACTCCCCACCACTAACCACCAAGTTCTTGTACACACAGCACCCTGCTTGAGACAAGACAACTACTTACACCACTGTGATACTGAGCAAAGCTTTCTACATGTTACATGTTAACCAAAATACCTTAAGCCTGACATTTCCATTAACAAAGTCCTCTGATTTCTTTGAAAACAATAAATGTGAAGAAAGTTTGGAATATAAATCACCAATAATACTAGCAATCTGAATACTATTATAACTTCACTAAACTTTCTACTAGATTTCTCAAAATGGTGTTTTGATTTTTTTTTTTTTTCTTAATCAAGTATTTGTGTTTGCCTGCATGTGCATTACATGGGTGCCAGGTGCCCATAGAGACCAGAAGAGGACATCAGGTCTCCTGGAACTGGAGCTGTAGATGGCTGCAGTTATGAGCTGCCATGCAGATGCTGGAAACCAAACCCTGGTCCTCTGCTCTCCATTACTAAGCATCTCTCCCCAGTCCCTCAAATAAGTACTTTATATGAACTTTCCATCTTACTTTTCTAATAGACCACAATTTCTACTGCTAAAGAATTCACACTTTTCAAGTACACCTCCCCACAAGACACACACCTATATACACACAAAAGAAAACTCATACTTTTAATAAGTAAGCTTAGAAAATTATTTTCTTTTGTATTATGATAATGCATTACACTCAAAGAAACTGGAAAATAAAGACAAACAGAACATTTGTGTGTATGTGTGTACAACTTTATGTGCATGTGCAGGTATATGCACACTGTGTATGCACCAACAGAAGCCAGGAGTTGACATGCGCTATCTTTTTGTTTGGGGGTTGTTTGTTTGAGACAGGGTTTGCACTAAACCTGAAGCTCGCTGATTTGGCTGGGCTAGCTGGCCTGCATGCCCCAGAGATCCTCCTGTCTCCACTCCCCAGGGCTGGGAGTACAGGCCTGTGCTACCACAGCTAGCTTTTGATGTGGGTTCTGGGGATCTGACCTTGGGTCAAGTTTGTACAGCAAGCACTTTACCAACTGGATCATCTCACCAACTCCTCCAAAATCTTTTAATCCAACTACTATAAATCATCAATAATGAATACTCTTTGACAAAATGCTGGATTCATGTTAAAAGCATGAAACAATATTTCAAATTTACAAAGAGTCAGGTATGATGACAAATGTCTATAAATGGTAGTTAGCACAGTATCATGAGTTTGAGCCCACTTGGACTCCATAGTGACATATGTCCTTTAAACTAAACGTTATATAATTGTTTTATTTTTAAAATTTATTTCAAATATGTATGCTAACCTACATTCTTTTCTTTTCTACTACTCCCAGCCTAGGTTCTTCTGACTTGTGCATATCAACAGAATACCCATATCCTAACCCAGTTGTTTAGTGACTATGCAACTGTGCCTAGATTTTAAAACCAGGGTTGATGGGTCAGTGGATAAAGGCACCTGTTGCCATGCCTGACTACCTGAATTTGATCCCTGGGCCCCACATGGCAGAAAGTACAAACCGACTCCTACAAGATGGCCAGCAGGCCTAGAATAAGGAACTGTGGAATGCTCTGGCTTAAATGCGACACACATTATCACCTGCCTATCCCCAAGGCTTGGGGAAATCTTTGCAGGGGAGAGGGCAGAGAGACTGTAGGAGCCAGAGGTAGTGGGAACATCAAGGAAACTGTCTTCCAGACAAAACATACCATCTCATAGCAACTATGACACTATGCACAAGACTTGCACAAGCTCACACTAGACAAAACCCAGTATTAAAGGGGAAGGTGGGCAGGAAATCCTACACTAACTGAGGAGCTCCTGACATTTGATAGTTACTGGGAAAGAGTCAGTTTGCTTTCATGATGTGACCTATGGTAGGTCACACCAGGGCAGGCCTCACTCCCTAAGACTAGATGGTTATTACAAACTGGACTCGATAGGGACTAAGAAGAAAGAAAGAAACCACAAAGTTGGGTGGGAAAAGATGGGAGAGTGGAAAGAGTAGCCATGGAAGGAGTTGGAGTATGTATGAATGTGTTCAGGATACATTGTATTGAAAAATAAAAACACCATTAAAGACAGGCATAATACCCCAGACCTTTAATCTCAGTACTTTGGAGGCAGAGGCAAGCGAACCTGTGTGAGCTTAGGCCAGCCTGGTCTGCATAGTGAGTTCCAGAATATCCAGGGCTACATATTTATATATACATATTATTTCTGGAGGACTATGGGAAAAGAAAATGAATGGTAACAAAGTATAATGACACATATTTATGAAGGTGCCATCGTGAAACTCATTACTTTGTATGCTAACCTAAAAAAACTTAACAAAGAAGAAAATATTATTTTTAAATGATTTATTCATATTTTATGTGCATTGGTGTTTTGTCTGCATGTGTATCTGTATGAAGGTGTCGGATCCCCTGGAACTGGAGTTACAGACAGAGCTGCCAAGTGGGTTCTGGGAACTGAACCCAGGTCCTCTGAAAGAGCAGCCAGTGCTCTTAACCATTGAGCCATCTCTCCAGCCCCAGAAAACATTATATTTTTAATAATAAAATTTTGGGGCAGGCATGGAAGCAAGGTCTTACGTATTCCAGGCTAGCTTCCAAATCTGTATGTAACTGATTTCTGATCCTCTGCCTCCATCTCCCAAATGCTGGGATTCCAGGTGTGTGCCACCAAATCTGTTTTAGACAGTGCTGAGGGTGGAACTCGAACCTTATGCATGCGAGGTAAGAACTCTAGAAGCTGAGTTACATCCTCAGGCCCAATTTTTTTTTGGACCAAAATTATTTTGAAAGATAATTATTTCTCCATGGACACTGTTTAAATTTTAACTGGAGAACCAATATCTCTCTTCTCTTCTCCTCCTCCTCCTCCTTCTTCTTCTCTCCTCCTTCTCTCTCTCTCTCTCTCTCTCTCACTCACTCACTCACTCACTCACTCACTCATGTCTTCTTACAGGTATAGATTGCTAACTACTATTCCTCTCCAGGCCTAACTCCCATTCTTCCAAGCTCTGTGTAGCAACCGGGTATCTTTTTACTTTTATTTTTTAATTTATTTTTATTTATGTGTCTGTGTGGGTGCGTGCCACATGTGTGCAGGTGCCCTCAGAAGCCAGAAGAGAGCATTGGATCTCTTGGAGCTGAAGTTACAGGTATTTGTTGGCCACCCCATATGAGTGCTGGGAATTGAACTTGGGTTTTCTGGAAGAGTAGCATGTACTCTTAACCACTAAGCCATATCTTCATCTTTAAATGGGATCTTTAATATCTTACATTTGTCACATTGCATGGAAACTGCCTAATCCAGAGTTCTCAGTCTGTGGGTCACGACCTCTTTGCAAACCTCTATCTCCAAAAATATTTACATTATGGTTTATAACAGTAGTAAAATTACAGTTATGAAGTAACAACAAAGATCATTTTATGGTTGGGGGTCACCACAACATGAGGCCCTGTATTAAAAGGTCACAGCATTAGGGAGGTTGAGAACCACTGGCCTAGACACTTGTCTAATTGCCCGACCTGATTGTAGGTTCGAGGACAGAGGCAGTAAGTGACACAGTATGTGGCATATACTAGGCATTTTATATAAGTACATATAATGAATAGTATATTCTATTAGACTACTAAATGACATATTTTATACTATAGTGCTGGTAAGAAAGAAAGAGATTTTACATTTTATTTCACAACCCTGTACTTTTTTGGATGGAATATTCTCAGAGTATTGTTGAATAATTAGAGCTAAAAATTACACATTTTAACCACAATTTCTTGGGCTATTCATTCTTTTTTTTTTTTTTTTTTTTTTTTTTTTTTTTGGTTTTTTCAAGACAGGGTTTCTCTGTGTAGCTTTGCGCCTTTCCTGGAACTTCACTTTGGAGACCAGGCTGCTTCGAACTTACAGAGATCCGCCTGCCTCTGCCTCCCAAGTGCTGGAATTAAAGGCGTGCGCCACCACCGCCCGGCGGGCTATTCATTCTTAATCAGGAACAAATTATTCAGACAAGATTTTCCTATTGAGCTAATAAAGTCACATTTGTCACATCTGCACCAGCAAATCAGAAGTGTCATAGTCAGATAACTATAATGTAATGCAGAATTCATGTTTTACTGTCCAATGATCACTGTGCACTCATTCACCTTGCAGGAAAGGTCTGTAGCTGGTTATTTGCGAGGTGCAGGATTCGTAGGTGTGGATGCCCGACCAAGACAGGTATGCACTGATCTGTCAGGAGGTTGTTGGTCAGGTACAGCAGCTGCAGCACACTCAGACTTTCCTCTCCAGCACACGCAGAAGGCAAAGACTCCAGACTATTTGCAGATGCATTCAAGTATCTGAGGCTGACAAAACACACACAGAGCATCATTCCCTTTGAGCGTGTTACCTTCTTAAGGAGGAACCATAATGTCCTTGCAACAGGGAATGCTGCTATCAAGGTCCCAAAGTCAAGAATAATTCCCTCCAGGAAATTTTCTCTGCATCTATACAACTCAAAGCCAGGTGTCAAGAAGGAACATAGGCATGGTTACTTTTCTACCATTCTATAATGGCTCCATGCACAACCACCTATTCCCATTGCAAGGACACTATTGAACACCACCTTAATATACATCTGAACTATAAAGATAACCTTCAAAAAAACTGTGTCTCTTTGTAACAAATCATTATTTATTTAGCTAATTCCATAATGCTCTGATATCTACATAGATTATATAGAGTAATTATACTTCTGTACATTTATTATAGACACTATAGTGAAAATCTTGATTCTTATCCAATTATTTCCATAGTGTACAGTTCTAGAGACAGAACTTATGGGATCAAAGGATACAGGTTTGTTTTTTTGTTTTGTTTTTTGACGGTTTTTTTTTTTTTTTTTTTTTTTTTTGAGACAGGGTTTCTCTGTGTAACAGCCCTGGTTGTCCTGGAACTCACTTTGTAGACCAGGCTGGCCTCGAACTCACAGAGATCCACCTGCCTGTGTCTCCCGAATGCTGAGATTAAAGGCATGCACCATCACGCCTGGCTAGGATACAGGTTTTTTTTTTATAATGACTTTTTTTTTTTTTTTGGTTTTTCGAGACAGGGTTTCTCTGTGTAGCTTTGCGCCTCTCCTGGAACTCACTTGGTAGCCCAGGCTGGCCTCGAACTCACAGAGATCCACCTGTTCTGCCTCCCGAGTGCTGGGATTAAAGGCGTGCGCCACCACCGCCCGGCATTATAATGACTTTTAAACATATACTGACTATGTTTTCCAGAAAAGTTAGATCAAACAGCAATTGTGTGGTTTCTTGGCATTTTGGCTAAGATCAAGTCCAAACTGCACTCACACAAGAAGAATGCAATCCATACTTTCATCTTCAGTATCACAGCTCAATTTAATCTTTGTCAATCTAACAAGTAAGCCATGGTATAATTTTAATAATCTGTCAAATACAATGTTTGTTAGGTAGAATATCCTCAATGAAAGGAAGCATCATTAAACTTGTGTCTTCCTGTCTCTGTGTGTGTGTGTAAGAAAGAGGAGTCTTGAGTACCATCTGCAGGAATGCCATCCATGGGATGGTGACATGGCTTAGATGGTAAAGGCTCTTTCTACCAACCCTGACAACTTGAGTTTGATCCCCAGAACCTGCAAGGTAGAAAGAGAGAACTGACTCCACAAAGTTGTCCTCTGACCTTCACTTGTATACTACAGCGCATGCATAAACACACCTGTATACATACACACACACAAAAAAAAGTAATTTAAAAAATGCTCCTTCCCTCCTCTGAGACGGGATCTCTCTTTGGCCAGGGCTTACCAATTAGGCTAGACTGGCTGGCCAGCAAGTCCCAGGGATCCATGTGTCTCCACCATCTCTGTGCCAGAAGAAAAATCACACACATACTCCATGTCCCTTGATTTTATTTGAGTTCTGGGGAACTGAACTCAGATCCTTATGCCTGTAAGGCAAGCACTTACCAAAATCTCCCCGATTTTGAATTTGTGTGTTCTTAAATATACATGCTATGTGATCAGCATCCCTAATGAGCTTTTAAGTTTGTGGAGGATTATGTGTGTCAGCTCTGACAGCATTGCATTAAGTAGATGGTTTCTTTGTTTTGGGTTTTGATTTTTGAGACAGTGTTTCTTTGTGTATTCCTGGCTGTCCTGGAACTCACTCTGTAGACCAGGCTGGCCTCAAACTCACAGAAATCTGCCTGGCTCTGCCTTCCAAGTGCTGGGATTAAAGGTATGTGCCACCACCACCTGGCAGTAAATGGTTTCTTAATTATCTTTAGGTATTTAAGACTACATTCTGTGTTATGCACAACCTGCTAATTAACAACTTCAACACTTCACAGAAACTTGCCCAAAAGAAAATTACTCCCAAACAGTTTCATTTCTTTTTCTTTTTTTCTGCTGTTGTTGCTTTTTTCTTTCTAACGATTTTATTTTGAGGACTATCCAGCTAAGAGTATTATGGATTAAGAGATGCATAATCTGGAAAACAGGAAACAAGAAACCTGTGGGAATGTCTCCTGTGACCCTATGTCAACTCACTGCTGCTCATCTGTTTCTCCATTTCTAAAGTCCCTTCTTCATAAGTAAAAGACTACCATTAAATCCAACTATACTGGGCTAGGAGAATCGCTAAACTGTAGAGCATTTACTTAATACGAGCAATACTCCAAGCTTAATCCTAGCACCACATACACACAAACAAACAAACAAAAAAAACCCTACTTTTTCTTTAAAGATGACATTTAAATAAACCTGACTATAAGCTTTAAAACAGGAAGACATACCATCAACGTACTAATTTACAACAAGGTGGCAAATAATACCTTGTAGAAGGAAATTACCTTTAAATTCATGGTTTTCAAAGCAAGTAACAAATGTTCTGGAAATCAAGAAAATATAACTCAAAGATTACTTGACAAAGATAGAATAAAACTAACTTTAGTAGTATATCCTTCTTTCCTCAATGCCAAAGCTGGACTTTATGAAAGGCTCCACCTGAATGCTATTTCTCCCTGAACACAGTGAAAGCCTGAGTACCCCCACCTGCTGGAAATCATTTACCACGTAAGTAAGTATTCAATAGTTACTTTCCAGTTTACTATGAAACTATATTTTCTATCATAAAAAACTGCAACTGAGTCTCTGCCCACAGCTGGAGTACCAAGTAAACTGTAAACAGGGAACTCATTCCAAGGATAGGTTGCTGCAGCTTGTGGAGACAATGCTTGTGCTCCTCCGAGGCACTCACTTTAAGGCCTTGGAGAAGAGAGTGTCTGGCAGCCTGGAGAGAGTGTTGTGCTGGATATCCAGCACCTCGAGCGGAATGTGCTCCACCAGTGCTGGAAGGACATGGATGTGGTTGTGTCCAACCATCAGTTTCCGAAGACTCAGGCTGCTCAGAATTCTAAGGAGAAACAACAGAAACAAAAGCTTACTTAAATCCTCTTTTAAGTCTGTTATAGGCCAGTTCATTAAAGTCAGTCAACTCACAGAAACCTATTTTTAGAATATACAGCCACTGACAAGTGACTGAGCCACAAAAGCTGTCTCGAAAATCACCCAGCACCCACCCAGAAGTCATGGGTGAGATCTTGAGGACAAGTGGCACAGAGAGTCTAAACTAGCAGTTTCAACCTGTGGGATGTGACATCTTTTGGGGTCAAACGACCCTTTTACAGGGGTCACCTAAGACCACTGGAAAACACAGGTATTTACATTACAATTCATAACAGTAGCAAAATTACAGTTATGAAGTGGCAATGAAAACACTTTTATGGTTGGGTTCACCACAACACCATGGACTGTATTAAAGGGGGCAGCATTAGGGAGGCTGGGTTGAGAACCACTGGCTTAGCAGTTTCTAGAGTAAAAACATTTTGACTTAAGTCTAGACAGAAATGAAGTCTACACAGCATGTATCAATACTAATAAACTCAGTATATTTATTAATATAATTCCATAACAAAATTTTATTACAATAAAAATGGTTAAGTGTTTAAAATGTGCTAAGACTAGGCCATTTAGCCATGAATTCCAAAAAGAGTCAGTGACTTGCCAAAGATTTAGTGACTCCAAAGATCTCACTGAAACGGTATTGTCTAGATGTGAAGATTACTCCGGGAGCTGGGTGCAGACCTACTGTGCTACAAAGCCTCTAGTGGAATGTAAAGACTCCACAGCCAGTTGCCGGGCGGTGGTGGCGCACGCCTTTAATCCCAGCACTCGGGAGGCAGAGACAGGCGGATCTCTGTGAGTTCGAGGCCAGCCTGGGCTACCAAGTGAGTTCCAGGAAAAGGCGCAAAGCTACACAGAGAAACCCTGTCTCGAAAAACCAAAAAAAAAAAAAAGACTCCACAGCCATACATTTTACCCTGAATACTTTGGAATGTATAATACAATGGCCTCGCCCTACCCCTCACACACCATTCTCTCCTTCCTCAAATTAGACAAATCTCACCATATGGTAAAGGTCAGTTCAAATACCATCTAACCACAAAGCACTCTCTAATTATTTAAAGTTCTTCTCAATTCCTAAAACAATGGATAAGTGTCATGATTAAGACCAAGCCGCCAGGGTAAGACTTCCACATTCAAATGCTAATTCCCAGTACCCCTGGTGAAGTGCTACCTCAGGTTCCCTAACCATTCTTAGTTATCCCAATTCCTAAAGTGAGGCTGACAGCACCTATATAAAAAGGTTTAGGGGCTGGAGAGATGGCTCAGAGGTTATGAGCACTGGCTGTTCTTCCAGAGGTCCTGAGTTCAATTCCCAGCACCCACATGGTGGCTGAAAACCATCTGTAATGAGATCTGGCTCCCTCTTCTGGCCTGCAGGGACACAAACACTGTATACATAATAAATAAATCTTAAAAAAAAAAAAAAAGGTTTAAAGGATTAGGAAAGATCATAAAACTGAGGTTCTCAGGAAATGTCCAGTTCATAATAAGTCACCCTATAAAACAGTGATATTCATACTATCATAGCACCAACCATGCCAGAAACTGTCACAACAGTTAGCAGTTACATGTGTGTATGTCACACAGTTCTACTACGTGTCTTACAGGCTAAGACCATGCATTAGTCATCACTGTATCTCTTATAGTACATTAAGGTGCTGGTCCTCAATAATCACCAACAAATGAACGGCAACCCAAATTTAGAGAAATACTTAAACACATATATCATATATGCATATGCACACACAGACCTCACGGGAACCTCGGTGAGAAGATTGTAGCTCATATCTAGTATTTCTAGCTTTTTTGCTTCACAGGCCCAGTCAGGAACACACTCTAGCAGGTTTCTGCAAAGAATAAGAATCATCATGTAAGGTAAAGAGTTACTACAGCTTAGATACTAAATGGTCCCCCTCCAAAGACATGTTATTGCACTTTGTTCTAGGAGCCTGTGGTGCTATTATAAATTGGTAGGTGGGACTGGTGAGATGACTCAGTGGTTAAGAGCACTGGTTGCTCTTCCAGAGGACTGGTGTTCAATTCCCAGCACCCACATGATGCCTCACAACTATCTGTAACTCCAGTCCCAGGGAATCTGATACCCTCTTCTGTCTTCTAAGGCACCAGGCACACATGTGGTATACAGATATACACGCAGGGAAAACATCCACACAGATAAAATAAAAATGCTTTTAAAAAAGTTGTTTTTTTAACTAGTTGGTGGAACTTGGTGTTTCATGCTGTAATCCTAGCACTGGGGAGGCTGAGGCAAGCATGAGGAGCCTAAGTTCAAGGCCAGCCTGTGTTAAATATGGAGACTGTCTTTAAAAACAAACAGAAGAAAGAAGATAAAGGAGGGAGCAAGGAAGGGAAGGAAGAGCTCAAAGGCGAGCTGGCTTTTCCCTCTCTGCTTCTCAGATGTCAGGAGGTAAGCCACTGGGAACCGCCACCATAATGCCATACCTCGCCATGGGCCCAAGGCAACATGGGTGGGTGGCCACAGATCTGACACTGCAAGCTTTTCTTCTTTTAAACTACTTATTTCAGGTATTTTGTCACAGTTATGGAAATGTAAGTAACAAATGGAATTCATTTCACTAGATTCCAGGTATGTATTAAGTCACATTATGGCAGGGATGCTATTTCCAAGGAATTCTCTGGGATATTGCCAAAAATAAAGCACTCAGAAGACACTGTGAAAGTGGAAGGGGCGAGAAAGACAAGTACTCAAACATGTACACAATGGGTGTCAACTGTGCTGTTCAACACGTTCAGAGAAGGCTTTGGACAGAAGCAGCAGGGTGTAGTGAGGCGGGATGAGGAGAAACTTGGAGGAAGGGCATCAAATATGATCAGGAATTCCGTTGGTAATGATGGACAGAAAAGAAGTAAAGTCTAAGAAAAACAGAAGGAATAACAGTGAGAAAGGAGGGGAAATGCAATCAGTAGCAAAGCAAAGTTTCAAGCCACTGGAAGCATGAATTTGAAATACTTAATACAAATCCTCATCAAAAGACTTCTACTGTCAGATGTGACCTACCTTTTCTAGGTCACAAGATGTCTGTCAATTATGTGGTAGAATACAGTGAGAGCTATGCAGAAGAGATACAGACATTGCTGACAGCTTGGTGAAGGGAACACTGCCTGAAATAGGCCAAGGCAACTTTGCTAAGAAACATGACATCTGGGTCAGATTCTGAAGAATGTTATACCGCAACCTTACATGATGAAGAGATTCCAAGCAAGGATGCCAACGAGAGTCAGAGCACAGAGATAAGGCAAGGGGTGTAGTGTATGATGGGAGTGCCAAGCAGTTTGGTAATGCTGGAGCACAGGGTGATGGGAGACAGAAGGGACAGCTCTACACCATGTCTGGAAGGCTCTTACTTGATCCTACATGTATGGGGCCTACCTCAAGGGTTTATAAGCAATGTACAGATGATGTCAACTATGTACTTTAAATAGATACTAGTAAGTGGAGCCCAGTTCAGATGATTCTGCTGATAAAAGGAAAAATAATCAAGGTTCCAGGCAAGAAATGATATAAGCTTAAGTGAGTAGTCATATAGCTGAAGAAGAGGGAGGAATTCCAGAAGTACTAAGGAGGCAAAAATGACACTGACTTGGAGAAGGATTAGGTATAGGAAGGAGAGCAGAATAAAGAATGAAAGTTAGGGCTGGAGAGATGGTTCAGTGGTTAAGAGCACTGGCTGCTCTTCCAGAGGACCCAGGTTCAATTCCCAGCACCCATATGGCAGCTCACACCTGTCTGTAACTCCTGTTCCAGGGGATTTGACTCCCTTACACAGACATGCAGGCAAAATACCAATGTACATAAAATAAAAATAAACAAATTTCAAACCAAAAGCAAGAATGACAGCTACTTTCAGGCTTCTCACCTGATGACCAGGTTATGACTGTGTTAGTGTGACCAGACACAGGAATCAAGGCTGGTGCAGAGGGAGAGTAGTCTGATTCGCACAGATTTAAGGTGCCTAAGGATGTGTACAGCAAGATTAGCTAGTAAAGAACTGGACACATGGACCTAACCAGAGAAAAGAAGGTAAGTCTGGAGACCTGGTTGATGCCAATCCTTAGGGGTGACATAAATCGCTGGAGTCGATGAGACTGTGTCTGTAACAGGGCAGTGGGCCAAGTCAGAACTGGAGGGGTTTCTGACTTGAAAGGCTGCCAGAAGGAAAAGAGAACACCAAAGAAACAGAGGTAATGACTAACATAGCATTAAAAAGAGACTGTATTGGCCAGTTTGAAAGAAGTGTAAAGAAGTGTCAACAGAGAAAAGGTGATTTAGAGAAGGCCTACAGTGAGCTGCTGTTAGGATAAGGAAATGGAAAGTAAGAAAACAGAGCTCACAATACAAATAATTCTTGAGAGATTCAGACAGAAAGGTGAAGACACTGGTCACACATAGCATGAGGGCTGTGCAATTAAGCAACACTTTGTTTATTCAGACAGAAGGGCCTGAAGTCCTCCTCCTCTCCCAGAGACTCCTTCCTTTAGCTACACAATAGTCCCCCACTCAAGACAAGTAGCATTCTCATGGACACACTCACCGGGAGAGTTCCAAAGAAGTGAGCAGACTGGGCACTGGGTAGACATTCACTGCTGTCAGCCCTATGGGAAAACAGACAACATGTTAACAGTGTTCTCTGGAGAAGATAACAAGAACTACTGGAAAGGGCTGGAGAGATGGCTCAGTGGTTAAGAGCACCTACTGCTCTTCCTGGGGACCCAAGTTCAGGCTCCACCACCACAGTGGGTAGTTCACAACAACCTGTTAACTCCAGCTTCCAGGGGATCTGATGCTGTTGGCTTCCATAGGTACCTGCACATTCCTACACATAATTAAAAAAGAAGAAGGAGGAAGAGGAAGAGGAGGAGGTGAAGGGGAAGAAGAAGAGGAGGAGGAAGATGACAACAACTGGTAAACAAAGCAAAAGTGGCTTTTGGAGATAACTAACGATAAAAACTACTGGCAACTACTGTTTGAGCCCAATCTGTCTTTGAAAACACACACAACTACTAGCTTTGGGGTCCTGTGCATTTAAACTACATCAGGTAGCCACTAATGTTAACAGTACCACTTAGTTTATAACTTGAAAAATACACACCTGGATTAAAAAAAACATTTATTTTTAATTATGTGTATGTGTGTTGGTATGAGCACACAGTGCAGGGGTCCTCAACAGGGCAAAGGTGCTGGTCTCTCTGGAGAGAGTTAATAGGCAACTGTTAGATGTCTCATATGGGTGCTAGCAACCTAACTCAGGTCCTCTGCAAGAACACTTCAAGCTCTTAGCCAATGAGCCATCTCTTCAACCCCAATATCTGGATTTAAAGGCGAAAATAATCTCATTTTTAATTGAAGTATAATGCAGATACAGAAACAGTCTTTAAGTGTATATGTCATTAAACTGGAACACACTAGTAGAACCACTGCTCAGATCATCAAACATGGCATTACCAACTCCCAAGGCACGCCTTCATCTCCTCTTCTAGTCACCACACATTCAAAGGTGCCATTTGTTATCCTGGCTCCAAATACCACAGACAACACTTGCCATTTATAAAAGCAGAACTCTACTCCACCCCACAGGAGCCTGGTGGGTAGCCCAGATGGCTGTGAACTCACAATCTTCTTGCCTTACCTTCCCAAGCACTGGAAAAAGGGTACATGATAGTTGGGGATGCAACTCAGTTGGTCAAGTGCTTACTTAGCATGCAGGAGGCCCTGGGTCCCAACCCCAGTGCTGCATAAACGAGCATGGTGGTGCACATTTGTAATCCCAGGCATAGATACACTTCACTATATTTTGTTTCATTTTGAGACAAGATCTCATGTAATCCAGGCTGGCCTTAAACTCAGTATGTACCTGAAGCTGGCCTTGAACTCCTGATCTTTTTCTCTCTCCCTCCTGCATATGCTTTGGTCTGACTTTATTTGCTCTACATTATACTTGTGGCATTTGCTCATACTGTTGCATGTGGTTATATCTTCTTAATGTTCTCTTTGTGAATATGAAACAGACCAGAGGGACCTGTTCTTCCCTAGGGCACTGAACAGGTATTAAACTTTGTTAAAGTGCTACAAAATCTGGAAAAAATCACTACTAGTGTTAATGATGTTATTTAAGTTCTTGTTGTAAGCACTCCTCTAATGTTCATCTTCCTGTAAACAGGCAGAGATGCTGGGAGATAAGGTAATTTTGTATCTTACCTGACAAATGCTGGACTCTCCCTTGCTGCCTCTGACTGTGTTGAACAAAATGATTATCAGCCAGTCAAACAACCTTAGGCCAGCCCCAAACTTTATGAACACAAGACAGAAGTCTTGAGAAAGTATATAATAACTGTATTGTTATCTGCCGCAGCTCCCGAAGGGCGTCCTGAAATGACAGCCCCAAGCCAGGGCTGTTTCAAACAGTTACATAAGACGTTTTAGGTCACAGCCTTGACAAATCCTAGATGACTCTACAACCATTTCTGCCTGGGCCAGGAAAGGGATAGTTAACCCTAGTGGCCTAGCAGAAGGATCATTGAGACTGGTGTAAATACAAACCTTCCTTTGCATGACAGGCTTGCTGTGATTGGTGTAAACACCCTTCTCTGGCTATAAGCAAGCTGTCTGCTCACTTATGAGTCAGTCTGGAGCCACAACATTTAGCCCTAGTAAAAGACTTCTCTCAAGTTATCTTTTCTTGCCTCCTTTAGCAGAGGAGGCTAATCTGGCTACACAGAAAACAGCAGCAGATGTTGTAGTAGAGGCGGCCACCGCTGCTACTGTTTCTGGAATTACCATTTCATAATTGCTTACTACAGCTAGCACAGTGGAGACCCTGGCAGCAAAAGTAGCTACCACAGTTAGTTAATCTTTCATTCTATTGGGCATGATAAATTTAATCCAATAGTTATATACATTTAGATTGGCTTTGAAAGTTATAAATTTATAAACTCAAGTTCCATTTGCTTTTGGGATACCATCTTACAAGGACTCCAATTTGCAGTAAGGCTCAGTTGCCTTTAGCCTACTGGCTATGGGTGGGTTAGGACCTCTGTTGGTCTTTTCTGTGTTGAACACAGATTGCAAGCCCAGTGCCACTTTGAGATCTTTGGCAGCAGTTAACTCTGTAGCTCACACACACACACACAAACACACACACACACACACACACACACACACACACACACACACACACACGATTGAGCCTGTATGATAATGAGTATTCAGAGACGGGTAATGTATGGGGGGGCACTCACCAACCTAAGACAGAGCACCTGTGCGGCCTGAGCAAGTGTCCCCATGATGGATAAGGTGACCTGCTGACGTCCCACGCAACCCAAGCCAGAAGCTCATTTTTTAGTAAAAGGGGGACCTGTAGGTCCCTGGCCCCCGTTTTGTGTAGCTGTTGCCTTGCTTGCTGACCTTGACCTTGATATCTCCCTATGCTAATTCCCTGCTGGGTTCCACCCTCCTGAAAGCTTAAGGGAAGTTCCTTGTCTGTGTATCCTGCATAATGGGTGTTAACAGCTTAGATGCAAGACTGTAAAACATCAGTAGTGAACTTCTGCCCTCTGGGATTCTCCCATTGTGCTGTAAGCCTGTATTTAAGACCTCCTCCCTCCTTCAATAAACGGCATTCGGCATTCTGCGAGGCAGCAGAGTCAGTGGAGCAGCTGAGACAGCATGACCCCAACTGTGGAGCTTGCTAAGCTGCAGAGGTGGCAAAGCTATGGCGTCTTGGGAGCTGAAGAAGCTAAGGAGAGCCACAGGCCTGGCAGCCAGCAGCAGTAGTAACAAACAGGCAGCGGTAGCTGTTTCCTGAGACACTGACCAACAAGAGGCAGCTGAATAGTCCTGAGGGAGCAGCCAGGCCAGGGACAAGAGTGGCACTGGAAGTACAGAGAAGGCGAAAGAGGGTAGAGGTCTGAACTGGGATGAGGACAGCAGCTATAAAGAGACAGAAGAAGCCGGTGGCGGTTTAATCCCAGCACTCGGGAGGCAGAGCCAGGCAGATCTCTTTGAGTTCAAGGCCAGCTCGGGGTACAGAACGAGATCCAGGACAGGCACCAAAACTACACAGAGAAGAAACCCCATCTCAAAAAACCAAAAGAATAAAAAAACAAAAAAGAGGCAGAAGAAAGCAACTGCAGGCCTGGCCGCTGGAAGAACACCAGAGAGATGTCAAGTCTTCAGATACCCCAGGTCTCAGAGCTGTAACAGTGGCTGCTACCAAGGGATGAAGACTCCTGATAGGCCTGTCTAGAAGCTACAATGCCAGCTGCTGCTACAGGCTGAGGAATCCTGCTTCACTGTAGGACTAAGGGTTCTCCTTACCAAAGGTCTATGTGGGAGTTGTGACACTAGAGGGCGCCACTAAACCTGGCTACCCCACTGACTGCCACGCCATGGGGTACAAAAGTTAAAGGGCAGCACTTGAAGAGAGCTCCTCCTTGTCCAGACATGGTTTCTATGTGGTAGAACATAAGGACTCTGCCAACTGACTACCATGTGTACCTGGTACCCCATGCCCAGGGCTGCTGGGCATTGAAAGCTTCTCCAATTTAGGGTGACTATGGCTATCTTACTCACATACATGTGAACTAATCTAAGCACAGATAGTGAATATAAACCAAGAGGAACATTGGGCATACCAGACATGGTAGCTCTAGTACCTACACTGAACATTTCCAAGGTGGTTGTACTGATTCACTGTCATAGCATCAATACACAGTGCCAGTCAACACTCAATACATTTGGTTGTTGTTATTGTTGTTGTGGGTTTTCCTAAGGGGAAAGATAGGCTGAAAGAGTATTTGACTTTATAGCTCAGGCTACCCTGGAACTCTTGACCTTCCTGCCTCATCCTCTCAAGTACTGGGATTACAGGTGTGGGCTTTTTTCTTCTTATTATTACATTTATTTATCTCTGCATGCACATATATTTGTGAGTGTCATGTGGAGGCCAGAGGACAACTTGGGGGAGTTGTTTCTTTCTTTCCACCCTGTGGGTCCAAGGGATAGAACTCAGGTCATCAGGTTTGGTTATGCTAAGCTCCTTTACCTTGCTCAAAAACAGGACCTTCTAACTCAAGAAATTAATCTAAGGCAGGAGTGAAGCCTCTATAACATGATAAAAGACAATAGAACTCAAGTTCCTAAACGTCTTTTATCCTAATAACATATTCAGATACAGAAGACAAAGCAAAAAGCAAAAAACAAAAAACGAGCAGGTCTATCATCATCGGCTAGCTCTTAACATACCAACATGTGCCTTACATGCTTTCCTTTAACACCAAGAGGTAAACATCACCCTGAATGCTTATCATTTGTGGTACAGTTTGAGCCTAGAAAATGCTGTTTTCTAAGTTTAAGCTTTGGTATAATGTACACAGTACACTATGATCGTGTAGTTCTGCTTTCTTAGTCAAAAGCTGTTTCCAAGACTTCTTTGCACCAATACACAAAGCTCTAGTCCATTCATTTCCACTACTGCACAAAATCTACTGTGTAACTACATCACTATTGATTCTTCCCCCTAACACAACGCTGTGACAATCATCCTGAGATAGATGCCCGCAGGGAACTGCTATCCACACAGCCCTGTCACTTCCCTGCCAGGGCCACCTTCCGCTCACTGGCTGTGGTTGAGGACTCCAGAAGATACTATGTCTAGTCTGGTTACACTCACCATTTTTCCCTTTTAATTTGATGACTATAAAGTATTATTCAAATCTTCATTTCTGGCACTTAGTGAAATTGACTATTTTCCCTTCCCTAAACATAGGAAACTGCAAAGCATAGTAAAAACATACCTACAATCCCAGTACTTGGGAGGTTAAATCTGAGGCCAACTTGGGTGATACAGTGAAACTGTCTTAAAACACCAAAAACCAAAATAAAATACATAGAAAAGCCTAACTGGTCAAGAACTCTCCATAGAATGGCCTCAACAACATGAGACTGCTGCAAACTGACAAAACAGTGGTCTCCAAAATACAAGGCCTTTTACATTGAAAAACATTCCCACAGACCATCTCTATTTGCTAAAATCAAGCTAAGCTTTGCTCTGAATCCCTCCGTATCGTATGAACAGTGGTTTTTCAGGCTGTGCACAGGCAGCTTTTGACTTCATTTTGAGGGAGGATGAGTACAGCTCCTGAGAGACCCAGATGTCAGGTACAACCCATCCAACACAGACTGATAAATTACCTATTCCTGGGGACCAAAAGGGAGCCACTCTATAAGTTTATTGGGGTAAATTGAGACTGTAGGGCACATGGAAATATTAAAATCACGTCAGAGTAACCAGGCCAAGGAAAGGGTATAACTCCCTTACCTGGACCCCTTAAAGTGACAGACATTAAATACCACACCAACCTACCATCTGATATCTAGGCGTGTTTTGGCAGGGGGCGGGGAGACTAAGGCCTCCCCCACTATTCCTTGAACCTCAGCTCAGCTCAATCCCTTGCTTTTGATGTAGTCTACAACTATATGTTCAGTCTACCCGTTTGCCTGTTTGGACCTGGACCTGCCTGACATACTGCTTTCTGTTCGGAATCCACTCCCTACTCTCAGGTCGTGATTCCATTCAACCTGACATCTTGCAGCTGAACTCTGCAGCTTTGCTCTCCAGCCTGACTACAACAGCTCTCTCTTAGCACTCCTCTGGTTCATTATCTTCTCAATACTGACTCTCTGCCAGCTTGGGAAACCTCGTGAACTCCACTGTAGCCTCTTTAACTTACACTCATTCTACAAACCACATAAGTTCATACAGATTTACAGATGTATTTAATGTCTACTATATGACACTAGAGTTAGTAGAAATGAAAGAATAAAAGAACTTACATTCACTTCAGCCAGGCTACTAAGGTAGGCAGGTTATATGACAGATTTCTGTCACTGAAACCACTAAACCTTGTGAATTTACCGTTACTATGTCAACTGTCACACCGGAGAAAGCACAAACACGTCTGTGTCTGGCGTTTGTGCTCACTACACTACTGGAACAGGGTCTTCTCACACTACAACCAAAGCAGCATGTGCTTTTCCAATAGGGGTTGGGAAACTTTTTCTTAAAAGGCTACAAGAAGTATTTTAGGGTTTGTGGATCATAACAGTGTCAAACTCCTATGACATAGTAACACAAAAACAGTGATGTATATACCAAATGTAAACCTATGAGCGTGTACCCATAAAACTTGATTTATGAATATAAAAACTTGAATTTCATGTAATTTTCATGTCATGATTATTATTCTAATTTTTAAAAAATATAAAAACTATTCTTTATAGACTATGAAAAAAAAGAGGGGTAGACAGATTTAGCCCTTGGGCCGTAAGGATACCAACGCCTACTTCATAACAGATGCTCTGGTTAGAACATGCTTATCCACCTACCCGACCCCTACGATTCTGCAAAATGCCTCTTACTGTGCTCACACAATGAATCTCAGTATCCTGTCATGTCTTTTTTTTTTTTTTTTTTTTTCTCTGTGTAGTTTTGGTGCCTGTCCTGGATCTCGCTCTGTAGCCCAGGCTGGCCTAGAACTCACAGAGATCCGCCTGGCTCTGTCCACCAGGTGCTGGGATTAAAGGTGTGCCACCACCGCCACCGGGTCCTGTCATGTCTTTTAATGTATGTATATATCCACTGCTTCAGGGGTAATGGCTAAGTTAAAAGAGAAAGCACAAGAGGCCATAACTCCATTCTGCAGAGTGGCTGAAAAGGACCACAGACGTCATTCTTCTTAGAAGACTCAGACTAAAGCTGAAAGAGCAAAAACAGGAGGCTGGATAGAGAACTCACTGTTCCAACTGGCGTAGAGAGTTCGAAGGGAGAAGCCACTGAGTGTCAGCTCCCTCAGCTGGTTCCGCTCACAATGCAGCTGCTCCAAGCTACATAAGGAGCTAAGGTCCAAATCAGTCAACTGATTGTCCCGCAAATCCATGTGAGTGATATGTTTATTTCCTTCCAGATTTTCAATAATCACGGTTTTCAAGTGGTTCATCCTTAATATTCAGAAACAGAAAAATCATTTCTTTTATATGTATAAAAACATAGGAGAGAGATGACCCTTTCCTCTCTTTACTGTACTTGAGAATTTCACTACTTTCTTCATTTTTCAAGGTCCTACAGAAAACAACCACAGTTGACTTATAGAAAAAGAACCCAAGATGCAGCTAAGTTAGAACCAGTAAATACATATACAAATTAGAAGGGACAGAGACATGGCAATAACCACGAATAGAGAAACACTTACATCCAAGTACCTAGTAAGGTCAGACGGAAAAGGGGAGGGCAAGGAGACGGGCATGCTCTGGAGCGAGGGAGAAGCTAAGCGACAGGAACAGCTTCCCTTTCCCTGGAGTTGTGCCTCCTTTTCTCTAGTACTAAGACTCACATGCACTAAAGAGAAGAAAATGATCTCAACATACAGGAAATGGTTTAAATGCAAACTTCACTAAATGTTTCAGGTTATTGTCCCTATCCCTACATGACTTCACACACATCAACCTGTTCTTCTCCTACATGCTACTAAGTTCCTGTGTCTTTATAGGGCTCGCTATCAGATTCCTGAAATGACAGAACCTTCCTTTAGGGAAAGACTGTCACTATAAAACACTCATAAGAAGGTCTTACTAGTGAAGCCGTGAATATTTCAATTACAATACAATGTTATTAAGAAAAAAAGTGACTCAACAGAAAAATGGTCACATTTATAGAAAACTAGAAACCACTAGTCTCCATACAAAGAGATGTTCATCACTCATAAATAAACAAATGCTCATTAGAATAATGAAATACTACTATGCTCCACCTTCTACTGCCAATAAACAAACAAAACAAAAGACTACTGAAATCCAGTCTAGATAAAGGCTCAAGGAAAACAACTTTCTCATAAAACACTGGCAATTTAAGTCTTTGTCATTGAGAAACTCACCAGATCCTTAATCTCTCTGCTATGGGGTAAATAGTGAAGTTTTACTACATATCTGAAAACATCTATTTTTACACTGTTCTAAGTTCCTAATGTTTTAAAGAAGTCTTTATGAGAAGACATCGAGGTCCACCACAGCAAAGCTAAAGAAGCTCCCATACAGAGCGGCCTCACCTTAGATCCACATGTTTAACGTGGCTCATCCTGGTCAGCGCCCCTAAGTTCAGGACTTCCACTCGGTTTCCTGCCAGAACCACTTTATCTAACAAGGTGAGTTTCTCCAAAACCTCAGGAATTTGACTAAAATTGTTGAAGGAGATTCCCAGAGAAGTAAGCTGCTGCAGGTTTCCCAGTTCATCGGGTAGAGTGGTGAGAAGGTTGCCATCAAGGCAAAGGGTCTGAAGACTGTGGAAAACAAACAAGCCTGCTTTATGGAACAGCTCACACAAACAGACGGGCCAACAACAGGGGTTGTCATTTATTATTAAGCCATGACATTAATTATTAACACTCCAAACATGGCAAAATTCCCTAACTCTTGGCCCATGTAGTGTTAAGAGAGATTTAGACACAACTTCTAAGGATGGGACTTCAGACACCAAAGAGCCAGGGTCTCCCCTGCTGAACTGGAGGGAATGGCTTACTACTTGGCAGTATGGTCACCTCTGGCATCAAGAACCATTGTTGGACAGAATCCTGGTAAGGATGTGACTTTTCCCACTGCAAAAGTTCAAAGTACTGCCTGCATCCTAAGACCAGAGATGGTCCCCTGCAAAAGAAAGGACAACCTAGAAAAAAAAAAAAAAAAAAAAAAGCCAACACTTACTTTAGTAGATTGCCAATCTGACTCGGCAAGTCGTGAAATCCATTACAAGAAAGGTTGAGTTCAGTCAGGGTAGAAATCTCACACAGCAACACAGGAAACAGTCCAAGCTTATTATGGGACAAGTTCAGGCCCTTCAGTTGAGAAAATCTAAAGAACAAAGGCACAAATACAGACAATATTTCCACAACCCATTATGATGGTTTAAATAACTAAGATACCCATTATATGTCTTTACAGGGACCATCAATGGACTTTGATGATCAATTTTGTTTACTAACTATTTTGTTATTGTTATATATCCTTCTATATAGCCCAGACTGGCCTACAACTCACAATGTAGCATAGGCTAGCCTCAAACTCAAAATCTTGCCACCACATCCAGCTAAATTATCTAATAAAATAAATTATCTAATAAAATGTGCACCATACAATTTGTTCTAAAACATGTTTTCATTTACATGCTACCAAATGTTGTGTGGACATGGAGGATATTAGAGTGGTTAAAACACAGTCCATCCACACTGTCAATGAAACTGAAACAATCGAGTTCCCCCAATGAGTTAAAAAAAAATCTACATGGGAGCCCATGCTGCTACAGTTCCTTTCTATCAAGTCACATCTGATACACTTAATCTCGTGTATTTTTTTACTAAATGCCTACATGTAATATACAAAGGTTAATCTATTCAGATACCACAATAGCTAACAAATATATAGCACATTATAAGCAACTCTTTTTATACTAAAATTATATTGGCACCGGGCGGTGGTGGCGCACGCCTTTAATCCCAGCACTCGGGAGGCAGAGGCAGGCGGATCTCTGTGAGTTCGAGGCCAGCCTGGGCTACCAAGTGAGTACCAGGCAAGGCGCAAAGCTACACAGAGAAACCCTGTCTCGAAAAAACCAAAATAAATAAATAAATAAACTAAAATAAAATTATATTGGTTTAAATGCCACTTGAAAAAAAATGGACCAGATGATCTTGAAAACATGTGTGACAGCCTTGTGTGGTAAAGTGATTTGATCTATAAGAATCCTGTGTTGGTGACATTTGCTCACAGAGTAAACGTTTCTATATTATCTTGCCTTGAAATAGTATGGCTATAAAATGAGTGTATGGAACATCATGTTTTATGTCATACAAATATAAGATGATAAGCCAAAGGCATCATTCTCCTGTTTTGAGAATGGAGCCCATAGGACCTAATTCTAAGGCTTCTCTCTTCCAAATTTCAATGTCTAGCTTCCAGGGGACCTGACTTGGATGACTTATTATTCCTTTCACTTCTGAATCTCTGCCCAAACTTTCTAACTAGATCAATTCTAGCTTCAGGGCAGCTCAGAAAGAAATGCTAAAGACTGATTTCCTTAATATTACAGCTTATCTTAATTTACTCCACAAATATGAGTCAAATACCTGTATCATTACTAAATATATACTTGTATCTGTAAAAAATTAGATTTTAAATACTAATGTTTTCTGAAGATTATACTAGGATTATAAGAAACATGTTAACATGAGTTTATAAAACATGTCATTTTAATATGCATTTATTTTTATTAATATAAAACACTTTGCTTTGATTTTCAAGGTTTCCCTTCCCCAGCAGAAACCCACAATAATATCATGTCATTATTCATGGGCATCTAGTTTTTGTGTCTTGTACGGTTTCTTGAGACAGGGTCTCACTTAATATAGCCAGGCTGGTCTCTCATGCTGCTTCAGGTGGAAATATTAGGTGAGATGTGGGGAGAATAGGAAGGTAGAATATATTCTAACAAAGAAGATAGAAAAACATAGATCATAGTTCTGTAGGGATGAAAATGGTTCCATTATCAGAAGAGAAAGGTTTCATAGCTGACAAGACTCAAGAGTTGGTAGGAGCAGGCACAAAGAAAAGATAACATCTGCTCCAGAATTCTTGAAGTCAAGTCTGTCTGCTTGAAGCCATTTAAATTAGAAACTTTTGATTTTAAAAAACTGTCAATAAACCGGGTGGCATATACCTCTTTAACCCCAGCACTTATAAGGCTAAGGCAGGTGGATCTCTGTGAGTTCAAGGTCAGCTTGGTCTACATAGTGAGTTCTGGGCCAGCCAGAGCTACATATTGAATCGCTGTCTCAAAACAAAACAAAAACAAACCACCAAAAAAAGATTATCAAAATCAATGGCAACTCATTGTAGTCTTTGAAATAGAACATTTCATCAACCTTCTGTTTTACAGGGAGAATAATGAGGGAGATCTGTGTAAATAACAATTTTGCTTCTTCAAATGAGTGGAAATTTACAAACTATAATATGATGGAAAGTGCCAATTTGGACCTGATTCATTCCTCAAAAGTTCATGTGTTGAAAGCTTGGTCCCAGTGTGTCAGGACCAAGAGGTGGTAGACCCGTAAGAGGTGAGGGCTAGCACGTAGCTTAGAACATTTGTCTAGCATACACAGGGTCCTGGATTCAATCCCCAACATCACTAAAATAGAAAAACAAATATATAAGTAAAAAAGAGGAGGAAGAAGTAATTAAGTCACTGAACATTCTGCCCTGGAAAAGAATTACACAGTTGAGTTAGTTCCCAAAAGAATCAGCTGTGATAAAACGCAAGCACTGACCACCGAATATCCCTGGTTCCCTGTCTTATGATCCCACCTCTCCCACCATTCGCCATATGCTTCATCAAAGAGACCATCTGATCTTACATGAAAACCTCTTCTCTTTAAGCATAACCCAGCCTCTGGTTACTTTGTTATAGAAATGAGGAATAGATTAATACAGTAAACTTGTCAACTTAAAAAATGTGAACCACTAAGATACTGATTATAATTGATCTTCAACATAACAGTCTGGAAACTATTTTTGACATACTTGTAGAGTGTGTTGAGGCCCCCTGGTCTTTCTAATTGCATGAAGTTGTGTCGCAGGTTGAGGTAGGTGATATCTTGACTGTAGAAGAGATGTTCGGGAACCTCCTCAAGGCTGTAACATGAGAGGTCCACAGTGCTGATCCGCTGGGACACCACCTGAAGAAGGACCAAAAGAAAAGCCTCCTGAGCTACTGGGTGCTTTTACCCAGCACAGGCCAGAACGGCATTTACACAAAAGGTGCTGACTACCAACTAGGAAAGGGGGAAAGTAGACATTCTGTCATTCATTTATAAAAACAGGTTAATTTTTACATTTCCCGAAAACCATGAGCTGCTTAGAAAAACAAAGGTATAGGCCTATAATTCTAGCCCTGGAGAGGTGGAAGCAGGAAGCCAATCAAAGCCAGCCTTGGCTCCATAGGGAGATTTAAGGCCAGCCTATCTAAAGACAACAAAAAATCGAAAACAAAAATATAAGGTACAACAAAGTTAGGCATAGTGGGTACATGCTTTAATTCTAGCACTTGGGAAGCTGAGGCAGGAGGACCACTAAAAGTTTGGCCAACCTAAGCTACAAATAAGTTTCAGGCCAACCAATATGGTATACGTGAGATCCTGTCTTTTACAGAAAGGAAGGAGGGAGGGAGGGAGGGGAGGAAGGAGGGAGAAAGGAAAAAAGCCCATGTCTCTATAAGGAATTAAAATTTTAATATTTCATATCAGAAGCAATGTTAAGATGATTCAAATAGACAAGCTTTAATATAAGACAGTGTGAGATGAAAAAATTTTTGTAGCCACACATCTCTGCTGCTTACTCACAAAGTTTCTTCTTCTATTGAAAGCATAAAATAAAATAGTTATACACACAGCACACTTCTGAGTATGCCAAAAATGCCCAAGAAACAGTAACTTCTCTTTAAAGGGGCAGAAGAATAGAGTTACAATTGAAACCAGTTTTGCATAGAACAGATTTTATAGCTGATATGATACAGCAACAAAACTCAGTAAAAACCAGTCTTTAAAATCTGTAATACTACAATAATATATATGGCTGCAATGCATCTTAAAACACCTGACAAAAGTTACTTGTGTCCTGAGACATACATCGCACTGTGGCATCTCTTCTGAAAACTGCTGCAAAGAATCCAAAGGGCACACGTTTGAAGTTGCACTAGACTTTACTGCTGCATCTTTAATGGCTAAGCAGGGTTATGCTGAAATGTCAATTGTCCTCAACATACTAGAAGAGGGATCATGACAGAATCACAGGTCATGTCCCATAGATAAGTTAACCTTTTAAGTGGCTCATCAAGGCTGTTCTAAAAATGTCCAGACCAAGGCACACTAGGCTACAAGCTAGGGAATAGATATGTCAATCAGAGACTACTGTGACAAGTGAGAAGCAATGTAAATCTCTTGTCTCAATTCCTTTAAAGGTCAAAATTCATTATTTCTTAATTCCATCTAAAGTTCACCTCACAGAGACAGTACAGAGGGAAATGAACCTGAAAACATTCTGACACCATTTTCTACTATGAGAATATAAGTAAGTAAAGACCCAGTGAAATTCCATTATTGTAGTCACAGTGCACTAGAAGAGGTGTGATGCTAAGAATGATCACTTGTGCCTATATCCTCATTTCTCATCAAAGCTTCCAACCTTGGATGCCTGCCGTTGCCATCTCTGGTACTCAGCCAAAGTCTCAAAGCTGACATGATAGGTCTGAGCTTGGGCTCCAGCTGAGCTGAAAGCAAGGGAGTATTGCCGGCGCTTCACTTCTTCTATCTGAAGAAGAGGAGGAGAAAATCAGAACAACTAATCAGAAATGATGGTCCAAAAGCAGTAACTAGACATACTTTTTAAAATGACAAGGAATCTGAGCAGACAGATTTCTCCAGAGAATATATATAACCAACCAACAGGAACATGAAATGACAACATCAACTGCCATATGGAGAGGTCAATCAAACTGCAACAAAAGCTGGATGTGGGTACACACCTGTAACCCCAGCACCCAGGGGGCAGACAAAGAAGGAGAGAGAATTCCGGGTCAGTCTGGGCTACTGTTCCCTAAACTGCAACAACTCAGCTTACACAGATTTGCTAAAGATATACTCTCTTCCCATCCCCACAGAATCACTTCTATCTCTGGCATCTCATTTTGGATGGCACTGCTTCTGATTCTTGGCAGAACAGTTACAAATTCACAAGTTATACTTGCAAATCAATACATTCTAGTGCTTACTAAAGATAGAACCAGGTGGTAGAAACATAAAATACTTTAAGCAAAAAAGAAGCATGCTGTAAAGAGTCACTAAAATTAAAAATTTTGTAACACTCAATTGTGGTATTCACAACATAATCATTGTTCATTGGTAAGGAATCAGTGTGACTATAGAAGTTGGTGTCAAAACAAAGAATTTCACTGAAATGTACAGACAATATTCAAGAATAACCTTTTCAATATTTTACTGTGGAGAACTAGAGAGATGACTCAGTGATTAAGAGCACTTGCTGCTGATGCACAGAGTAAGAGTTCTGATCCTAACACACATATCGGGTGGTTCACAGCCATCTGTAACTCCAGTCCCACGAGATCTGATGGCTTCTCTGGCCTCGAAGGACACCAAGTACACATGTGGTGTATATACATACATACATACAGACAAAACACTCATCCACAAAAAACAAAAATGGAAGGGAAAAATAAATTAAATTAAGTAAATTTTAGATACATTAAATTATACCTCTGTACGGGGCTGGGGATTAGCTCAGTGGTAGAGCACTTGCCTAGCAAGCGCAAGGCCTTGGGTTCGGTCCTCAACTTCAAAAAATAAAATAAAATAAAATAAAAAAAATTATACCTCTGTACAACTCACCCTTTAAAAAAAAAAAAAAGCCTTGCCAGGTATGGTGACAAACACTTTTAATCCCAGCACTGGGAGGCAGAGGAGGGCAGATCTCTAGAAGTTCCAAGCCTGCCAGGAATATATAGTGAGACTCTGTCTCAAACAAACAAATAAATAAATAAAGACTAATGGGAAAAGCTTTGTAACAATAAACCCCACTACAAATGATAAAAGGAACATCTCACCGTTAATAGTTAATAATTTCCAAAGTTGCACATATGTAAAACTACAATGTCAGTTTACATAATACTAAATTAACATAATCATATAGAAACATTGATTTTAATTTCTATTTCTTATGAGTAACTCACAAGACTTTCTCAGTATTTGACTATGAATGATTGTCTAAACGTTGTAAAGTATTCAATTGTAAAATTTTTTTAGATTTTAGTTTTCATTTTTATTAATGTGTATTGTGTGTCTCTGTGTGTCTACACATGCACTAGGCCCACACAGACCAAAAGAGAGCATGGAACTCCTTCTTGGAACCGAAGTTACAGATAGATGTGAGCGGCCATGTAGGTTTTTTTTTTTTTTTTTTTTTTTTGATTATTGAATTTGTGGATATCGTCATTAACATAACATTTCTTGGTGTTTTCTGGAACTTGGCAGCAAGTACTTCTGCCTTCTGAGACATCTCTCCAGCCTGTGCTATCTGTCTTTTTAATACAGTATTATATCTATACTGTCCTGTATCTACACCAACTGTGTATTCCCAAGTATGACTGTCTAAGGTCATTTTGTCAGTGAATCTCTTCAGTTTACACTGGTTATGCTAGTCAAGCTTCAAAAGAAACAAACAAAAAATTTTATCTAGCTTCCTATAAATACTAATCTATCTATGGTCACCTTTCACTCTGTTTGTCTAACTAGCAAATGAACTTTTTGAGACAGAAACAGATATGTCACGCTTCCCTGGCTGCTGAATTGAGGCTCATGACCACCCAGCTCTATGTTTCAAAAAGAAGAAACTTGAAAGAATCTACCTTGGTAAAGGACGATGGCAGTTAATTCCAGTTCCCACAGAACTTCCATGTAGCATCCTGGTAACATCTTGGTGTTATCAGCAATAACACCTAGTTCCTACTAGAAGTAGACAGTTCTACAACAATTGGGGATGGAGAGTCCTGGGCCCTCCCAAGAGTTTCTGATACAATCTTTACTGATGTTCCTATTGGCTTCTATGGAAATTAGGAAGGGTATTTTCTTTTAGGCAAGCATTGTATCACTGAGCTATAGCCCTAGTTCTGTGTGTGTGTGTGTGTGTGTGTGTGTGTGTGTGTGTGTGTATGTGTGTGTATTCATGTATGCATACACATGTATGCATGTGGAGGCCAGAGAACCCACCTGGGGAGTCATTCCTTGAGAGCAGTCCACCTTGCTGTTGAAACAGGGTCCCTGATGGATCTGGAAATTTACAACTGGGCTAGCCTGTTGCAGGGCAACAAGCCCCAGGAATCTACCTGTCATTGTTTCCTCAGAAATGAGATTACAGGAATGCACCCCCACACTCAGTTTTATTGTTGTGGTTGTTATTGTTTGCTCATTTGTTTTTTAAACAAGGGTTCTGAGGATCAAACTGAAGTCTTCCAGTTCTTCCTTTACCAACTGGACCTTAACAAGCCACCCTTAACACTTCTTATTGACCAAGTTAATACTTAAAATTTGTAAATCTTACCTTTCCCCCAACCAGAGGCAAAATGTGCATCTTTCCAGTTTGACAATCCTTCACTGAGGAAACAATAAGGCAGGTACCACAGAGAACAACTAGGCGTTCAGCCCATTTGTGCAGCTGGGTTTTTCCTTTTCGTACATTATAGATGCCAGACAGTAGGATTCGATCCAGATGATCCATCTGGCATGGTTTTTCTGAAAAGAAAACAGTACTTCAGAATGTACTATTAAAGTAACATAATACTGGAAGAGAAAAGAAAATGCATGGGCCAACATTCAGTAGCCCTATTTATAGACATGAGGAATGAAGCAATATGGGTTTTACAAAATCTCAGTCCTAAAATAATACCCAGCACTGCACTTACACAGTGGGAATACTTGTGAATTTTGGTCTAACCCTAGACTTTACCTCGGATGTCACTGTTAACCCTTCTCCACCTTTCAGCCTCCTTTCACATGGCAAGGAGTCTAGATCATGGACTTTGGGTTCAGACACACTGGAGCCAGAATGTAAGTGATGCCACTCCCTTCAATTACCTGGCCCACTGAGCTTACTCTCCTCACAAAACTTAGATTCTATTATTCTGTACTGTCTTAGATTTTATTAATCTACCCTCCAGGGTATTCTTTAAAAAAAAAAAAAAAAAGTAAAATAGCAGAAAGTACTAAGCATAATGGGAATATAAAATGGAATAAATGATAGTCCTTATTGATATCAATCTATTTTAGAATGAAGAAAGTAACATATAAAAAGAGTTCTCTAATTCTGTACACAATCCTCCACCTCTCTGGCCCTTGCAAGGAAAAGCTGATGGGTGATACTTCAATTGACTGCTCCCACCATGGAGGCAGAAGCAGGGCATGCACCGGCTTCTACTTGTTCAAGCATCTGCTTTCCATCCACCATGTTCATATGACTGAGATACAGGGAGAAAACAAGCACAGAGACAGAAGAGCTTTTTGTAAAGGCATTGACAGAGACAAGTACCAAATACAGAAATGATGGGGGTTAACAGCCTGGTAAGATGGCTCAGCTGGCAAAAGTGCCTAACTTCAACCCCCCAAAACCCACAATGGAAGGACAGAACCAACTCCCACAAGTTGTCCTCCGACCTCCAGATTTGTGCTATGGAAAACATAATCAATCAATCAATCAAAATAAAATAAAAATAAGTAACTGAGGGAAGCAGCAGAAATAAGAGGTGGCACAAACAGTAAACACAGCTCTCTAGGGATAACTACCTGATTAACCACGTTCCTCAGGCACCATTCTGTCCACCTACTCAAGCATTTCTGCATAAGTAACATGAAGAAATGGGTCAGATACTCCAAAGACTCAAAACTGCATTACTCAAAAAAACTGTGAACACTGGACTTCCTGGGTGGCCACCTCTCCTACTGTAAGCCAACCCCTCTGCCTACACTCTAACCCACTCCTCAGGGGTCTGGTCCTCTCAGACCTCCATTTCCTCAGCTTCGACTACCTGCTAAACATTCCCAACGAGGTGTTTACCAACACTTAAAATGAAGAGATACAGAACTAAACTGACAACAGGGACTAGTGATAAAGCAGTTAATGAGCTTGGGAAGTAAATGTAAAAAATTAAATACAGATGACATATTTGTATTTTATTTGTGTAATTAAACAAGATTTTCTGAAAGGTAAAATATGAACACAATAATTACCAAGAAACAATATGCATATAAAATAAGAGTAAGAAAATAGGGAACACAAAAGTAATATATTAGTGCAGTGGACTGTTTTCCTAGAGAGTACGTCTACATTTTTTAGTTTATTCTTTTTAAAATTGTATGTGTGTGTGTGTGCGTGCACATGCACACACACATGGCTCCAGAGGCTAGAGGCATCAGCTCTCCCTAGAACTGGGGTGAGAGGCAGCTGTGAGCCAGAGTGGGTGCTGGAACTCACTCTTAACTACTGAGCCAGCTCTCCAGCCCCAGCATGCCTATATTTTAACAAACAAGGTTCAGATGTGCAAATTAACCTGAAGCAGTATGGTTTTTGCAATTTGGGGAAAAGATTAATTTTTAACAACATTCCTTGATACTGAAAGAGATGTAGAAAAACTCTCAATCTCTACTAAACAAAGTGCTTGCTGGTAACACATATTTGTGTAATTTAGGAACATTTGGTCAAAATTCAAAATGTATGCCTGTAATGACTCAAAAGTTCTACTCCTATGACTAATGTTTTCCTCCTACACTCTAGAAGTCAGCCTCTCTCCTTTCCCTAACGGTCATCTCCTAGTTCTTTATAGCTTTTGTCATTTATAATGCATACATCCTATATAAATAGAGATTAAACTACTGTAACAAACAGGATAGAATGGCTCAAACTTAACATCTAACTCTGCTCAGGTGGGCATTCTGGGTAGCCAGAGATCAACGCTGTTATTCAGAAAGTTAGGATGACGGTGAACCTGCCACTTCTGACATCTGACTTCAAATACTGTTCTGACCATTGTCATCCTAGCCCTCAGCTGAGGAAAACAGCACCGAGGAACAGAACAAGACATAGAAGTGGCGCTCACGAATTCCACTTGCTCTCATGAGAAAAATACGGTCACATACGCACAGCTAATTGAGACAGGCTGGGAATCATCACATGCAATCTACAACTCTGTTACTCACAACTTAAGATATATAAACTGTTGCCGCACACCTCCAATCAATATGGCTGAGATTTATGTGTTTGAACTTTTGGGTGTCTGGGGTTTTTTTGCTATTGTAGCTGGTTTTTTTGTTTTGTTTTGTTTTGTTTTGAGACAGGGTCACATGTACATAGGCTGCTTTTGAACTTGAGATGTAGCCAAGAATGCCCTTCAACTCCTGATCCTCCTGTTTCTACTACAAAGTGCGGGAAGTATAGGTATATGCCACCCTGCCCAGCTAGTTTTTGAACTTTTTTTTTTTAAAGATTTATTTATTTATTATGTATACAGAAGAGGGTGCGAGATCTCATTACAGATGGTTGTGAGCCACCATGTGGGTGCTGGGAATTGAACTCAGGACCTCTAGAAGAGCAGCCAGTGCTCTTAACCTCTGAGCCATCTCTCCAGCCCCTAGTTTTTGAACTTTTAATGGAAGCACACTATGAGATCTGCGATTGTTAACTGTCAACCTGACTGAGATCACCACAGACACAGACCTCTGACTGTGTCTATGAAGGGATTCCCAGAAAGGGTCAATGGAAGAGGTAAGACTTACCCTGAAAGTAGGTAGCCCCAGCCCATGGACTAGGATCACAGAGAGCTGAGCACCAGCATCCTCTCTCTGCTTCTTGACTGCTTTCTGACTATGGAGGCCATGTAACCGGTCACCTCCCACTCCTGCTGCCATGGCCTACCCTCAAACCACGAGTCAAAGCAAACTTCTCCTTCCTTAAGTCAAAGGTTCAAAGTGGCAGCAGGGTTACTGTCATCCTGATTGCCTTCGGACAGGTATCTTATCACAAGAACTGTAACTCATCAGGGTTCTTGTGTATGCCTTCTCATTTGCATTTATGTCTTTACACAGAAGCATTTTAAACAATGTAGGCAGATGCCATGATGAAGAAAGAGGCATCCGGAGCTGTTTATCTACAACTATAACTTCTCTAGCAAATCACATCCTTGAGATTCCATTTCTTCTCATATAAATAGAGGGATAAATTAATGTACTTCAAATCCTCATGGCTGATCATGCCATCCACTCAACTTCAGTGATGAAAAATGTCTTTATTCCCAAGGCTGCCACCCCCTATTCCCACAGTACTGGGAATAAAGCCCAGGGCTTCACACAAGCTAGACAAGCACTCTACCAGTGAGCTACATGCCCAACTCTTTCCCACAGCCTTTGGACTGGCTATCTTTTGTAGCTAGGGAACACAAGAAGGCTACCTGGTTTGATCTTGGCCTCAATGACTGTATTCTATGTAGGCTGACTCAATCAACATATTCACACATGAAATAGTTTAAGCTGATTCCTTAGCACTTTGCTCACAGACAATACTTAAAGCAGTTCCTTTCCTTCTGTTAACTGTGACTGTCTCTGGATTCAGGAACTGAGAAAAGAAGAAAATATTTCTTTATTGATAGTCTAAGATAAGTTCCACTTTCTTTGACACTATTTCCTTCAAAGGTAGAACCTAATTTCTTTCCCCTTCTGTAATGCAGGCTGTGGTTAATGAATCAGTTTTTGATTGTTTTGCTTTTTTTAAGATTTCATTTTTTAATGATTTATTTTTATTTTATGTGTATTGGTGTTCTGTCTGCATGTATGTCTGTATGAGTGTCAAATCCCCTAGAGCTAGAGTTAAAGACAGTTGTGAGCTGCCATGTGGGTGCTAGGAATTGAACCTGGGTCTTTTGGAAGAGTGACCAGTGCTCTTAACCATTGAGCCACCTCTCCAGCCCCCATTTCTCTTTTTTAAATTATGTGTATGTCTGTGTGTATGTGCGAGTGAGTACAGGTGCCCAGAGGCCGAGGAGAGTGTGTCTGATACCCTGCAGCTGGAATTACGGTGGTTTTGATGTACCTGACATGGTTAATGGGAACCGAACTTGTGTCCTCTAGAAGAGCAGTGTGCATTCTTAACAGATGAGCCGTCTCTCCAGCCTCAATAAACAGAAAATGGTCGTTAACTTGTCAAAAAAGATACTGTAGCCTGCATATGTGTACATGGTATAGGTGGGAGTCATGTTTCATCCTTGGGTAAAACTAGCTGCCATATTGTAGACACAATTAAGCAGTCCATGGAAAGTCTACATAACAAGGAACTCAAGTGTCCTACCAACCAATGGTCAGTAAGGAACCAAAGCTCTAACCAACAGCCTGTAAGCCACAGTAAAAAGTGAATCCTCAAGGCTGGGGAGACAGCACTGAGGGTAGAGCTGTCTGCGTCCAAGCCTGGCAACCAGAGTTGAATCCCCACGACCTACCTGGTGGAAGGAAAGAACTGACTCTCACAAGCTGCTCTTTGACCTCCCCATGAACACCATGCAGACTTGCATGTGTACACTCATGCACACAAGCACAAACATACATATCTATATTTTGTATTTATTTTTGAATATACATAAATGTAATACAAAAATTTTAAGTGAACTGGGTTGGAGAGGTAACTCAACTTGCAGTTCAGACAACTCACAATCATCTGTAACTACAGTTCCAGGGGATCCAACTCCCTCTAATAGACTCCAAAGGCAACAGGCATGCAGATGGGACATATACATACATGTAAAATAAAAATAAGTTTAAAAAAAAGTGAAACAAGCCCCAGATGACGGTCTTAATGAGCCTCAAACCTGAGTCATCCAGCTAAAACTGCTCCTATATTTCCAACCCAGAGAAACTACAAAAATATACATTTGACATTACTATGTTTTGAGGCAATTTGTTACAGAGCCAAAGATAATTCACCTACCTATCTACCTCCACCTACCTTCCTTGCTACCTATCTGCTTGTTACCTTTTGATTTGGGCACCAGATGCATATACTGTCTATTTTGTAAAATAATTACTTTTAAAATTCCCTTTAGTGAACATAATTTTCTCACTTAAATTACACTAGCTTATCTAAACTCACAGAACTAACTTTTTAAGGTTCCCCATCTAGCACCTGACACAACTACCACCAAACAGTATCAAACAAAATCTTACTCTTGTTTATACTAGAACTATTCTCTTAAAGAAGACTTCATATGGTCATACTATAATTTATAAGTGGCGGTAGAAAATTGGTGATATCAGAGCCAACAACTGTGCTTTATCCTTGTATGTAAAAGAAATTCTGGGAGCCGGGCGTTGGTGGCGCACGCCTTTAATCCCAGCACTCGGGAGGCAGAGCCAGGCGGATCTCTGTGAGTTCGAGGCCAGCCTGGGCTACCAAGTGAGCTCCAGGAAAGGCGCAAAGCTACACAGAGAAACCCTGTCTCGAAAAACCAAAAAAAAAAAAAAAAAAAAAAGAAATTCTGGGGCTGGTGGAACTCAATGGATTGCAGCCCGGGCTCATGAAAGGACTCCAGTAACACTCCCACAAGCCATGCGGCTGGGGCTGGCAGAACTCAAGGGATCACAGCCCAGGCTTGTGATAAGTCTCCAGCAATACCTCCACCAACCAGGAGCCCAACCAGCACCAGGCATCAGCAGTTGGGCACTCTTATGATCTCTTTGTGATGAGGAAGCATGGTCCTGCCCAGGGTCACGACACTCTAAGATGGACAAGGAGACTCACATGTGGGCATGGGGAGGTCTGCACCAGGCTCCAAGAAGAAAACACTGGCCCACCTGGCACCCTGTAGCCAGCCAAACAGGAACTACTATGGTGAGCAAATGTATGGAGCGATATGAGAAGGACAAAATGGCTCATGTCCTGTGGGCAGAGGCATATCTGAAGAGGCGAAAGAGATGAGGAGCAGGCTGACGTGGATGGCTTCATTGCCACCCAGGGCCATGCTGACATCTGGGCCTGGGCTTCTGCTGAGGCTCATGTCTGGGTTCAGGCTCTCGATGCAGTTGTGGTCTCTACTGATGTCCGTGATTCCTGATCTCACCAAAGGCATAGAGAATATGGTATACAGAGTTGGCCCTGCCCCTCACTGGCTACAACACTAGAGAGAACTGGTCCCACCCTCACTAGCTGAGGCACTCAGGAGAGAGGATCCTACACCCCTCCCAGGCTGCAAAATAGAGCTGACCCTGTTGACAGGGGCACAGGCGAACTGGCCCTGAGGGCATACGAATGGGAGAACAGGTCACACCCTCTCATCTGGGTGTCTCAGGTGAGGGAAAAGTCCCCTCTTTCCTGACCCCTCACCACCTGCAGCACTCAGGAGAACAGGCCCTGCACCTCACCCAGGCAGCACAATAGAGCTGACCCTGCTGGTGGATTGTGAGTGAGCCAGCCCTGAAGTTGCGAGCATGGGACAACTGTCCCCGTTATTCATCTGTTAGGGAAAGATGCCCCTCCCCCACATCAATGCCTGAGGCAGATGGGAGAACTGGCCCTGAGGTCCCAAGAATGGGAGAGCTGTCCCCATTACTCATCTGTCTTGAGGTGGCATGGGCAGGGGAGAGAACCCCCTATCAACGCCTGAGGCAGGTGGAAGAGCTGGCCTTGGGGTCATAAGAGTAGGGGTGGGTGTCCCTGTTTCTCAGCAGCAGCAGCACTCCTGGGAGTGGCCCCTACACCTCAACTGGGCAACACAGTAGAGCTGGCCCTGAAGATGTAGGTATGAGAGAACATGAAAGCTGGAAATTGGCCCCACCCCTTGCTCATCACTGCAAGGGGCGAACTAGCCAGGGCAATGCTGGAGGAGAACTCACCCTGGTGGCAAAGACAGGGGACAGCTGGCAAACTGACCAACCCTGCAACTACCCAGTCCCAGGGTTGTGTGTTGGCCCACCCCAACATCCACCCCATCTGTGATCTGCTTAAGCACAGGGGTTGGGAGGTGTCAGTCCTGTGGACCCAGAGCTGCAGGATCTCCACAACACTGAGAAGCATCAGAATGTCCAGGAAGAGTCCCTGTAAGGGCCCAGCATCGATCGTGCAGCAGAGACCAGGGGCCTCCAACCAGACCAATGATTCTTTTTTTTAATTATTTTATTATGTGCAGAGTATTCTGCCTGCATGTATACCTGCACGCCAGTAGAGGGCACCAGATCTCATTACAGATGGTCATGAGCAACCATGTGGTTGCTGGGAATTGAACTCAGGACCTCTAGAAGAACAGCCAGTGCTTTTAACCTCTGAGCCATCTCTCCAGCCCTCTTTTTTTTTTTTTTTTTTTAAGATTCATTTATTTATTTACTCATTATGGATACAGTGTTCTGCCTGCATATATGACTGCAGGCCAGAAGAGGGCAACAGATCTCATTATAGATGGTTGGGAACTACCATGTGGTTGCTGGGAATTGAACTCAGGACCTCTGGAAGTGCTCTTAACCTCTTGAGCCATCTCTCCAGCCCCAGACCAATGATTCTTTTCGATAAATGCCTGCATGTAAAAATATATGGGTAAAGGGTTTCCTGCATGACTCACTGTGTCACACTGCAGCTTCTATGAGGAGATTTTCCCCTTCTTTCCTTTTTATCTTCCTTTTTTTCCCCTCTTTTTTACTCAATTTTTTTTTATGTTGGGGTGGGGCGGGAGATAGGTGGAATTGGGAGGCATAATGTGAAAGACACAAAGAATAAATTTAAAAAAGAAAGAAAGGAATTCCAAGGCATTTTAAGGCTCAGCTTTCATCCTGGAATAAAAACCCTGACTGCATGAAGAATCCAGTTCAATCACAGAAAATTAAGGGGCATGCTGTCATTTCAACTCAGGGTTCTTAATATTTGCTTTATTAATTTCCTTATATGTATCTGGGTATGCACATTCGAGTACCATGCCCAAAGAAGCCGGAGGGGGTGACAGATTCCCCAGAGACGGGCTGAGCCAGGGTTGGTTGTGACCCACTGCACATGTGCGCTGCAAACCAAAGCCAGGTCCTCTGTGAAAGCAGCACATGCTCTTAACTTCTGCGCCCGCCATTTCTCCAGCGCTCAGATTGGGTCTTCAAAAGTGAGTTTTATAGCAATAAGTGAGTGGTTCAGTTCCTCAAATTGGTCTACTTTCTCTCAGGTTTGACTTCAAATTGTCAACTTTTCTCTCTCCACAAGCCACCAAAAGATCTTACTTGCATTTCCCTCTTCTGGCACTCTCTCACTCACCCTCACACTCATTCACTCTCACCTTCACTCTCACTCACCCTCACCCTCACTCTCACATCTCTCAAGAATATGTATCTGTATCTATTGCTTCCCTACTCTGTGAATACTTTTTGTACCTTCCTTTTTCAATTAACTGAGAAGAATATACACCACTTTAGTTTGTGAAAAACGAAACTGCCTATCTAACACCTTTCCTAATCTCTAAGGAAAGACATGTACACATACACATACACAAATCTTTAAAATGTGGATAAAGCATAACCTGGCAATGCTATAAAAATAGTTGCAGTAAGCCTGGAGAAAAAAAAAAAAGAAGAAGAAACACTTAAAGAGAAGATATGTTTACAAATAGCTTGCTTTTTTTTGTTGTTATTGTTGTTTTTGTTTTTCAAGACAGGGTTTCTCTGTGTAACAGGCTTGGTTGTCCTGAAACTTACTCTGTAGACCAGGCTGGCCTTGAACTCACAGAGATCCACCTACCTCTGCCTCCCAAGTCCTGGGACTAAAGGCGTTCACCACCGCTGCTCAATGAGTTTTGCTAATTTTTAAAAATCTTCCCTTACTCCCTGATTTTTTGTTGTATTTGTTTCTAGCTACATTTAACTGACTTAAAAATAACTTTTGATATCAAATACTTCTAGCAAACAGAAGGTAAAGATGCAAATAATCAATTTAAAAGTAGTTAACATACTCACAAAGCTACTGACAAATCCTTACCACCATAAAATCGAATCATGCAGCTGAGGTCAGGGTTTGTAGCCTCCTCCTGTATGCGCACAGGATCTTCAAATCCCAGCCTGGATAAGTAATCGTAAACAATCTGTAGAGGCTGTTCAGTGGGCTCCAATCTCCTGCTTACACAATTCAAAACATAACACATGGTAAGTACTACAAATGTATTTCTTTTCCTCAGTTCTTGATTTCTTCTTGATTTTTACTCCTAGCTCAAGCAAGACTGTGTGTGCGCAGGCACATGAGTGTGCAAGTGCACACAGACGCCAGTGGAGGATGTCAAGTATCTTCCTCTATTGATCTCCACCTATTCCCCGGAGACAGCCTCTCACTGACTTGTCTTTGGGCTGGGCTGGCTGGTCAGCAAGCACTTTGGACCCACCTGCTTCCACCTTCTAATGCTGGGGCTCCAGGAAGTAGCTCCATACCCAGATTTTCATGTGGGTGGGGGATTTCGAGCTCAGATCTTCAAGTTGTAGAGTAAGCATGCTTGCCTAGTGGGCCATCTACCTTGCCCAAGATCTGCTTTAATATCATACAGCTAGTCTAAACAAGTAGTTTTCAACATAATTAGTCTCAAGATTCCTTTTTACATTGTGAGAACCAAAAAAAAAAAAAAAAAAAAAAAAAAAAAAAAAAAAAAGAAAGAAAGAAAAAAGAAAAAGCTTCTGTTTACAAACTGCATTTACTGTTATTACTGAATTAGGGATTAAAATTAAGAATTTCCAAAGATTTATCATAAAACAAATATTATAGCCATTATATAATAACATACATTACTTAAAATATGATTTCAAAAAATAAAGTTTAGCAGAAAGAGTAGCAATCGCTGCTTTTCGTTCTTGTCAACTTTTCTTTTGTTTTTTTGAGAAAGGGTCTTATGTAGTGCTGGGATTATAGACATATGCCACCATGCAGGTCATTTTTTAAAACTCCTTAACAGAGAGTTTCACAGAAACAACCGAACTTTCCCATTTCCTTCTACGTCAGTCTGTTGAGACAGCACCAGACTTCACAAGGCACTGCAAAGGAAAGGACAAAAACACGACGATGCAGTGTTTCAACCTCACAAACCTCTTTAGAATCTCAGAAGCAAGTCTGCTGGTACAGGCCTCAAAATCCCAGCATGTGGTGAGACAGGGGGATTAAGAGTTCGGGGTCAGATGAGCTACAGACCCTGACTCAGGGTTCCTGGGGTCCTCTGAACTTCTAATCTAAACTAAAAGTGAGAACAACGACAACAAACGTGTAACTTAAAGAGCTCTCCTCGGCCATAACTGCTTTCAAAAAGGGCATATGGAGACTGCATTGCCGACTCTGCTCTAGGTACCATGTGTCTGTCTCCATTGGCTTTACAGAGGTATGTTCCAAACCGCTAAGAATGAATGGTGTGATAACCCCCCAAACGATTCTACTACAAATGTCCACATTAAAAGCTAAGGCTCCTAGTGATTTTGCATTTTAAAGCAGATGTAAGATACTTTGGAAATACAGAAGAAAAAAATGACCACTGTCTATGTGGACTGAAAGGGTTTCAACCGTCTCAGTAGCAGACAGGTCTGATCATTCTTTTTGTCAAAAAAGCAAATAGTAATAGATACAGACTCGAAAAGTCAGAATTCCTGGGCTGGAGACTCAGTTCTGCTTATCCCTGCTTATTTAATCTTCCTATATTAAATTCCTTACTGGTATAATGAGAATGAAAATCAAATTCATAGGATTGCTACTAAGACTACCTTTCTTACAACAAGGACTATATAACATGTAAAGTGCTTATTAGCAAAATACCTTGCATGTAATGTGTCCCCTAACATACTGACAACTGTAGTTCAAAAACAGTTTAGGACTGAGGTCAGTGAGATAGGTCAATAGGTAAAGACAAGGTCCCCACCACCAAGCCTGATGACCTGAGTGTGATTCCTGGGACCCACATGGTGGAAGGAGAGAATCAACTCCTACAAGCTGTCCTCTGACCTTCACATGCCCATAATGGCAAACATGTGTCCACAATACACACACACACACACACACACACACACACACACACACACACGCTTGCACACAAATAATGTAAAAAAAAAATTAAGATTGGCATTACATTTTAAATAGATTAAAAATAGAGCATCTCTTCTACTTGAAAAAAAAAAACAATCAACAAGCACTACATCAAAGTCTATATACCTTCAAAAGGTCGTAAAGAGCATTTAGGAATTACACTGATTAGAAAAATATAAGAAAGCCGGCATCGTGGTTTGAATGAAAACGGCCCCATAGGCTCACGGGGAGTGGCACTATCAGGAGGTGTGCTCTTGTTGGAGTAGGTGTAGCCTTGTAAGAGGAAGTGTCGCTGGAAGTGGGCTTTAAGGTTTAGGAAGTTCAAGCCAAGCCCAGTGGCTCACTTACTCTTCCTGCTGCCTACGCATCCAGATGTAGAACTCTCAGCTACCTCTTCAGAACCATGCATGTCTGCCTGCATGCCACCATCCTCCCCACCATGATGACAATGGACTAACCTCTCAACTGTAAGCCAGTCCCAATTAAATGTTTTCCTTTATAAGAGTTAATGTAGTCATGATATATCTTCACAGCAATAGAAGCCCTAACTAAAAGGGCCAGGTATAGTGGTGTACACTTTTAGTCCCAGCTCTCAGGAGGCAGAGGCAGGCAGATCTCTCAGTTCAGGCTGGCCTGGTTTACATAACGAGTTCCAGGACAGCCAGGGCTACAAAGTGAGACCTTGATTCAAAAAGTAATAAAATAAAATAAAACTAAAAACAAGAACAAATAAAGAAGAAATATAATATACTTCTCTGTAGGGTCAAAAGATATGAAGGTCAGTCTTTTATATTTGAATAACTATAAAATGCTGAGGCAACAAGATTTACATAAAAACTAATGAAAAGAGTAATCACTACAAAAGTTGCATACAAACACCTGCATCAAAATAAGAACCAGAAAAGAATCTAAACTGCTGTAGAAAGCACACCAAAAATAAACCAACACCTGGCCTTGCCTTCCTCCTGCTTAGCTTATTTTTTTGTTGTGTTTGCTGTTATAACCCATGCTAGCCTAGAACTCCTGACAGTTGTACTGGGATTCTAAACATGTGCTACCATGGCCAGCTCAATATGATCCTCTGGTTTCCAGAAACTGTAAGATAAACTCAGAATAAACTACTACTGCTACTACTACTACTACTACTACTACTAAGAATAGGGGTCAGGGGAGATACTGCCTACAGCCCACAAAGACACAGAAGAATTGAGCTTTTACATTATTACTCATTCTGATAGTGTAGTTTTCTATTTCTATTTCTGAGATATGGCCCTGCCATGCAGTACTGGCTGGCCTGGTACTCACTCTGTAACCCAGATTCACCTCAAATTTACAGTGGTCCTGCTGTCTATATCTCCCAACTCCTGGAATTTTAAGTGTAGGCCACTATGCCTGACTGAAATGAATAGAAAAGAAGCTTTTTAGAGTAAAAGTATCAATTAATCCTTAGTCAAAGAAAATCAAAACTCACCACAATTTGTGACAATAGAAGGTATTTCTCTAACCTAAAACAGAATTTTTCTTTAAAAGAAGGATTTTAGCTGGGTGTAGTGGCACATGCCTTTAATCCCAGCACTCCAGAGGTGGAGGCAGGTAGATCTCTGAGTTCCAGGGCTATTCAGAGAAACTCTGTCTCAAAAAAAGGGGAGGGGGGTGCGTATGCATATGCAGAAGCCAGACAGAGGTCAACAGTGGGTGCTGTTTCCCTCCTTACACATTTCCCCCTTACTTTCAAAGTACCTTTTTTGTTTTTGTTGTTTCTTTTTTTTTTTTTTTTTTTTTTTTTTGAGATTCCACCTCTCACTGAGCCCAGAGCTCACTGATTTGGTTAGACTGGCTAGACAACTAATTCCAGAGATCAGCAAGATAAAGACAAGTTTAAGAAGAATTTATAGGGTCAGCAACATGGCTTAATAGCTAAAGGCACTTGCCAGGACCCAAAGATGGAGAGAATTAACTCCTGAAGTTGTCCTCTGATCTACACATGTGTACTATGGTGTAAGAAAGTGTGAGCACACACAGTACACATAATGAATAAATGTAAATTAAAGCATTTAAGGAGAACTTATAAAATCCTGTCAAAAGGATCAGACTTGCTCTATATTGTCACTCTGAATAAGATCAGGCACAGTGAGAATTCACATTGGTAGATTTGGTCCAAATATCATGAAGAATCTTAACACACCAAGATGCTCGATAATGAAACTATCATCACTTGTCACAGGCATAAGAGGCACCTGTAGAAATCAACTTGAGCCATATGACCAGTATCATCCTCTTACAACTTAAACTTGAAATATCTAAGCTAAGACATCTTCCAAATATAATGCAAATTTCCCCCTGACTCTACTCCCTACAGAACTTAGAGTTCATTGTATTTCAATAGCAAAATTCCACAGGATGATCTCATATTCATAATTAATTCATTTCATTTCTTTGGAGGGGTACCTATGTAGGTCAGAGGATAGTTTCAAGAGGCTGTTTCTTTCCTTCCACCACTGGATTCAGGAATCAAATGCAGGTTGTCAGGCTTGTGGGGCAAGTGCTTTAACCACTGAGCCATCTTGCTGACTCCCATAACTACACTTTAAAGCTAACTCTCACTTGCTCAATTTTCCTATTTTTCTCTAGAAAAGAGAGTGAAATGGAAACATCCCAATTCTGATGTATTTTTGCATGATCAAATTACCAGCCTAAATAAAAGCTTTGCAGATTTGGAAAACCCTCTTTATATATATCATTTATATATCATAACAAAAGCATTTTCCCAGGTTGCATGAAAAAATTAAGAGAACCTCCACATGTGCTCTCATTAATCTAACAAATTAGTAAATAAGTAGTATCTCAGGACATGTAAGACTGAGTAAAGTGGAAGACTAATTCCATTTACTCATTAGGCTCATGTGCTTTAAAGAGTAGAGAATATGGGGGAAAGAAAGGAGATAATATGCTTACAGCTCAATTTTTTTGTTCCAAAGTTTCAAAAGTTTAACAGGCTGGTAACTAGCTATTTGTTAAATCTTTCACAAATCAAAGGGAAATGACATGCTGCAAAATAGAGGAGGTGAATTGTCACAGAAAGTTACAATCAGCACATAAACCCCGTCTATTACTCCTCTGAAGCGACAGCCAGACAACTGACCCTGGAAACCTGAACATGCATGAGTTTTCAGTTCTCCCCACACCAGCCAGCAAGGCAGCAGGGAAGCCATGATGGCAGATTATTTCCTCAGTCAACTGTGTTTCTGTATCTAGTCATTCTAAACAGTGCTCCAGCTAAGACTTATGTAAGTGAAGGGTACATTTCAGCACATAGATTTCCTCAGAGTTCTAGTTAGGGGTTAAAAATGTGGCTCAGTGGCAGAGAGCACTTGCCTAGTAGGAGTAAGGCCCTGGGTTCAATCCCAGCACCACTCCTTCCCCAGCCCAAAATGAGTTCTACCCAGACAGGGTGTTACAAACTGTAATACCATCTACAATTCCAGCACAATCTCTACAATCCAGTAGAGGCAAGAGGATCAGAGATTCCAAGAAAGTCTGGACTACACAGTGAGAACCTGTTTCTAAAGCAGCGAACAAGCACCGAGTTCTGGTTAACAGTGGAAAACAAAAGCACACACTATGAACATCTCACTTACGAAGTAACACATCACTGAAGATGTTGGCAAAGTACAGTGCTGTTCTCTACACTGAATTCAGATTACAATTCAATCCCCAGGCACTTTTGATGATAAAATCGGCAAATGCCAATTGACACTAAAGAGAATAATTCCAATTGTAATAAAAAGGATAATTTCTACCTCATGCTATGCTTGAAGGTATCTCTGGTATCACACAAAGTATCACAAAGCTATGCCTATTTCAGAAAGAAGAAAAATGAGGTTCAAAGTGTCACAACAAGAACAGCCCTTTTGCCGGGCGGTGGTGGCGCACGGCTTTAATCCCAGCACTCGGGAAGCAGAGCCAGGTGGATCTCTGTGAGTTCGAGGCAGCTGGCTACCAAGTGAGCTCCAGGAAAGGCGCAAAGCTACACAGAGAAACCCTGTCTCGAAAAACCAAAAAAAAAAAAAAGAACAGCCCTTTTGAACTGTGTCTATTTCATTACAAAACCAAAATTTCTTTTAAGGAAAACTATATGATTTTTGCTAATTATTTGCTGATAATTTGCTAAAGTAATTTATGCAAAATATAACTCAAATAACACTTCACATGTCAATTCACTCCATGGTCCCTAAAAGGTTATTTTAAATGCCTGTGTTTTATTACATCTACTATATCACCCCTTGAAAGATATACTATTTTTTAATGCACCACAGTTGTGTAACAAAGACCTTGTTCCTGGTTCCTAGGAAGCAGATTCCAAGGAGGGTCTTTGCTATTGATAGACCACTTAGGTAACCCCTGAGTTTATGCTAAGAAAGAAAGTGACTCAGGATGGAACCCTGTCACCAGAACAACCAGCCATGTAATTAAAGAGTTGGTATTCTAGGCCAACCTGATCCAGATTGGTAAACCAAAGGGGCTGGAGATTGGGTCAGTCATGTACACACTGATTCAGTCAATCAACTCTTTTGTACAAAGCCCCAACAGGGTTCTGTAGAAGCTTGGTAAAGCTTCCTAGGTGGCAAAAACTTCAATGTGGTTGGAGGGGAACAGGCTTGATAGTCCACAGACCAAAGGCACAGAAGCCTAGAACGGGGATCCTCCCAGACCTTGCCCTGCTTCTCTTCAGCTGCAGTTCTGATTTGTACCCTTTAGATCCAAACTATAATCCTGCCCACTGTGCTTTCCCCACTTCCACTGAGTCTTCCCGACTACTGAACTTGAGCAGCTCATGGGAACTTCCAATTTATACGCAGTTATTCACAAGTGCAGGTGGACTGGGGACCCCAGAAGAGCTGCTCCATTCTGAAATAAGATCATTCTTTTTGTGTGCATTTGTGTGTCTGTGTGTGTGTGTTTCATTTATTCTTTTACAATTTCATACATGTATAGAATGTATCTTGACCCTATACATGTCCCCAAATAAGGGCATTCTTGCTTGACCAACCATGCCCTTTTTTTTTCTTTTAGCTTTTATTACATTTTTTTAGTTTGTGCCTGTGCATGGGGTGGGGAAGCAGGCACACACACGGTACACATGTGGAGGTCAGAGGACAACCTGCAGGAGTCAGTTCTCTCCTTCTACCACATGGGTCCTGGGGCTCAGCTGGCAGCATCCATTGAGCCATCTCCCCAGTTCTCCTCCTCCTCCTCCTTAAATATAATTTTTATTCCTTCCACAGAAAAAATCAAGAGATACTCTGAGCCAAAATACAAGCTGACTTTTTACTAACTGTGAAAAGACTTTTTTAAAATGTAAAATTGGGCAAAATGTTTTAATGTCAGTAAATTTTAATTTAAGAGATTTCACATATTTTGACTCCTTCACTGCCCACCAAACATGAACTAAGTCCTTAATTTCTCAAGTCAGCATTAACCCTGGTGAGTCCAGTGTCAGAAGAACACTGCAATTAACCAGATAGTGTCAGAACAAATATTAAGAGAGAAAAATCACTGCCAATTAATTAAACTATCAAACTATCACTGGCCACCAACTGTAAGATGCATGCTGATTTTCTTTTTTTTTTTTCTTTCTTTCTTTTTTTTTTTTTTTTTTTTTTGATTTTTTGAGACAGGGTTTCTCTGTGTAACAGTCCTAGCTGTCCTGGAACTCACTTTGTAGACGAGGCTAGCCTCAAACTCAGAGATCCGCCTGCCTCTGCCTCCCAGTGCTGGGATTAAAGGCGTGCGCCACCACCCGGCAGTGCATGCTGATTTTCCAAGTATTAAAATGCAAAAGAAAGTCTGAAGATAAAAATGACCAATACTGATTTTGTAATGTATAACACAGTGCATATTCATGTCTGCATGTGTGTGACAGGACAACACTGGGTACTGTTCTCCCACTACTTTTCTATTGAGACAGTCTCTCACCAGCCAAGACTCACCAAGTAGGCTGGCCAGTGAGCTCCACATCCCATCTCCACATCCCTAGCACTCGGAATACAAGCTGGCACCACCATGCCCAGTTCTGTTACACAGGTTGGGGATCTAACTCAGGCCTCATGCTTGTACTTACTTCTCTACTTGGTTACTATTTCCAGGTCACGAACGACTGAGCTAGCTCTGCAGCCTAACACATATTCTCTATAAAGTCTTAAAATAGTACTAAAAGCCAGGCGTGGTGGCACACACCTGTAATCAGCACATGTGAATAAACAGCAGGAGGTAATTAACGGTAGATGACACTCCTGATCAAGGTCATTTAGGCTACACAACAAATTCAAGGCCAGCCTGGGCTACCTGAGGCACCCTCTCAGAAACAGAGGGCTGCCATGAGAAATACAAAGACAAATCTTTTCCTCTATCTTAATAACAGTCTTGACACAGAATCACACTCTACTTCAAAATACAGTAAAGAGGGAGGAGAATTTAGCTAAGTAGTAAAAGTGTATATCTACAAAGCCCTAAGTTTGATCCTCATCACTGCCCTGGGGGAGGGGATGCATGTGTATAAATATAGATATGTGTGTACCTCTACCCATCTATATAAAATGAAGTTTTGATGATTTGACAGAAAGATTGAAACTCAAGAACCCAAATCCCTCTGCGTTATCTTCTGCTATAAACATCTTATTAGCTCTCAGAGCTTACCTTAAAAAGATGGCTATCAAACACTTAACATCTTAGTCATTTTGATCACGAAGAATCAAAGCAGATATAAGACAGAGAGTCAAAGGGTAATCTGTTTTTATTATGCATGATCTTATTACAACTTTTCAGAGTGAAGGGAAAAGGGAATGATTACACTAAGCTTCTCTGATGAGTCATTTGCTGCTTAAACAGCTCAACAGAAAAAGGCCAGGACAAAAAGCACAAGGTGAAAACTAGACTGAGAGGGAAACACTTTTGTCCCAAATGCAGCTTTGCCATCAGTCAGCTACAGGAACACACAGCCAACCCTGGGCCTGTTCCACATTTACAAAACAAAAGGAAATAAATGCTCTTGTGACTCCCATTGGGAAGTTCCTGACTTTAGGGACAGGATAATTTGCTGTGCCACACATTTGACATATTAAGCTTTTTTATCACTTCCCGCCTAAATGCTGGTATAACTTCCCAGCAGTTCAGACAACCAAAGACCCTGCCCCAGCACACGATGGACATGAGGGTGCTACTGGGTTGGGCACACTTATTTCTTTCATTAGTAGATGACCCTTAGAGGTTCCTTCAAATGCTCCAATCCCATAAGTTTGTAACCCTTCTAGTATACTGAATCACAAGCTGTCTTAGTCCCTGTTCTCTTGCTGTGAAGAGACACCATGACCAACTCCTACAAAGAAAGCATTAACTGGGAGCTTGCTTATAGTTTCAGAGGTTTAGTCCATGGTATGCATGTCTCCTATGTGAGTATCAGGGATCTAACTTGTCAGGCTTGGCAGCAAGTACCGTTACATGCTGCATCATCTCCCTGGCCCCCAGCACTCAATTTTTAAGCAACATATAATATACCTGTAAGACAGAATAGCCTGAAACTATTAAAACTGTGTCTAAAGTCAAAATTTTAATAATAATAAAATTAAGATGATCTTATACTAAGAGAATTATAAGGATATAAAATTGAATATATGACATGAGCTCAAATATGTAGTTATTAAAAGTGTGTATAATTGTAAATTATCTGGTGAAATAAAAGTTACCAATATAAGTTGTGAGGATGGGGTCTGGTGTTAGAATGCCAGGGTTCAAACTCCAGCTCAACCACTTTCTTGCTGATTACTCTTTTTGTTTTTAGTAATTTTGTTGTTGTTGTTCATTTTACATACCAACCACAGTTTCCCCACCCCCTTCTCCTTTGGTTCCCTCCCCCTTGCTGATTACTTTTAAGAGTAAACCCTCAAATATCATTTACTATGCCTATACAATAGAAACCATTTCCTTCACAAGAGTAGATTTAATGAGGTAATCTATATGAAGCATACACAGTGAATATTATTATTTCTCTTTATGCTTTTTCATTTTCCAAAGTTTCTTCAATAAGCACACAGACACTTCAGTAATCAGCAAGAAAGGTTCTCAAAAACAATAGTGTCTCAGCGATTATCAACTACTTTACAAAGGGCTCTTCTAAGGAAAGGGCCTACTCCTCTGATTAGATAACAGAAGACTAACTTAAGCAATGAACAGCTAAGTATGAGATCTAAGATCTGGAAGCAGACATGATTAGTCAGTAAAACTGGATAAGGGGAGATGTTCTGCCAGCTCCTCTCCTCCAAGACCTTTTACTGGGAAGAAAGTCCATCAGGCACCTTGAACGTCATTTTAACTGCCTAGCAGTATCTGCCTGACCTTGGGCTGGTCACTGGACCGTCTCAAAGCATCAATCTACCTCACATTAAAGAAATGAGACCACATGAAAATTCTTGTAAAGATGCGATGAGAAAATGGGTAATACTAACAGCACCAACGAGTGCAAGTAAGCACTGGGAGTTAGTTGAGAGCAGGAAGCCTCCTCCTTCTTCTTACTCCAGTAAGGAAAGCACACCCATGCTGTCCATCAGAGGATCAACAGTATTTTCAGTATGTTCTAATAAAGTATATCTTCAAAGAGATACTTCACTATTAATTATCAAAGCTACAGGCTAACAAGAGATAAACATTCCACCTTAATTACAGTTTACATTCTCATATGTAAATAAACTATATCACATTCCCATTCTTAACTAATTACACAACTAGTGGGAAGAAAGTAATGGAGGGGTATTTCTTCACATTCCTGACATCTTCTAATGCCAACATTTGTAAATGAGTAAGTCGTCTGCCTAAATAAGTGAGCATCATCCACCACTACCTGCTGGAATCTAGGTCAAGGCTTTCCACCTGATAAAATTAGATCAGAACCAGTGTTAAGATTTAGAAGAGCCTAAGGATCACCCAGTCTGATCCTTTTGCTACACAAAAGGATTTAAGAAATGTAGTTAACTTGGGAACAAGGAAAATATTCAAACGCTAATCTTCTTTTTCAGGATTCCGTACAGATCCTAAAAAGAATACACAGTAAACCTCAGTTCACACTTTGAAAGAGGCATCAGCTTTTGGCTCAGCTAAAGGTGTTACTACTATTACCACACCTCTAAGGTGTGAGTAGCTTCACTTCTCAATTGCACTTCAACAATGCTTAATCCACAGGTTGGAATTCTGTTTAGAGGCGTCTGCACTGCTGGAAAGGACAGAAAACTATAGTGAAACATTTAAAGGACGAATGCTTTTTTTTAATTGAATTACAGAGTTCAGAGGCACAGTATAAAACTACTACTAGATTATTTTTCTTCATATTTATATAAATTATATAAAAAATTGTGACACAAATTACTTTTAAGCTTGTGCAAATATGTTCAACTTTACTCATTAAGAGAAATAAATACTAGAACAACAGAATAGCAAAATTCCTATTTGCGCCTGTTATGGTGGTGCCCTCCTCTGTCCCCAGCATTTGGTAGGAGGAGGCAGAAGGATCAGTGTCGTTTTTCACTCTTTTGTGGGGCCCACAACCCAGCTCCCAAATAAGTCACACAGCAAGGCTTATTCTGAATTATGAATGTCCGGCCTTAGCATGGCTTGTTTCTTGCCAGCTTTTCTTAACTTTAAATTATCCTGTCTACTTTTTGCCTCTGGGCTTTTCTCATTCTCTTACTTCTGTAAATCTTACTCTTACTCCACGGTTTCCTGTATAGCTGGGTGGCTGGACCCTGGAGCCTTCCTCCTTCTCTGGCTACTTCTTTTCTCTCCTCCATCTCTTTTTTTTCCAGAGTCCTCCTACTATCTATTCTCTCTGCCTGTCAGCCCCGCCTATCCTTTCTCCTGCCTTGCTATTGGCCGTTCAGTTCTTTATTAGCCCATCAGGTGTTTTAGACAGGCACAATAACACAGTTTGACAGAGTTAAAAAAATACAACATAAACAAAAGTAATACACCTTAAAAAAAAATTTTACAACAGATCAGGAATTCAAGGCCAGTCTCAGGTATGTGAGCCCTTGTCTCAAAAACAAACAAAAAACTACCTATTCACCTTTGAGTAGGCTTGGAAAATGATAGTCTTTGGAAAGCTGACTTCATGATTCTCTAATTTTAAAACTGTCAACAAAGGCTAGAAGCATAGCTCAGTGTTCAGTGCTTGTCTAATATGGTTGAGGCCTTGGGTTTAAACCCAGAACCTTAAGTAAATAATGAACAAACAAATAAAAACTGATAACTATTATTCTCTATAAGCAGGTTCAGCTCATGCAAGAATATGTGTCTATACTTAGGTATAAAACTTAATGCTCCCAGGTGGTGGTGGTGCATGCCTTTACTTCCAGTTCTAGAGAGGCAGAGGCAGGTGGATCTCTGTGAGTTCTACAGTCTGGTCTACAGAGTGAGTTCCAGGACAACCAGGTGTTTACACAGAGAAACCCTGTCTCAAGAAACTTAAAAAACAAAACAAAACAAACAAACAAACAAAAAACCATAATGCCAATATGTTTCGGAGAAAGGAAGGAAGAAATGGGTATACTTTTATATTTTATTTTAGGGATCTTTTTTAATTAAAAAAAAAAAGTAAAGATTTATTTTATATGTATGCATGTTTTATCTACATGTATGTCTGTGCACCATGTGCCTGCCTGATGCTCAAGGAAGCCAGAAGAGGGTGTTGGATTCCCTGAAACTGGAGTTACAGATAGTTGAAAACCACCATGTTGGTCCTAGGAAAAGAACCTAGATCCTCTAGAAGAGCAGCCAAGTGCTCTTAACTGCTAAGAAATCTCTCCAGCCCAATGTTTTTATATTTTAGATGGAAATATAACCTCTATGAAGAGGTTGAAAATATGTATCAAAATTATAAATGGTCATATCCTTTGACCAAGGATACTGCACTTCTAGGGGCTTACCTCCACAGAGACTCCTCTGGGAGATAGCAGGTACAGAGGAGTTCAGCTGTGGCACTGTCCACTGTGCTAAAAACTAGTAGCAGGCTAATATCCATAATGAGAGATTAGAGAGATTAGCTAAAACTATGGTGACCCATAAAGCAGAATAGTCATTAAATAAATTACATTTATATAAATGAGAATACAGAAATATCTCTTAGCTATTAAGTCAACAATGTGTTGTATACTGCATCACTGCTTTTAAAATGTGGGTGTAGAGGCATAAGCACGTGTGCTCAGATGTATGAGAAACTGATAGTGACAATGAAAAGGCCTGGATGGCTGGGAATGGCAGACAGAGGACTTCTCACTCTGTACCCTTTGGTACACTTCAAGTTTGTCCTATTACACTTCCCCAAAAGGTCATTTTTTTTTTTTTAAGTTTAAATTTGTACATAGGACCTACAGTGTGTTCCAAATAGAAGAACTATTAAGTTTTCCTTCATTATAGTGGTAAACTCGAGAATCATAAAATAAGAGACTGGGAAGATGCTCAGTCAGTAAAGTATCTGCCACGTAAGCATGAGGATCTGAGCTTGGAGCCCCGACCACCACACACAGGCCAGGAGTGGTGACTGATGCCTGCCTGCAACACCAGCACTAGGGGCACAGACTGCCCACTGACGGTCAGCCGAGCAGCTGAGGAGCTCCAGGCTGAGCAGCTACTATCGTGGACTATGGGGGTCCAACCCCTCGATAGTCCCCTCCCAGGGTCCGGGAAGAATCTAGCTACGTCAAGAAACAGGGCCTAGAGAGATGGCTTAGCAGTTAAGCACACTTGTTGCTTTTCCAGAGGACCTGAGTTAGGTTCCCAGCACCCAGTCAGGCAGCTCATGTGCACATACACACATGTAAACACACACACCTAAACATATTTTAAAAAAAATAAATCCTTAGAAATAGAGGAAGACACTTGACATAAACCTCTGGCCTTCTACATGCATATGCATAAACATGTGGATATACTACATATAAAATAGTAACTTTTAAAATCATAAAGTATTCCAAGGACAAATCTTTCTCATGCCCAATGACTCCAAAATCACCATCAGTTACAGGGTGTGATTATAATCCTTAAGCCCACTTCTAACCAGAAATGCATGTTACTAATATTACAGAAGAATCAGGGTTAAGACTCAGAGCTCAGCTCAGTGTAATAGTACATGCCTATAATCCTAGCATGTAAGAGGCTGAAGCAGAAGAACTGTGAGTTTAAGACCACCATGAGGCATGGGAGACACTCCTGGCTCAAAACAAAGCAATAGCAACAAAAAACCCGAGACCTCACCTGACCAAGTCTCCATGAAGCTGCAGATAGAGACTTTCTCTTCCCTCTCCAGCACATATTTCTGATGCCGGTGTCTCTACTGTGCAAAGGACAAGATGTAAGTCAGAAGTGGAGGAAGAGGAAGAGGTGGTGGTTGTAGTGGCAGTGGTCGTGTCTGCTCCATACAGGTAAACACAGCCTCTCTTCACATCTTCTCTCAGCCAGTCTCTTTCTCGAGAACCAAACCTACTTCTTCTATTCAAACAATTTCTGCTCCCATTGTGTTTCATATTCCTCTAAAAAAAAAAAAAATACCAAGAGAAAGAAATCATAAACAAGAACATTGTCTGATTTACATCTGTTCAGTCCTTATACTAAGTCATAACTGCCCAAGGATGCATTCTGTGGCAGTAAATCTTGGCTGTCAACTTGACTACATCTAGAATTAACTAAAACCAAGATGCAGGGCACTCCAGTGAGGAATCTTCTTAAACAGATTACTGAAGCAGGAAGACCCACCCTAAATCTGGGCCACACCTCGTGGCAGCCCTCATAAAAGAACGTGGAAGAGGAAGCTTTGCTTTTACCTGCTTCTCTTCACTTTGCTGTCAAGTTCCGTCTACCCTGTTACTATGGCTGGTATCAAATACTTCTTCAGGATTCCAGCACGGAGTGAAACCAGCAGCTCTTCAGCAATCTTCCCAGACTCCAGTACCAGACTGGGAGTGCTGGGACAACTAGCCTTGTGGGCTCAACAACTACCAGCTTCTCAGCCTTTCATTGAGAGACAGCTATTGTTGAACTATCTGCACTACATAATATCAATATATAGTAATCAGTATAATAAATCCCCTTTAACATGTTTTATCGACTCTGTCCCTTTAGAGAACACTACACCCTTCTTTAGGCCTCCATCTATCATCTCATTTGACCCATTCTTTTTGTTTACAGGGAAATGCTAACAAAATATAGATATACTACCTACCCTGGGCAAATTTTTAACATTTTGACTTATTTAGTTCAAATCTGTTCTGGGCTGAATCTGAACCCAAGACTCACTTTCAAAGGCTTGTTCCTGACTAGCCATAGGTACACACCACTATTCCTAGCATTCAAAGGGAGATGCAGGCAGATCTTTGTGAGTTCAAGGCCAGCCGAGTCTGCAAATTTCCAGGCAAACCAGCACTACAAGGTGAGACCCTGTCTCAACTGTCTCAAATACATGCGCACGAGCGCACACACACGAGCACGCACGCATGCACGCACTCAGAGTGCTTGCTTCCCAGCTGATATGCTCTTCAGGGAAGCTGGGAACTTTTAGGAGTAGGGACTAACCTGATAGAGGTAGCTCTCTGGAGTGGGTCTTTTAAGGTTATAGGCCAGCCCTTCCTTCTAAGGTGCTTTCTATTTCCTGATTCAACATGATGTGCACTCCAGTAGGCATAGACTCTGCCTTCGCATCTTGATGGCTTGGGACCCTCTAAAACCATGAGCCAAAATAAACTTGGCTTCCACCTAAGTTGTTTCATTAGGCTACTCTGTCTCAGCAATGTGAACCTAACTCACACATCATTACTCTAAAGAATAGAACAGTAATAGTCGATTGTGTATGCACAGATACCAACAAACGGACATGTTACTCACAGAGTCCTCATTGAAGAAAAGAGAACAAAAAAAGCTGACTATAAGGAGCAAGTGCTGGGAATGGACATGTGTTTATGCTCGTCTAGTCCTAATTCTGTCATAGGTTTTTGTTTTTGTTTTTTTTGGTCTTGGTGGTGGATAAGTGCATAAAACATATTCAATACTAAAAGTGTAAAATTTTAATGTACAGTTTCAAGTTTCTGTTTTGAATGTCAATTCTCACTGTATAGTCTTTGGGTCTGGTTAATTTTGGTATGTGATGTTTTTATTTTATTTTATAGTTAAAAAATAGAAATAATAATTACTAGTTTATTTCAGATTGAATCAGATACACATAAACGAAGCCTTGCACACAAAGAAGTGAGTTGATAACAACCTCCCTACTCTGATCTGGCAGTACAGACTTTCTAGACCCCACAGTCCAAATAAACACACAGAGCACTAAGCACAGTCTTATAACACAAATATCCTTCCCATTCCCGGCATGCTTCAAAACAATTACTGCTGGCATTTTATAACCACAGTATGTGAAATTCACATACAAACTGTGAAGTCAAGCTATCTTACAGCAAAACAACTGTTAAGAGTGCATATAAAAATGTCCAGCCAGGCAAAATGGGGCATGCCTATAATCCAGCAGTCAGGCCGAAGCGCAAGGAGGGTTTCTAGAGTGTAAGGACAACTCAGCCTACGTAAGTGAGTTCCAAGGCAGTCTGGACTACAGATTGAGACTGTTTCAAAACACAAACAAAAATGGAACAACAACAAATAGTTTCTAAAAGTCACCATTTGCCTGTTGTTTTCACAATGGGCCATTTCTAGTCAACAAAAAATAAATTTCCACTGACTTCCCACTGCCCTTTGCTTGTCTCAGTCCTTTCGAACCATCTGTGTCCCCAGCACATTAGCCACTCCCACTCGGTGGCATGTGTAAAATATCTTCCCCACCTCTTCTGCATGCTCTTACTCTCCAAACCCTATTCAGATGCCGGGTTCTCTTTGGAGCCTCCCACTGCTCTCACCCCATCTTACAACAGGATTCTCAACAGGACATCTTCACCCTGGACACACTTCTACTATTCACATATGACCATGAATCGTAATTGTTTCTTTAGTTTCTCACTCTCTTCACCACGGAGACTCTTGGGAGTGTTTTTAATGTATAATGTCACAGACACAAGTGCAAAACCCAGGTGAGAGCACAGGAATTGATACCCAAACTGCACCTTAGCTTCATCAATTAGCTACAATGAGGAATTGAATAAACTTAAAACACTTTCACTAGTATTCCTCATTAGAAAACAGATAAGGAAGTATTAGTTGGACTGAGATATAAAATACATATAAGGAAAATATTAGTTTGACTGAGAGTAAATACTTACGAGTAACTGTAAACTAAGCCAGGCATGGAGACACATGCCTGTAAGTAATCCCAGATGCTGGAGACTGGACAGTCAGAGACAAGAGGATCAAGTAAGTTCAAGACCAATGTGGGTTTTGTAAATGTTTTACAGTAAACAGTAAAAACACGGGTAAGTAAACAGGTATTCCTACATGTGATGGATTTATAATAAGGGAATGAATGCCTTACTGTTTAAATCTAGGATAACACAGGTAAACAGACTTTTGAAAACCAGTCCTAGGGATTGAACACAAGCTTTGACATACCAGATAAGCTCTCTACAACTGAGTCACACTTTCTGCCCTAAACTGATCTTTCTGCAGCTCCTCAAAATCTTAGAACTATTCAAAATCATACAGAATAAAGCACCTTCCAGGGGTTTTAGCAGGCACTCGTAAATGTGCACATGTATTCCTTGAAGACTATACATTTCTTAAAGAACTTTATGTTATCAAAACACATGTGTTTGTTGGTCCTTTCAAGATCTCTCTCCTATTTATAATCTACACTCCATAGTGAAGTAAAACTGCTGAGGAATTAGAGAACCTTAGTAGATATGGTTCATCTACACCTCGCCAATAGCCATTTAAAAGGCCTTGAAAACAAGCAAAGCAAAGGCATACAGCAACAATAACAAAGACAGACTTGGGCTATTATCAGCCGCTGCTGAGTTACCTAGTGCTTCCTTCTCAGGAATGTCTTGCTCTACTGCCCAACATATGAGGAACTGCTGGAAAGGACCCTTAATGTTACAGGTGACATTGTCCTCTGAACAGCCTTCAACTTCTAAGAACCAACTAGCTTGAAATTGCTCATTTGAGGACACTTTACTTTCCCCTTTACTTTTATAAAACCTGCTATCACAAATTTATCCAAAAGAGAACACAATTATAATCACGCATCATATCAAACATGTGTACAAAGACTTACAATTTAAAAGTCAGGATTGGAGAGATAGCTCAGCTGTTAAAAACCCCTGTTGCTCTTGCGGAGGATCCAGGTTAGTTCCCTGAACCTACATGGTGGTTCATAACCATTCATTAACTAGGGGATCTAAAGCCCTCTTCTGATTTCCACAGACACCAGCATGCATCACATAAAATCAAATAAATCTAAAAAAAAAATTTTTTTTAAATATTAAAGTCTGTCTACAATGCTAAACATTTTAATGTAGGCTATGACTTGAGTAGCCAGTACTTGAGCTTAACACTTCTAATTCTAAAAATAAAGACAATATATGAGAGCTATGATCACTTCAAAGATAGTAAATCATACACAGAAGTCTCATATGGTCAAAACAGGCCTGGCCAATCTTCATCCTTAGTCAGTTCCATTAGGATGTAGACTACCTTAAGGTAGGAGATGTTTCTGCATTCAAGCTTTAAAATAAGACTTTAAACAATATCCCATGGTGGAGTATTCCTAAGGACCGGGAAGAGTGTGACACTAGGAGAGGAAGAGCAGCTCAGCTCATTAAAATGTTGTGCTGCTGTGGGATGTCTTTCTGTATGCTGTGAATATGTGTGGCTCCCATTGGACAACAAATAAAGTTGTTTTGACCTATGGCAAAAAAGCTTACAGCCAGGCGGGAAATCCAAGCAGAGATACAGAGAGAAGGATGGAGTGAAGAGAGATGCTATGAACCACCACCAGGAGAAGCAAGATATGAGAGAACAGGTAACGCCACAAAGCCACGTGGCAATGCGTAGATGAACAGAAATGGGTTAAGACATAAGTGCTAGCTAGCAAGAAGCCTGAGCCATAGGCCATACAGTTTGTAATTAATATAAGCCTCTGAATGATATTTTATAAGCGGCTGTGAGAGCTCAGGTGGGAGAGATTCATCCAGACCACCTGGCTAGATGGGACAGAGAAACTTCCAGCTACATTTTGGCATTAGTTGTTTAGAACTATATATAGCATTCAGGAACAAAGGCAGGAGGATTGCTGAAAGTTCTAGATCAACCTGGAATACATAGCAAGTTTCAGACAGTCAAAGTCAAGGCTACACAGTAGGACCCTGTCTCAAGAAAATAATACGTAACTTCTTTGTTTAGACAAAAAATTAGGGCTGAGCAGATAGCTCAATTGGTAATATGCTTGGCATGCAAGCATGGGGATCTGAGTTCAATTCCCTGCACACAAGTGGCAGCAAACACAGGAAATCCCATCGTTGGAAGGTGGAGACCCAGAGGTTTACTGGTTAGCCAGGCTACTAGAATTGGTTTAGTAAGAAACTCTGTCTCAAAAAATAAGGTGAAGACCAACAGAGAAAGACACCTGACATACACCTCTGGTGTCTGTACACATGCACACAAGCATGCATACATACACAATTTAAAAAAATTTATTTTTTCATAAAAATATAAAACTATTCTTAAAGAAAAAACAAATTATAATATTCACAAACTAGATTGGCTGTAATTTATTATCCTCTCCTGCTTAGCAAAACCAAAATCTTAAAATCATAGGAAACATCTGAAAACCTTTTGAGCCTGGTCCAGTAATTTGATAAATTTTAGAACTTTGAGATACACTTTTGCTATGTTGCTCAGGCTGACTGAACCCCTAAGCCTAAAGGATCTTCCCATGTTAGCCTTCTGAATAGATGAGACTACAGGTACAAGCCCAGAGCCCTGGTTTAGGAGTATATTTTGAATAAAATGTTCCAATGCCATGTACAGGCAGATGGTCCTTGATGTAGTCTGGCTAAGTTATGTTGGCTTAGTTATGTCATGCTTTTTAAGAAGACTTGAGAATAATGTTCATGATTTGGTATTGGATGTAAGTATAAAAGGGACAGAAAGTCTTTCTTCCTTCTTCCTGTTTGATCAGGGCTAGTATTTTGAAGCTGGGGCTAAGGAATAAATCCAGAGCCTTGTACAGTCAAAGCACACCCTCTACCACCAAGCCTCCTCCTAACCCAGAGCTATACCCCTAGGCTAGAGAAGTCTTTAGAAACATCTTCAGAGAAAAACATGTGGGCAATTATGACATTCTTCAAGGTTCAGAAAGTTTTCTGCTTACCTAGATATTCTTTAGAGGCTGCACTTAAAAAAATGGAACCACCCAGCAACTTAAGAGAACTTCTGTATGTGGAACACACAAGACCTATTTTCCATGGTCTTATTTACAAGGATTAGAGTGTTACCACTTGCAGGAAAGCAAGGGCTAGACAGGCCTCCAGAAAGGCTCTCATCTGGAGAGTCCATTACCGATCAAGCATCAAGACTAACCAATCACTGGAATCTTTTTAATGACCCCAAAATGGGAACTTTGGGAACCAGGGAAAGACAGTCTTCAATAAAGATTTTCATTTCTCTTTCACACAACTCACCACTTCAACATGACCAAAAAAGGTTACAAGGTTAAAAAATAAATGAATAAAGCTCATCTTTTACATACCAAAAGACACTACATGCCTCTCAAAACTATTTTCCTGCTAAGTTAGACCTGCAGAGCTTTTGTTTTTATTGAATTTACTCACAATTTATAGTTTGCTATTTGCTATCATTTTAAATATCCAGAAGACTTTCAGTAATTACACTCCTTTAGGCTTGAGTAAATTCCAGCGTGGATAACAGTTATGAAGTAGCCTAAGGTAAGCTACTAGAAGTTCTTTAAGTCTATGCATTATGACTGGGAGGTGAAAGAAAATAGGATTTACATTTTACTGAGTATGGGTTTCATTAATTCATTAAGTGTGTCAAATCTACTTTGCTGATATTCCATGTTTGTGCTACTTTACCAATAATCTTAATAAGAGGAAATATTACTCAACAACAATCTCAATTAATTTCTTAATGTTTGCTTTTAACAATATGTATTTTCGATGTTTGGCAAACTGGTTTTGAAACACATTAAATCTCAATTTTCTTCCTCCACTTCCTTGGCAAGTTTTAAATCCTGCTGGTTCCTCTTCTAGAACACTAGAGGAATTCCATTCCACTTGATTTATATTCTGAACCTACAGAAAACCGTCTCTGCACTATTTCAGAGGTGAGTGGAGAACTCCACCCAGTTAGCCACCCTTTAACCACCTCTGCTGACCTCACCTCACCTTCTGCATTCTTCCTGCACAGAAACTTCTTGTCATCACTCACCTTCAAGGCTCCACTCCCCCTGTGCCTGCATCTGTTTTCCTACCCTCCTACTCTCCTGATTCTACCAAAAAGCCCCGCTTGGCTGCCTGTTGCATAACGGCACCCCCACTGCCTTCTCCCCAGATTGTCAGCCAAGCAGGAGTGCCCCTTCGGGCTCTGCTCCTCCTCCCTCCCACCCCCGCCAACACGCCCAGCGAGTCCCCAGGCAGCAGATCCTCGGGGACTGTCCCCAAGCGAGGAGCGCGGGGTGTCGCGCCTTGGAGCAGGGCGCCGGTTCGGAACTCGGGTAGCCAGTCCCGAGGGCAGTGTGGCTGCTCCAGCCGGCGCAGCTCGCACACAGCGCGGCGCCCGGCCAATCGCCGCCGCCATCCTCTGGCTGGGGTGATGTCTTCAGGTGTCCGCCTAACCCTGCGTGCTCGCCGCTTGGCTCCTGCCAGGAGCGGCCCGCCCTCCGAGCCCCCCGGAACCGGCCCCCGGGCCCTGGGCTAGGCCCGACGAGGCGACGGCGGCCCCAGGGATGCGGGGGCGGAGGGGCGGCGGCGGACCGAAGTCGTGGGCCTGCCGGGCGGCGGCTAGGGATGGGCAGCGCCGGGGACCCGGGCGGCCGAGGCCCGGGCGGGGGCGCGGCACAGAGGCCACAGCAGGCCCGCGGCGCCCCGGCCCGGTGCAGGAGGGACGCAGGGCGGGGGGCGCCCGCCGCCTCGGGCAGCTTGGCGAAGGGGGGGGGACACAGCCCTCCCGCTCTCTCCCCGCCCCTGCCGCCTCACCTTCAGGACCCGGATCCCTCCAGGCCAGCGAGTTGCCGCCGCTTCAGGTGGCTCCGGGGGCTCCAGCGGGCCCGCGGGCCCGGGCTCCACCTCCCCCATTGGCGGCCAAGGATTCACAGAGACGCCCGGCCGGCGCTACAGCGCGCGAGCCACGGAGGCGCGCGCGAGCAGCGGGAGGCCTCACCCCTCCGCCTAGGCCCCGCCCCTAGCCCCGAAGCCCCGCCCCTGCGGCCCCGCCCCTGCCCCTGCTGGACTTGCGTAGCAGCCTGCTTGGCGAGGCCGGCCGGAGCAGCATTGTGGGAGCCTGGCGCCACTGCGGGGTGAGCCTCTGCCGTCCTCCACCCTGATCTTAGAGGACTGGGAGGGCAATTTGCTGCTTTCTCGGTGCGCCAAGAAGAGGCCAGAGGAAGAGGCAGGTGAGGCCTGCACCTGTTAAGAGATAGCCAGGATGCTGCCCACAGTGCTGGAATTCTCTCTCCAAGACGTTTCCTGCTTTCAAATGTGCCTGTCACCTTGCAAGCACTGGCCGTGAAAGATCTGTTGCATCTACTCACCTCTCCTAGGAGATTGTTTGCGACCTTCGTCAGCAAACAGCCTTAAGTACGCAGATATCACATCACTTTCCAGCCACATTCCAATGTCCCCTATAGTCAAAATATCATAATTCTTTTCTCGGCCTCAAACAGTAATATGTTGTGTAAGCCTTATTATTATTTTGCAAGGCATAACTCAGCAAAGAATATTTTAAAGGTTAAGTTTTCTTTTAGTTCCTGAAGTGATAGTACTTTTGTAGTCAGTGGACCAAGTCACGAGTTCTGCCTTATTCCAAATTTTAGTTGTATTCATTAGATCTGTACTTGTACAAATTACTTGATCTAATTCTTTTGGATTCGTTTTTGTTTTTGTTTGTTTTTTTTTTAAAGACAGAGCCCCATGTAGCCCAAACTGACCCCAAAATCACTATATAGCCAAAGCTGGCCTTGAACTTCTGATGACTGCAGATGTGCACCACCATGCTTCCTTTACGTCATGGGTGTTAGGCCTATGCAACATTTGCATGCTTGGTTGTAGAGGCTAGAAGAGAGTGTCAGATCCTTTGGGCCTGGATTACAGGTGGTTGTAAATTGCCATGTGGTTACTGGGAGTTGAACTTGGTACCCTGGAAGAGCAGTCAGTGTTCTTAACCACTGAGCCATCTCTCCAGCCCCTTCCATTGGTTCCTACAGGTAGAACTACATTAACATCTGCTTGGCAGTTATTAAGGTGTCGTGAACCAAACACACAGAGAGTCTAACTCAGAGACTCATAGTAACCATTATGATTCTAGACTTCCCAAAAGTTAGCATTAACTGCTCCTAAGTTTTGTAAGGAGCCTTGTAGACCTCTGCATTTTTAGGGCTTCCTCTCTTACGCATGTGTTGAATCTCCAGTCAACCTGTAAGGAATTAAAAAGCAAAACAAGGTCTTGAACAATTGGCAAAGGTGGTATCTATTATCCACTGCTTCAGTTTGGCTAGTCCAACTATTTGTCTGGAGTACTTTAATTACAGGCTTAAAGCAAGATCATCTGAGATCTAACAGGACCTGTCTTGAGGTGTTTTTTAATTTGGAGTTAATTTACATGTCAAGATAAAATTTTGCTTCAAAGGTTCTGCCTCATACTAATTATTTCTTCTATAAAAAGTTTTATCCATCTTCATATGAGTTACTTTGCATCTATCACTGTCCCAATCTTCATTTCTTGGTTTTCTTTTAAAATAGTAAACAGGGTTTCTCTATGCCAAGTCTAATATAAGGTGAAAGATAAGCTATTTCCCAGGGTTTGAAATTATTTCAAGAAACCTACCTGATTTAGTTGGATTTCCATTTCATAGTTTCCTGGGTGATTGCTCAGCAAACACAATATGGGACAGGCACTAATTTAAAGCCACAAGTAGATGGCCAAGGGCTGGGAAAAAGAAGTTGGGAGTGTTTCCAAAAGCCTGTTTCTTAAGGTACTACAGATTACCGTTTCCAGATCTCACGTGACTTACCACATTTGATCCTGTCCCAAGTCCAGCCGTGAGTTCACACGAGGGGACAGCAATGGTTTGTAAATGGTTATCTTTTTAGTAATCTGAAGAGTAGCCTACACCATCAATTCAAAATAAGTCTATATGCTAAAAACTAAGTATTTACTACTTCAAACTGGCAATACCTCTTGTAAAAGAAATACCCCAAGAGCACTGGCCCAAATGCCTTAGGGGATCAGCTTTTATATACAGCTACCTTTAAAAGTCCCCATTATTTCAGATCCAGTTCATCATCAAAAATCTGCTGATATTTCCTTTTCAAATTATATAGTGATGTTAACATAACATACTGTTACAAAGGTCACATTTGGTGCTCACCTCCAGTTCAAGGCAATGTGTATATGTATGCCAAGTGTTATGTAACCACACTTTCTGGAAATGGTGAACAGCTGAGACTAACCCTAAAAATAAATTCCTCTGGGATTTATGTATGAGTGTGTGTGAGTGTGTGTATGTGTATACAAAAAACCATCTGCCCTCACTGCAGGCTTCTCACTACAAATCATGCCAAGTCCAAGAAGCATTAGAATCCCTCTTCTCCGTTTCCTTCCTATTGAGGCTCTACACACACACTCTACCTCGAAGTACACTATGGAGAAAGAAAGCTAATGTCAGACTTTGGGAGAGGAGCCAAGAGCTTTGTATCTACTTACTAATATCCAGGTCCCATTCTTTCACTGGTCACAAAGTCATCTTTAGGCCCAAATCCAGTGTTAGCCACCACAGGATAAGCAGACTTAGGTGTTCTGTATTCTGGTTCCAAATGTTGTTTACATGACTTCAAAGTTTGAAGGAATTTTTCTCTTTGAACATTTCTCTTTCTCCTTTTATAGTGAGCCTAGGCCTTCATATAGGCCTTATATAAGCTAGGCAAGCACTCTACTACTAAGCGGCACCTCCAGCCCATTGAGCATTTTTATTTTTTACATATGGAGACAGCTGAACTGGGGAAGATCACAGAATACAAAGCTGTTTAAAAATTGATTAAAATTAATTTTGAACCGGGCAATGGTGGCTCACGCCTTTAAGCCCAGCACTCTGGAGGCAGAGGCAGGTGGATCTCTGTGAGTTTGAGGCCAGCCTGGTCTACAGAGCGAGATCCAGGACAGGCAGGACTGTTACACAGAGAAACCCTGAAACCCTGTCTTGAGAAAAAAAAAAAAAAAAAAAAAAATAAATAATATATATATATATATATATATTTTTGTACTCCTAGATTGAAGTTCAGACCTTACTGAATTGTTAAAGTGAGTGTTTAGTTTCTGTTTACTGGCTAAATTGTAGCTTTTGTTTTTACCTAATTATATCTAGATGTACGTCAGCTAACTTACAGAAACAATGATGAATTTTAAGTAAGCCATGTAGAAGACCAGCTTATAGAAATGCTATCAAATGGTGCCAAAGGGCACTGCTGCGTCAAGTAGATAATCTGCCAAGGTCTACACCCTTCCCTCTTCAATCCAGAAGACGTCATATCTCCTCCTTACTCAATTAAGGGAATGTTAAGGATCATGAGAGTTGACAAGAAAGCAAAAAAATTTCTATGAAGTTTGGGAAGATAACTTGCCAAGCAAGCAGGAGGACCTGAATCCCACCAGGCATCACTCATGTCAGCTCTCCTGTAATCCTGGCACTGGGAATGTGGAGACAGGTGACCTTGCCAACCAGCCAACCTCGCCTAAGAAGTGAACCCCAGATCCCAGCGAGTGATCTTGTCTCAAATAACAAGGTGAATGGCTCCTGAGGAACAACACCTTTAGAGCAACACCTGAGTGCTCTCTCTCTCTCTCTCTCTCTCTCTCTTTCTCACACACACACACACACACACACACACACACACACACACACACTCACTTAAAAAAAAAAGGAATTCATGAGTTATGCAAAATAAGCCATGAAATGTAATTCATTTGGGCTGGTCAGGTCTTTCTCTATCAAGTCACCAAAACAACTCACCAAAAATCAACCAAGCCAGCAAACAAAACACAAAACCTAATTTATAATTAAACATGAGTGTCCCTTAATGTATTAAGTATATATATATTATAATAAGTCATCTTATTGGCTTCATAGCTTTGAAATTTCACCTCTGTGGAGAAAACAAACATGGTAGTAATTGCATTACAGTTAAATGTCCACTCGTTCTTTACACTTTTCACTATCTATAACTTCTACAAGATTTTTAAAATGTTTTTTCTCTTGGTGAGATTTCTACACAAAGGAACATTAAAAAGTCAATCTAGCACAAAGCTTTGGGGCAAGGATTCATCCAAGCCTTCTAATTCACATGTAAGAAGCAAGGCAGCAAATTTTAAATCATTGAGTATTGACTTTTTATTATTAGTCACTGTTCATAATTTGTTTCAACCAAAAGACAATACACACAGCAGAATTCAAATGCATCCCATGTAAATGTTTACATCCATTTTATTCCTCACTCGCCTCTAAGACTTATCATTTCATTTTAAATTTTTTTACATCTCAAAAATATGTCTGCAATAATTAGAACTTCATTAGCTGTCCCACTTGGAAACAGCCTTTTAATAATTTTACAGTAAAGAAGATGTGATGGGCTTAATGAAAAGGTAACTCACAACATTGTGAAAGAAAAAGGACTTTACAGGAACACAGTGGGAGCCCGGAAGGGAAAGAGTTCAGAAGCCCTTTCCCATAAGGTCCCAAAATAAAAATAAAAACGAAACACACAAAGCGCAAATGCAGGTTCTTGGGGTGGGGTGGGGGAGGGGGTCTCCAATGCTCCATCTTGAAGCCAGAATCAAGAAGCAGCTGCTCATGCTGCTTCAGCATTTTCTTCCGTGTCAGTGTTCCAGGTTCTGGGAACGGAACCTTGTCCCCGGGACCCACTCACTGCTATTGCTTGAAAAAGGTATTCACTCAGGTCCACACACACACAGCCCCTCCCGAGCGAGCCGAGGCTGGCCAGGAGTATTTTAAACTTCAGCACTTCCTGTGCAGTCCTCTCTTCAGTGATCTTCCCCCACCCAGACTGACAGACAGACCGGCACACACAGCCCTCCCCACCACAAAGTCGGTGAATATGCATTTTCTTTCTGTTTTTTTTTTTTTTCTTTTTTTTTTTTTTTTTTTTTTTTTTTTTTTTTTTTTTTTTTTTTGGTTGTTGTTCTCTCTCAGTTTAGGACACGGTAGTTTAAAATACATTCACTGGGAAAAAAATACACATTCAAACTCCTTCTTCCCCTACTTCTCATGGGCAAATATATTCATTCCAATGTAGAAGATAATGAAATCAAACCATAAAAGCAGTATTTCCTAACTTCCAACTTTTTCTAAAAGAACACAGAAATGGAAAGCATGTTATACAGGAGATGGAAAAGTTCAAACTAATAGTGCTGGACAGTTTCAAAAGTCTATTTTCATTTATGAGGGAGACAAAGGTTAAGAACCACACCTTTAACCAAGAAATGGGTATCTGCAATATTACACTGAGGAATGTTCCTTTAAATGAAAAGACCTTGAAGTTAACAGATGATCATTACTATACACCGCAGAAAACCTCCATGACTCCCTAAACCATCTCAAGGTAACAGCACCAAAGCATTGTGGGAGAAGTGTCTCGGAAGAGCACCCTTCCTACAGTTTTCTGAGATTACTTAGAGGAATTCTCCCTTAGGATGACTTTGGGGAGGGAAAGAAGGATGACACAGAAACTACTCCTCGAAGAAGGCGATAATGAGGTACAAGTGCGTGTGAAATTGTCAGTAAGTGGGCTCACTGCTTATCACCCTGGGCTTATTCAAAAGTCACAGAAATCACTGTCTTCACAATGGCTCTGAGGTTGTCCAATTCATCCAAATCTGTTTCCTCTTGAAGGGTTACATGTGGGAAAGGAATGACTGAAATGTGCAAGAATTCACAGACACGAAGAGATTTCTCCTTTAAGCTGCAAGGCCAAGTGGGAAGATAACTAATGCTGATCCTAGAAACTAAGAAGGCACGCTGAAGCTTTCAAAGATCCAATCACTTGGAACAGTCTTCACAACCATCAGTATCCTAGGCGGTTATTTGGCTGCTAGTCCATCGGTATGGTGCTCAGGTCGTCTCGGAAATAAAGTCATATCTACACAGCACCCTTTGTGTTAAGGCCATGATATTTTTATTCCTTCTCGATAAAGCCATGGATGACCACATACTCTACCTCAAAACTCTGATCACCCAGGCAGATACTTTGTCAGCAGAGATCTTTCCAGCTCCATTGGCTAGCACTGTCTTTCAGCTTGGTCTTGAGCAGATTTCTTCAGATTCGACTTAGTTCAACAACAACGACAACGAAAAGCAACCAAAAACCTGAGCTGGTTAGCTACGGATGTAAAGGAGAAAATAAAGCCTCCACACAAAGAGGAATGTTAAGACAAATTCTATTCAAGAAATCCACCAATAGAACATTAATCCTATCATGTTTCACAGCATTAAATCTCCATCCAATGAAATTTGTCTGCAGGAAACCCTGAAGGCTTTCACTGCACAGGCAGAGCAGTTGTTTCAAGTACACGTGTCCAAACTTGCTTTACTGAACACAGGAGAGATATCCTATTTGTAACTCAGCTGTCCATTTACCCAGTCCAGTAAGTTTCAGCAAATCTTGCTCTTAAAAGACTATTAAGACCAGAGACGTTCCCTTTTGGAGCCTTTAGTTCAACTCCAGTTTGTCAATGTTAGGAATAGTCTAGCATCTGATACAGAGCTAGGTTTGACAAGACACTGAAGATTTTAAGTAAAGGCTTGGTGAAATGGAACAGGGAGAAAAGGAGATTGTATCAAGGTTTAAAACTGAAGCCAAAGTGTCATTCTACTGTACAATGTGCTAACAGCCGCCAAGTAGCTTTACAAGTAAGGTGGGCCCCACTCTTCCTTCCTCCTGCAGTGCATTACACATGGTGCCTGAACACCTGAACGTATAAAGTACATTCAATACCGCAGGGCAGTCACCCAGCAAACCAACATAAAGGCTTGGTGACAGCAGGGTCTTTTCTAAAAAGCACTCGGCACTCTTACTGTTTAAAATGCTCAAATCTTTAATGCAGATGTTCATGAGATTGGTTTCTTTCAAGAGACCAATTTCTCAGACTCAGGAAAGGATATTCCTACGCTATGGTGACCATAAGACTTGCTCTCACATAGGGGGCAAGGAAGCTACAAGGCTTCGTTTCAACACCATAAAGTACAATATAGGAAAGATTTCTTTAACCGTGTGGTCTTTATTTCAGTGCCAGTGTTACAGATACAACACAAATGTTCCAGTTTAGAAGAAGGAATTCAAACGGAATGCCAAGGTCCAAGCCAGGCTCAGGAAATGAAAAGGGAGGTTTGGAGCCATGGATGAACTGACTCCAGTGTGCTCCAGAAGTCTGGTACTGCTCTTCCTATGGGCCATGGTGTTTTGTGACAGAGTCTGCTCCTTAAGACTGAACTCCTCTTTTGACCCATTTACCACAGCTCAAACAGGCAAGTGACAGGCTTGGGGGAACATTGTGGTGGGAACAGGGGCATTAATAACTAGTCATGTATCTTTTAGAAAGTGTCCACTTCACACTTTAAGGGGAATTGATTTTGAAAATCATGGAGAGAGAACTCATGACTACAGCTAAAGAATGGAGAGAAGGGGGAGCTGGAAGAGCCTTGGAAGTTTCTATTACAAATAGAGCACCATATCCTTCATGCCAAATCTCAACAAAAGCTCTTTGAACTGCATCTGTCCAGTGTTTACAAACAACCTCTCAAGGTCTAACCAGTTTTGTTTTTTTTTTTCTTATAACAAACATACATACATACATGTGTGTCTGTGTGTATACAGCAATGCACAGAAAAGGCTACCAGGAGCCTAATGCCTCTTTCAAACATTGGGAGAACCAGCAGAAAAGGGCAGGGCTCCCTTATGTCCATTGTTACAATTCCATTCCAAATGCCGGATGTAAAAAGCGCCTTAGGATGGTAACCAGCTAGTGAGGAACGAACACCCCACCTTGCCCAATCCACAGAGATACAACAGTAGAAAGAAAGGGCCACTCTTTGCTGCAGAGACAGAGCGTTTTCTTGCCATGAATTCCAGTCCTCTCCTCCAGACCAGCTGCTGATTGCCTCAGTGGCCCAGAGAATGTTGATTCTGGCTGCAAATGTGGGAGGGTGAAGTGTGGAAAAGGGAGAAGAGGAGGAAGAGTGCAAAGTAGCCTCCAGAAGCAGCCAGCCTCAACAGCGGAGGAGAGGACATTAGTCTTTACCGATGCTTCAAGGTCAGCAGTAACTTGAGGACACCCCTCCTCGACAGTTCTCTCAGCTCCTCATGCCCATGGTACAGTTGGGGGGACTTGCCAGCAATCACAACCTCCTTCCCAGAATTCCTTTGATTGAGTGGGATAAGAATGAGAAGAGTGCTGGACCCTCATTGCCAGGACTGAGGGGGGAAATTGTTCACTTCTGCTAGATCTTGCATTGCTGAGCCCTTGTGATTATATGTGAGCTTGATCCGCATTCGCAGCTGTTGCTATAAAAGGGAAAGAGAACCATAAATTAATTCACTGAAATAAAATCTCCCTCTCTCTCCAATCTAAAATAGACTATTTCTTGGAAACAAGGTTCCACTACATTGACCAGGCTAGCCTTGAACCCTTGGGTTCAAGTGATCCTCTCATTTCAACCTCCCAGGTATCAAGGACTACAGGCACACACCACCACGCCTGGCTCCAGATATATTTAATCCTAAAGGCAAACCAAGTACATCAAAGTAAAGCTGTCCCAAATGGTACATAGGCAAACAGCCAACACCAAATACTTATCACTCTTGGAACCCAGGAGTCAACATCAAGGCCATAAGGTAGAGAGCATGCACATGCAGAATACCAGGCAGGCCCCCAGCGTTGGGGATGGGGTGGGTGAGATGGGGGTCGGGGGACAGGACATAGACAATACAGATGGACGGATGTGGGGGCAGGGGGCACAAAAAGATTTAACTCTGTCCAAGTCTCTAGAAAAATAAGGGAATACACTGCTGCATGTTCTACATTTGAGTCAACTGCTGCTTGGTTTACAAAGCCCATGGTAAACATCAATGTCAACGTTTCTATTTCCAAAGCATAAAAGAAAAAAACTGGGTGCCCAGGTAACAGCAGTAGTTTTAAGTGTGGCAAATATCAAATATTAATACATTAAGAAAAAATTTGTCCCATGTATCTGATGATGAAAATAATGTGTTTGTCTGTACTAACAATCTGATCAAAACTCAGAAAAAAGCCGGGCGGTGGTGGCGCACGCCTTTAGTCCCAGCACTCGGAGGCAGAGCAGGCGGATCTCTGTGATTGAGCCACCTGGCTACCAAGTGAGCTCCAGGAAAGGCGCAAAACTACACAGAGAAACCCTGTCTCGAAAAACAAAAAAAAAAAAAAAAAAACTCAGAAAAAGACAGAGAAAAGGCAAAGTAGTAATACAGGAGAAGGAAACAATCAGAGGACTTGCAAGGAAAAAAAAAAATGAACCATTTCAAAATGTTGTGAAAATCAGTTTATTTCTTTGAAAAAAATACAGTGAAACTATTGCTAAATTGGTTTCTAACGCTATTTTTTATTTCATTGCTTCACTTAAAATGCATCCAGTTTTGATAGCCATACTTAGTAATTATAGCAGTAAATATGGACTTTTGACTTGACAAATGATTTTACCTCAGATTTAAACTTTTGTTAAATCTTCAAAACTATACCTATAATCCTCAAAACAGAGAATTTTTAGTTGCATTTTAACAAGATGTCACTAATCCCATTTGCTGTCCCTAGGCTCAGTTTATCTCTACAAAAGAACAAGGAAGTTAGACCAGGCATGTTCCTAGATCTCTTCTCTAACTGTGAGTGAGAGAAAACAAAAACAAACAAACACAAACCAGAAAAGAAAAGCAAAGGTTTACATGAGAGCGGGTTTACACCTTATGCAGAATGGCTCCAAATGTGCGACTCACCTTCTGTGGATTCAGAACCTTGATGACTTGCGTGATGGTCCCTGTGTTAAACGCCGGGACAACGCTGCTGCTAGGAGACAGAAGCTGCAGCTGGAATGTCTACAGAGGAACAAAGGGCACTTCAGAAAAGCAGCGGTGTTAGGTCAGAGATGCCAGCAAGAAGCTGAGCACAAGTGGATAGGTCAAGTCCCAGGCTCCCCTAAGTTCTGTCCAGTGCTTGTTTTCCAGATACCAACGCTTAGTATATAATCACTCACTGAATTTGTAAAATCCCAGTTAGGTCTCTGGCTGTGAAAACTGAAAAGGGGCCACCTTCTCATCTCTACCAGAAGGTGACCAATTCTTGTTCTGGAAGGAAGCTCTGCTTAGTAGTAACTAAGTAACTTGTGACCAACTACACAAGACTGTGTGCCTGTGGCCTGAAACAAGGCCAAAGAGCCTAAAAGAAAAGCTTCCAGACATAATAAGCCAACATACTAGCCATTAACTACAGGCCTTTATGCTTCTGTGTGATCTGGGGACTAGGCTTCAGAGACTCAGACTTCTGTTTTCTAAAGCCTGCATAATGTGGATTATGTCAAGGTCTGCCCCTTTCTTGAAAAAGCCAGTTGTTAATACATACGTGGAACACTCGGGAATGCACCAGCAGGGACACCAGGCCCTAACACAAAAAGTACATGCAGAACCAACCCAAACAGCAAAAGACCAAGAGAAGCCAAACATCATAATTTGTTGAGTGTGGAGAAGTTTTTATCTGTTTGCAGAGATGGAACAAATGTTTTAAACAAGCTAGGTAAGCCATACTGTACTAAGTAGCTACAAAAAGCCTTTCCTGAGAGGCAGAAAAGTTTCTTCATAAGCTCAAATATTAGAACTCAATAGTCAAACTCAAAGCACAGGCTTATTATCTTGGCTCTCATTTATAATTCTATTGTCAAAACAAATTATGTAAGCCAAAAATGCTGTTACCAGCCGGGCAGTGGTGGCGCACACCTTTAATCCCAGCACTTGGGAGGCAGAGGCAGGCGGATCTCTGTGAGTTTCGAGGCCAGCCTGGGCTACAGAGTGAGTTCCCAGAAAGGCTCCAAAGCTGCACAGAGAAACCCTGTCTCAAAAAAACAAAACAAAACAACAACAACAACAAAAAAGCTGGTACTAATGTATTTCATTACCTTTAAAACACTATCAACTATGATCCAAATAGTTATTTTATAGAGCACTAAGAAAGAAAAAAAGCTGCCCATTAAACTATGACAAGATATCAAGTTTATTTTTCTATGGCATGGGAGGAGGTAATCAAACTTAGGACCTTGTCCATATAGGCAAGTGCTCCACCACTGAGCAACAACCTTAGCTTTGAGGTATCACTCAAATCGCACTTCAATTTCAGACACTGAAAGCTACACAGTAGTAGGAAATGTGGCATTTTGAAGCTCAAGATACATTAACAAAACACAGTGCCCTGTATAACACCCAAAACAAGACCGTGCAAAGGCAAGGCTGCTAGGCCAGTGTAACATAACTACCATAAAACCCTAAGGTGTAACAGCTGCCGTTTCCTGGACACTGAACACAGAGAAGTGCTTCTGGCTGGGTCCAACATGAGAAACTCACTCACTCTTCAAAGTGGCACTAGAGCAACTCTCCTTAACACCTCACTTTGCAAATGAAGACAAAGACACAGAGAGTGACCTGCTTCATGCAACACAGCAAGTCCTAAGATCAAAACAGGACAGCTCTAGAATTTACAAGTGACTGATAACTATGTCACATCACTTTAAAAATACATTAATTATTCTGGCTCTAAAATTATGAGCAAAGGTTAAAAAAACCCACAAAACAACAGTAACTACAAGAAAGTATTGTCAGCTTCCAAATGCATGTTGTATGAATGCCATGCTGCACATGTCACAGAAAGATTAAATTAGCTTAGTCTAAGCCAGTGCTAAATGCAAACTATGCCCTAATACCTGTCTTTAACATTCTATTGGAATGGAGCCATGCTCATTCACTTGTGTATTTTCTACAGCATGAATTACTATCTTTCGGAAAAAACCTTTGTACTCTGCTCATTTCTGAACTTCATTAAAATTGTTCAGTATTCAAAACCAAACAAATATTCCTTAATTTGTTATTTTAAAATGCCTCAGTTCAAACAATCATTGTATCAATAGTAAGCTGGAGGTTAATGAAGGAGGAATATATCACTCAGGTATCAAGACACAAATTTTTTCCTGGGCTAGAGGGATAGCACTTGCTACCAACTCTAATGACTGGAGTTCAACCCCCAGAACCCACATGGTAGAAAGAGAGAACCACCTCCTCAAAGTTGTCCTGCAACATAATTATGTTGGAGTTGTCCACATAAACTATGACATGTGTATCTACTCACATACATGAATGTATGTGCAGAAACATACAAAATTAAAAAAAAAAATTCTAACTTTGAAAGTGTAAACTATATATAGTTTTGAAAATTTTTAATTCTATTCTAGTGACTAGCTACCAAGTAGTCCTTTATCCTAATTAACATTTTAATTCTATGTTATATGTTGAGTTCTTAGATCTTTAGTACTACGTTACTAACCCTCTGTCAATATTCTAAGCATTAACCTGATAAAATTCAGTTCTCACTAATCCTAGTTTTTGGTTTACTCTTTTAAAAAATAAGGTCTTTCTTTGTATGTAGCACTGGCTGGTCTAAAATTCACTACTTCTATAAGGCTGGAATCCTCCTGCCTCTTCTTCCAAAGTGCTGAGATTACAAACATATGTCCCCATATCCAGCTGAATTTTCTTTTATTATGCTAGCCGAAAAAGTATCTGTTACTGGGGCTGGAAAGATGGCTGGCTCAGCACTTAACAACTACTGCTCTTCCAGAGGATCCAAGTTCAATTCCCAGCACCCATGCCAGATAGTTCATAACCACCCATAACTCTAGCTCCAGGGCATCAGATACCCTTTTCTGGCCTCATCAGAGGGACACACACACACACACACACACACACACACACACACGGCATACATTTACAGAGATCCACCCAAAATACATATAAATAAAATTTTTAAAAAGAGTATAACAAAGTAAAAGTACTCACTAAAATGACATGCTTCAATGAACAACGATTTTGTAACACTGCTGAGTTAAGTTAAATCTGAAAATTTAATCTCTAAACATTAAATATATTCTTCAAATGCACAAAACAAAGTTAGCTAATTTTTAATCAAAAGAAAAGGCAGAGAAGACACTGTAATACCTTTGGTACTGCAGCCTGGAAAACAAAGTCCGTCATGTCCAGCTCTGTGCTGTTAGAGGCCTGTATCGTTATCACTGTTACACTGGGGTTGGTGTTTGACCGTTCAAAGGTGAATTCTATCTTCAAGCCATTCTTACTGTAGGCTGTGATGGAGGGGATACCTGGGGAAATACAGGAGGATCAGTCATACAGCAGTCAGCCAACGACAGGAGAACTAGTACTCCCTTTGCTCAGGAACCACCACTCGGTGCTCAAGTGAGGGTAGAAATGGTAACTGTACCTGGAGCGATGTCATTGAAGAGAGGCTGTGACGAAAGCCCATCCAACAAGAAGGGGGGCTGGGATATCTGTGGCACTGAGGCAGGGGTAGGAGCAGCAGCTGGAGCACCTAAAACAGATTTCAAAAGCAAGTCAACCTCAGGGAAAAACTGCAGTTACTATGAACTCAAGTTAAAGAAAGGATAACTAACCAGTATTCAAAAAACACAGGCCAAACAAGAAGAACCAAAAATTCAAATACTTAACTTCTGTTCACCAAAATTACCATAAAGAAAACAAGACCACAAGCAAGGGGAAATGTCTATTATGTAACAACAAATGGGTAAGTGTTCAAGATATAAATATCTCAATGAAAGAGATAACCCAAATAAAGAGTGGTAATATATATAACATTCAATTTATAGAAAAGAACCTGAATGAAAGGGTATCCTTTGTTTTTCTTTTTCTTTTCTTTCTTTCTTTTTTTTTTTAATGAAAAGGGAATCTTAGAGGGGGCTCAATCCCACCATATAATTAATAAGGCTGAAACTACTTTCTTGGTTGGTTTTGTTTTTGTTCATTAAGACAAAGGCTCATCATGAAGCCTAGGCTGGTCTTGAACTCAAAATCTAAATACTGGGATTATAGGCATGTACCACAATGATCATCTAAGACTGTGTATTTCTTGATAAAATATTAAACAAACATTGAAAAATATAGTCATGCCAGGTACAGTGGCATAGGACTAATTCTATCACTCAGGAAGCTGAATAAGGAAGAGTCAAGTTAAAAGTTAGACTGGGCTACATAGCAAGATCATGTCTCCAAATCACCCAAAAAAAAAAAGCAAAAATAAAACTTTAAAATTGAGTTAAAAGCCAGGTGGCGGTGGCACATGCCTTTAATCCCAGCACTCGGGAGGCAGAGCCAGGCGAATCTCTGTGAGTTCGAGGCCAGCCTGGTCTACAGAGCGAGAATCCAAGACAGGCACCAAAACAGAGAAATCCTGTCTCAAAAAACCAAAACCAAAACAAAAAAAAAAAAAACAAAAAAAAAAGCATGAAGACCTTGAGCTAATATAGGTCTTCAGTTACCTAGTATAGTTTTGACATCTGCCGGTCTAAAATTGTTTCTCTGTTTACAACCCCTGCCCTCTCCCTCTCCATAGGCCCAGGCTCGCCTCAAACTCAGTATGTAACCAAAACTAACCCTGAACTTCTGATTCTCCTGCCTTCACCTCCTGTGTGCTGGGATCACATAGGTGTGCTAACACACGGGCTTATCCAGTGCAATCAATAAAAGCCAGAGCTTCCTGAACTGCATCTCCTACCCTGAAACTGACTAATTGTAAATGACTCTAAAGGCATAAAACAAGATGCTTTTAAAAACTGTTAAGATATAAATTATGAGCCAGGCATAGTGAAGCATGGCTTTAATCCCAGCATTTGGGAGGTTGAATCAAGCAGAGCTCTGTGAATTCAAGGCCAGCCAGGACTACAAAGCAAGTTCTCTCTCTCTCTCTCTCTCTCTCTCACACACACACACACACACACACACACACACACGCACGCACGCACGCACGCACGCACGCAGGCACACACGCACGCACGCACGCACGCACCCAGTCTCACAAAAAACAACAAACAAAAAAACAAAATATAGGCTGCCAGTTCCTTTGTACTTTTAGAAACATCAACTTTTCAGCCACACTTTACATGTGTGGACACACCACTTGCAAATGGCTAGTGCATATGAATAAGACAATAAAGACCATGCTAATGGTGGGTGCTTTCTCTCTGGATGCTTTAATAAAAGAAGGGAAAGAGGATGGTAGGTAATAAGTTAACCTATCACCCCAAATGTCCACAACTGTTGAAAACTAACTATGAACAGAAACACATCTGGAGAAGGTTCATTTTGAGGCACCAACCAAAAACAGAGTTGCTGGAAACACATTATTTTCTCTTCTAAAAAAGGAAGTCCTTTCTATCTTAAAATACTAGCAACAACCCATTCTTCCAAAATTAAGTTAGCCTTTAAGAAATCCCTCTGGAGCCGGGCGCACGCCTTTAATCCCAGCACTCGGGAGGCAGAGCCAGGCGGATCTCTGTGAGTTCGAGGCCAGCCTGGGCTACCAAGTGAGCTCCAGGAAAGGCGCAAAGCAGACACAGAGAAACCCTGTCTCGAAAAACCAAAAAAAAAAAAAAAAAAAAAAAGAAAAGAAATCCCTCTGGATTATCCTCAGAGCATTAACATGGCAGCTTACATCCCAGATGTTGCCAATTCTACCCTTGCTTCTCAGAGACTTTTCTTATCATTTCCCCCAAGATCTCTATTGCTATCCAAATAGTAAATAACTCCAGTCTGGCCTCACCTGTTAGGGTGATGTCTCCCAGCAAGTCAAGAAGTTCTCCACCAGCAGAAGCTGGTTTGCTGGTAGGTACAGTTGGAATAACAGGTGTTATGTCATTTCCTCCCAACAAATCCAATAAATCATTGGCCTAAATAAGGAAATAACACCTTCATTCATAAGTTATTTGCCTAAAGTGGAAAAAACTTTTGTGTTTTTAACATTAAGAAAGGCAATTATTAAGCAATCAAAAAACACTAAAGGAATCAGCTAAGAAATAAGCTACAGGGACTAAACTATCACCAGGAGCCCCAGACAAGCAAGTAAAGGCTACCTGGCTGGTGGGCTGGGGCCCAGAGGGTGGTGGTTTAGTCTCTAGTGGAGCTGCTTCTGTCTCTCCATTGGTCTGCACAATCTCAGAAGGGCCATTTGTGGTCACTTTTTCCATGACAGGCATTCTTTCAAGTAGGGCAGACCTAGAAGAATCTGAAGTGGTTACATTCTAGGCAGTTAACCTAGACTCCCTGCACAAAACAATCACCATTAATGATTAATTTTAGACCTAAAAAACATCTCCCCTCCCTACCCAACACACACACACACACACACACACACACACACTAGAATAGAAGATGGATTATAAAATATATACATGACCTAAATTCTTAACTGGATTAAGAACAGGCAAGAAATCCTAAATAAACAAAATGTCCCAAATCCCCAAAACTGCTATTCAGTAGCTGAGACTAGAGTGAAGGAAGGTAAATCAAGAGATATTAGCAGACTTCAGTCATGAGTTGGATATTATATAATGGGGGGGGAGGGAGGACAAAAACAAAACACCAAATGTTTGAAGTAATGGAATTTGAAAATTATTTCTAGTAAAAAGACAGTAACTGCCTTTTAACCAAAAAAAATGTGAAATGATGCAAACTTTATATGAAGGAGCGTGCAATGAAAAACACACAATAATTTTTTTTTTTTTTTTATTTTGAGACAGGGTCTTATCCTGTAATTCTAGCTGGCCTGAATCTCACTCTGTAGACCAGGCCAGCCTTGAACTCACAGAGACCCACCTGCCTCTGCCTCCCGGGGCCTGGGACTGAAGGCAGGCCTCACCACACCCAGATCAATACATTGATTTCTTTGGAGCTTAGGCAGAGGAGGGAATGGACAAAGGAGAAGCGGCCCCGCAGTGGGAAATGAAGAGGGTCACAAACCCAGTGAATGCCGCACAAACCATGTGTCTCCTTCACGGACTACAAGGACAAGTACTCAGAACGCAGTGGTACAGCCAGTGGTTGGTTTATTTTGCTCACCTCATATGGTCATATTTCTTAAAAAGTGCATTGTATTCTACTGCCCTCTGCTGGAGCTCTACATCGATGCTGCTTCCATAGATGGAAACAACTTTCTTAATTCGGCTGTAAAATAAAACAATAAACATCAAAACACAAAATGCATAACAAAGCAGTGAAAATGTTAAAAACAAGAGTTTCCTCATTAAATTTTTGAATTATCTATGTTTCTTAAATTCACATCATGTTTCAAGAAGAGAATACCACTGCCTTACCTCTATTCATTCACCATTATACTATTCTAACTGTAACGACAGATTTCAAAGTATCTATTCCATTCCCTTCACCGTGCTAGAGGTTTGAGAACACAGCTCAGTGGCACAGCGATTCCATAGTTGTGTGAGGCCTGGCAGTGAAGAAGAAAAAACCCCACAAGACAAAAGTACCCATCATTTTGCCACAAGAGGAATTTGTACTATCCAATTCTCTTTCTTAGTAACTTTAAAAATAAGGTTTTAGCATCAGAATGCTCACCACAAATCCTTCCAATACTAAAATTTACACTTCTCATGAAGTCTTACACTGAAAATGAAATAGAAAGTCTAAGAAAACTAACTTTATCAAGAGTCAATTTTTATTCAAAACAGCACCAAGTGAAACTTAAAAGATTTAAACACACACACACACACACACACACACACACACACACACACACACACACGCATAAACACACTTTTATTCCTACACCAATATTTCAGAAAATAATAAACCAAGGCAGGCATAGTGATACATGCCTTTAATCCCAGCCCTTGAGAGGCAGAGGCATGCAGATCTCTGAGTTCCAATTAGCCATAGTTACATGGTATAAGATCTTGTCTCAAACAAACCAAAACAAACAAGAAAAGGACACAATAGACCAAAATTTTAAGGGCAAATGTTAGAAACTAGATTGTAAAAATACAACTTTAGCTACACAATAATCCACAGTAGCGTGGGGCCATGACAGAACAAAATATGAATGAAATAAGCATCAACTACAGACTGATCATTCTGAATGTGTAGTAGGAAGTAAATGAAAACTTTTTACCGTTGTCTCTACTTCTCTCTTGTCTTTTTATTTTATGTGTGTGAGCTCCCTGTCTGCATGTGTCAGTTCACCAAGCATGTGCAGTGCCTGAGGAAGCTAGAGGAGGGGGTTGGATCCCTGGAACTGAAGTTACAGGTGGCTGGTAACTAAAGAGTGGGTGCTGGGAATCGAACTTGGGTCCTCTGCAAGAGCAGCAAGTGCTGAGCCATCTCCCCAGCCCCATTTTTGTCTATTCTTGAAGTTTTCTGTGATAAGCTTTTAAATTTCCCAGAGTATCATATAATCTAGGTTGCCCTGAAATTAGTTATATATTCAAGGATGACCATAAACAACTGATCTGATCTATTTATGCAGTGCTTGGGATCAACCCCGGGTCTTGTATATGTCAGGCAAATAAATATTCTACCAAATGAGCTACAGAACAAGGGGCTAGGGTGATGCCTCAGTGGGTAAAGTGACTCTCAGGCAAGCATGAGGCCCCGAGACTGTCCCGAGCACCTATAAAAAGCCAGGTGCGGTGGTACACATCTGTAATCCTAGTGCGACTGAGGTGGACACTGAGGGTCAGGTTCTTGAAGCTCTCTGGCCAACTTGTCAAATAAGTGAGCTTCTGGCTAAGAGACCCTATCTCAAAGATGAAGGTAGCAAATGATAGCAGAAGACACTGCATCAACCTCTGGCCTCTGTAGTGTGCACATACAAACGGAGTTACAGAACAACCCTCTCGCTCTACTTCCCTCAATACTCACTTTACAGTACAGGTGAATCGAGTAGAAAGCTTCATAATGGCAGTGAGAGCATACCCTCGTGTCACAGAGGTGGACATATTAGAGATCAGGACACTTTCTAAAATATCCAGCACTTCATCTTCAGTCACCTGGAGAAGAAAACCAAGACATAACACGTCACCAATGGAAACTGTAAAGCACGGGAATCAGAGGAGCTGGAGGGGCTGCCTCTCCCACCATCTGTGCAGAGCTAGTGCACTGCTCAGAGCAGGCTTTAAAGCAACCACTGGCGATTAACAAGATTCTATTTTAAGTGACAGAAGGAGAAGAACATAAGAGATGCAAGGAGTTCAAGGCTGTTGCCAGGGGTTGGGATTTAGCTCAGTGGTAGAGAGTTTGCCTAGCAAGCACAAGGCCCTAGGTTCAGTCCTCAGCTCCAAAAAAAAAAAAAGGCTGTTGCCAATATGTTCTCAAAAGTTAACCTCTCAATGAGCAAATGGAAACATGAAAACGTGCCTCATAACTGCCCACAGAAACCAGAACTCCATCTGCTACGGAAGAGTAGAAAGGAGTGGTCAGGTTCTGTGTTCAGTACTGGGGACTGAACCCCGCACTGATCTAGCACTTGATAGTCCAATTACATCCCCAAGTCCAACCGCAATGGATTTAAATCCACATAATAATCCAAAAAATGCCAAAAATGTCTAAACACAGTCTTGATACTACTTCTGTAAAAAGCTTTCAAGGAATCCATTCCAACTCCCCATTAAACATTACTCCATTGTCAAGAACAGTCTTGTTTGTTCCCTCCTTAGCCAAGAGTAACAAGAGATACCTGAATAGGCTCTTCCTCTTCACACTGGCCAGACACAAGAAGATCGCCATATTCACCTATACACCATGCAGCAACTTGTACCAACGGTTGCTGCCAAAAGAAAGTCAAGACCTTCAATCTTCCCAAAATGCTTTGTTGTGTGTGTCTCTGTATGTGCATGTATTTATACATGTACAGGTATACATGTATGTGTTTGTATATACATTGGTTTAAGTGTATGTGCATGTAAATGTATGAAAGTAGATATGGAGGCCAGAAAAAAACCTCTGTTGTTCTCAGATGCTGTCCACCCTTTTTCTAATGTGTGCATGCATGTGAGCACACGTGTGGATGTATGTGTATATGTGTACATGTGTGAGTAGAGGCCTGAGGTTGACATCTGAAGTTTTCACTCCATCTCCACCTTTTTCATTAAAGCATGGTCTCTTTACTGAACACAGAGCTCACAAATATGGTAACCAGGCTTGTCTGAGCCTGTTCTGAGGGTCTTGGGACTTGAGCACTAGAATTACAAGTGAACAGGCACACCAACCACGTTCACACTTCTTCCGCTGGTTCTGGTGACCGAATTTTGACCACTTTTATTTCTTTCATGTTGGTTCTGGTGATACTAACTATGGCTTTCTGGATTTCTGCTTGTACACCAGAGTCAGCCAGTTTTTACTTGCTTGTTTTTGAGATAGGATCTCACTGGCTTGGACCTCACCAAGCAGGCTAAGCTGGCTGGCTAGCAAACCCTGGGGTTTCTCCTGTCTTCTCCTTACCAGCACTGGGATTGTACAAGCCTGTGCTGCCACACTTGCCTTTGGGGGGGGGGGGGCACGTACAGAGGTGGGGAGTGGTGGCACATGCCCTTTATAATCCAGCATCCAGGCAACAGAGGAAGGTGGATCTTTATAAATTTGGATAGAGCCTGGTCTACACAGTAAGTTCCAGGCTAGCCAGGGATACACACTGAGATCCTGTCTCAAAAATGTAATAAATAATAATTAAAAATAATAATAATGAACAAGGGTACAAGAGATAAAATTCAGGTCCTCATGCTTGCAAAGTCAAGAAACTTCATTGACCCCAAAAATATTAAATGTAGGTTATATATCATGTAACTATAAAGTTCAAATTAGATTATATGTGGAATGATAGTAACATAAGATTAAAAAAGAGTATTTTTTTCCATGATGTAACAGAAAATGAAGTACTTACTTGAGAATAATCCCCAAGAATTGCCTTGTACAAGCGCTGGACAGTGTATGCATGCATCTCCACACTATTGGTGATTAACTGAATCAAGTTGGGGACCGCATCATCCCGAACATAACTTCCTGCCTAAAAGGAAACAGGCACAATTATCCTAGAACACACAAGCAGTGTTAGCAAGTACAGGTAAATGGTTTTGCCAATTGCTGGTTTTGGAAAAAGGCCACAAAAATGGATGGGGGGAGGGGGGGGAGAGAGAGAGAGAGAGAGAGAGAGAGAGAGAGAGAGAGAGAGAGAGAGAGAGAGAGAGAGAAAGAGAGAGAGAGAGAGAGAGTCAGGTTGATAAACACCTCAACCAAAGCCTAACAAAAAATTGCCGTCAAAATCATAATAGAAAGTTTCAAATTCCTGAGGATGACTTTTTTTCTACTTAGGTAAAGCCCTGAAATTTTAAAACTTTAAAAGATGCATTCCTGGGAACAAAATCACCACGCCTGTTTTCCACAACTCCCCAACACTGTTAAAATCCCATGAGCAAGGGGAGCACTCACGCTGGGGAAGCAAGGAAGGGCACCTGTGCACAGCACCAAAGGTCCAGTCAACCTTCTGTTTTGTTTTCAGTGTTGGGGCAAATATAGGCTTCTCACACAGGCTAGACAAACATTACCACTAAACGATACCCTAGCACAGCATATGAACTTTAAAAATAAGCTTCAAGTATCACACTGTTATTTAAAAACTAGTACTTCCTAATATGGTCAATAATATAGACCTAGGGATGGGAGATATTTTACATTTAATCATTTATGCACTGATGGGCTGATTTTAGCATGGCACCTGAGATTAAACAGTCTTATATATATAAATGATAGGCAAGCGCTCTACCACTGAACCTTCTCTCCAGCTGCCTTCCTTTTAAACTGTCTATGTAGGGGTTTGGTTTTTTGGTTTTTTTTGTTTTGTTTTGTTTTTTGGTTTTTTGAGACAGGATTTCTCTGTGTAGTTTTGGCTGTCCTGGATCTGCCTCCCGAGTGTGGGCCACCACTGCCCAGCCTGTCTATGTAGTTGAATGTTTTTGGCCCTCCTAAACTCACAGGGTGTGACTTTGTTGCCTGCAAGATGTAGAACTCTCAGCTATTTCTCCAGCACCATGTCTGCCTATATGCCACCATGTCCACCATGATGATAATGGACTGAACCTTTGAAAATGTAAGCAATGGGACTGGAGAGATGGAGAGATGGTTCAGAGGTTAAGAGCACCAGCTACTCTTCCAGAGGTCCTGAGTTCAATTCCCAGCACACACATGGTGGCTCATAACCATCCGTAATGAGATTTGGTGATCTCTCTGGCCTGCAGGTATACATGCAAGCAGAACACTGAATACATAACAAATAAATATTTAAAAAAAAAAAAAAAGGAAGAAAATGTAAGCAAGCTCCCCGCCCCCCTTCCTTTATAAGAGTTGCCATGGTCCAGCCAAACACCAGGTTGAGCTCCAAGAGTCCAGTCAAATAGAGAGAAGAGGGATTCTATGAGCAAGGGCTATCAAGATCATGATGAGGAAACGTACAGAGAAGACCAGGCCAAACTAGTGGGAACCCAGGAACTTTAGACCAACAGCTGTGGAGCCTCCATGGGACTGGACTAGGCCCTCCGCATAAGCAAGACAGTTGTGTACAGGGCCCCTGACAGTAGGATCAGGATCCGTCCTTGATGCATGAGCTGGCTTTTTGGAGCCCACTACCTATGGTGGGACACTTTGCACAGCCTTGAGGCAGGGGGAAGGGCTTGGACCTGCCTCAGCTGAATGTACCAGGCTCTGCTGACTCCCCATGGGAGGCCTTACCTTCTGGTTAGAGGGAATGGGGGGTGGTTTGGGGAGGGAAGCTGGAGGGGCAGGAGGAGGAAAGAGGAGGATCTGTGATTGTTATGTAAAAATGAATAAAAAAATTTTCTTAATTAAAAAAAAAAAAAGAGTTGCCGTGGTCATAGTGTCTCTTCACAACAATAGAAACCCTAAGACAGTTCTTAAACCTTTTGATGAGGGAGCTTCACAGAAGAGCCTGAGCCTAAGTTCTGTTTCCTAGGCAGGAGACTGGAAAGGAGTAGGGAGCGGGGCATATATGACACCAATACCTTAACACCAATACCCTGTCTGCAATGCCCCAATAGGGTGCCTGTCAGTATCTGTGAGAGATGGGGAGCTGCTGCAAGATCCTAACATTACATTCTTACAGGGCTAAAGAAGAAAAATCACATGGTCATCATGAGACCCTACAAGTCAGCTAGAAAAGTGACAAGTACAAGCATTTCAAAAGATTCTCCTCTAAGCGCTCTAATTTCTCACCCAAACTAAGAATAAGTGTTCTAATTCATTGTAATTTTTATTAAAGTGTACTTATTCCTCATTATCAATCACATTTGTCAACTTTAATTCTTCTATGAAATTAACTTATTAGCACAACAGAAACTAGCACATCCCAAAAAATTCCCTACCAAAAAATGTATCTTTCTGTTGCTGTTCTGTTTGTTTAATGGCAGCATCTTTTTTGTTTTTTGTGTCCTGTCCCGACCCCGTCCGTCCCCGTCCCCTCCCCCCCCACCCCTCCTCCGCAGGGTTCCTCCATGTAGTTTTGGTACCTGTCCTGGAACTAGCGCTGTAGACCAGGCTGGCCTCGAACTCACAGAGGTCTGCCTGACTCTGCCTCCTGAGTGCTGGGATTAAAGGCGTGAGCCGCCGCCCCCACCACCACCACCTGGCTAATGGCAGTGTCTTACATAGTAGTCTAAGCCAGCCTGAAAATCACACTGTGGCACAAGCTGGTGTTGAATTCCTGGCAGTCCTTTTCCTTAAGCCTCCTAAGTGCTAAGATTATGGTCATAAGCCACCATGTCCAGTAACAAATGCATCTAAATGATCATAATTTACTGAACTAATTCCCATTTGTGCACTGACAGCTGCTTTCAGTTTGCCTCTAGGATAAAGAAGATTGAAAGGAACATTTTTGCACGAACATTTTTGTGCATTTGTCTTTTTTATTTTTCTAAGCTAAAGTCTAAAAATTTGTATCAATACAGCAAAAGGTACAACATAAACCTTTTGCTGCATTCTTTCCTGCTGCACTCTGAAAAAATACCGCCATTTTATTACACTATCAAGTGAAGAGCGTGGTCTACTTCTCTGTTGTTTTAACCATTAATTGCACTTTTTATGCATTTTATGTGTGTGGGTATGGGCTTGTGGGCTGTGGGTGGCATGCATGTGGAGGTAGGAAACAGTTTTTGAGAGTCAGCCCTCTTCTGCCAACATGAGCACTGCAGGGATTGAACTCAGGTGACCAGGATCAATGGCAGCCACCTTTACCTGTTTCTTTTTTAACCAACACTAGAAACTGGGTTTAGAAAGGACAACAGAAGATAAGTGGGTTGGCCATACCTGTTCTTCCAACTAACTGTAAGGCTAGCCTGACCAACACAGTGAGACCTTGTCTCAAAAACAAAAGGTATGGTAGAAAGAAGGCTTATAAGCAAAAAGAAAAAGTATGAGTACAGGTATAATGGCATATCCCTATAATCACAGGATGGAGGATCAAGAGCTCAAAGTCAGCCTTGGCTGCATAGCCAGTTCAACTCCAGCCTGAACTACATGAGGACCTGTCTCAAAAAGAGACAGTATCATAGATTAAAAATGATACTTTGCTGGGTTTGGGGACTTAGCTCAGTGGTAGAGCGCTTGCCCTGGGTTCGGTCCTCAGCTCTGGAAAAAAATTAATAATGATACTTTGCTTTTATTTTTCTTATTATTTACTAGTAAATCTATTTTTCACTTGTTAAATATTTCCTTCCCTTTTGGTGATCTATTCAAATGCCAATGACTCTGTTCATCAGATTTTTCCCATTTTTATTTATGTATTAAAGATAATTAACATACTGTCATGTTACAATGTTTTCCCTACTTAGTCCTAGATCTGTCAGTTTTCCCCTTTTGCTTTATGAGTTTATAATTTTAATGCAGTCTGCTAAGTGAGAATATTTTCCTTTATGGTATCCATTTATAGTAACATCATAACACACAGTATATCTTCTTATTTTGTCATCACACTCTACTAACTTGTTTAAAAAGAAAAAAGAAAGAAAGAAAAGAAATCCAAGAAGAATGCCCAAGAAAAGACAACATCTAAGACGAGAATTATAAAGAAAATATAATAATTTCAAACCTTGCAATAACTGATAGAGAATAGAACTCAAAGATCAAGTATTTGCTTAGTGTATGCAAAGCACCTGGGTTTGATCAAGGAAAAATTCAACTGCAACACCTTCCTATCATATTCAAAACAAAGTTCAAACACTTAGGAAGCTTTACAGAATGGCTCCTGCTTATGTCTCTCCTTTTACTGGCTTCACTTGTCTGTCTGGTGCTTTCCAAGCAGGCCAAGCGTGCTGCCCCAGGTATTTGAACTCACCATTCATTCATTCCCTTTGATTAGGACACCTTTCCCTGAGGTATAGGAATGACTTGCTCCTCCTTCCACAAAGCCCGTTTCTCAAATGTTACCCCCTCTAAAACAGCTCCGACCACACTAAATATAACATGTGGTTAGTTGCATTAGGCGCACCGGCATCTATCCCTATCTGACATTATGTCATATATTAGAAGGTTAGCCTAGACAACACAATGAAACCTGTATTTTGTCAATTTGACAATAACTAGTCACTCAGGAGGAGGGCCCTTCAACTGAGGAATTGCCTTCGTCAGCTTAGCCTGTGGGCATGTCTGCGAGGCATTTTCTTTTCTTTCTTTCTTTTTTTTTTTTTTTTTTTTTTTTGTTTTTTTTTTTGTTTTTGGTTTTTCGAGAGAGGCATTTTCTTGATTAATGATTGATGGGCAGGGGGTGGAGTGGGAGGGAGAAGCTCACTGGGAGTGGTAGCACCCCTGTTCAGGTGGTCCTAGGTTTTAAAGTAATCTGAGCACGCCATGGGAGAGAGAACAAGCCAGCCAGCAGCACTTCTCTGCTTCCTGCCTTGGCTTCCTTCTACGATGGACTGTAACTTCTAATCTCCAAACTCTTCTAGTGCTTTATCAAAGCAATACCACAACAGTCATAGTTACATAATTTCCATTCTTCCAGCTGAATACAACCTCCATGACAACAGGGGCTTCATCTGCCTCATTTCTAGGTACATTCAGTATATAGTCTGACTTAAAAAGCTACATACCGTTGTCAGGACACGCATAATTGTATCTATATGCCACCGTTTGGAAGGTGCATACCTGAGAAAATAAGGTGAAAAACACTGAAATTAATAAATTGCACTATACCCAGTGACTTTCAAAAACTCTACTGTACAAACTTTTTCAAGTCTTCTAGTTAAATGATTCTATTTGGAGATGTTTCACCATTAAACCTAGCAGAAACCATGATTTATTTGAATGAACAATCAAACATAACAAAACTCACATTTCCCATAATATTACAATAGGGGTAGCTATACTGAAAAGATGGAACTTTGCCCCAGTTTCTCAGAAGACAAATAATAGTGTCAGGAAAAAAAGAAAGCAAATGAAGAGGGCTGGGGAGAAAGCTCAGTGGTCACAACACTTGCTTCAGAAAGCCACGAACCAGAGTTAGATCCCCAGAACTCACATAATACAACGTGTGGATGTGGCCGCCTCAGGAAGCAGAGACAGGGACTATTCAGAGCAAGCTTGAGAGGCTTAGCCAAGTCAGGGAGCACTGGGTGTGACTAAGAGACTGTCCTCAATGAATCAGCTGGAAGAGCAACTGAGGATGATCCTGGACATCAACCTTGGCCCTCCACAGGCACAGACCCACACACAGACAAACATGCATACTGCATACATACCACAAATGGGGAAATGGGGTTTCGTTAGACACTGGTTAAGACCAAAACTGAACCCTAGTTCCTTTAAATTCAGAGTGAGATATTCAGGAATGAGATAAAGAATAGTTATACTACTGCAACTGAGAAGCACTTTGTACTTCAGGTTTTATACATAAATAACTTTAATTCAGACGCTCTTCTGCATCTGCCTAACAGAGGCGAGCTTAAACAATGGATATAGGAACAAAGTTCACAAAAGTGGAATTTTGTTTGGCCTTAATATATTTCAATACTGGCTACAATCACTTATAATTCAGACCTAGAAAAACACTACATGCCTTAAACATGTCTATAACATATCTTGGTCCGATGTTTTAAAGATGCTCTTAGGAAGTTCCAAAAACCTTCTACCAAGGAAAATAAAAATTAAATCTTACTTTTCCGCAGCAAGGAAGATTCCAGATGCACAATCGGCTTTAAATTCTGGTTCACATGAATCCAGAAAATAAAGCAATTCCTTCATCATGCCTCGGATATTATTTCCGTTTACCAGGGCAAAACTCAACTCCATTGCACGTCTTGCAGAGAGGAAAAAAACATATTTATGTAACACATACCCAGGTATATTCACTATACACCAAAAGCACTGACAGATGCATATGTACATAATCTTGTGATTTCAATCTTTACAAGCCAGATAAGCATGAAAATGTATTCATATGCTAGTTCTGATACTGTAAGTGTTAACCCAACACCTTTCTCCAGAAATCCTGGAGAGAACCTAGGTGTGGTAGCACATGCCTACAAGTCTAGCTCTTGAAAGTGGAGACAGAAGTATCAGTAGGTCAATGTCATTCTGAGCTACAGAGCTACAAAAGGTCTGCCTAGCGAGTGGTGGTGGCCAATGCTTTTAATCCCAGCACTCAGAAAGCAGAGGTAGATCTCTGTAAATTCAAGGCCAGCTTGGTCCACAGAGCTAGTTCCAGGACAGCTAGGGCTAGACAAAGAAACCCTGTCAGGAAAACCAAAAAGTCAGCCTGAGCTACATTGAGACCCTGCCTCACTCACTCATAAATGAATAAATGAATGAATGAAAATGCAGATAGACACACAGAGTGAATAAATAAATTTAAAAAAAAAATACCAATAAGAACTTAGAAAAAGTCTAGTAACTGTAGTTCATCAGTCTATGCTATAAGACTAAAATATATTTTTCAAATATATTTGAAATTCTAAGATAAGACTCTCCAAAAGACAGGCAAGAAATTATTACTCAATAATAATGCCCCTTGGCATTGTTTCTTTAAAAACATGACATCTGTTTACCATATTCTTTTTGCACTCTACTTCTGTGTAAATATAAACTAACCGTGCTTACAAAAAACAGTACCACAGGCCTGGGGATGTAGCCTAGTTATCAGAGTGACTGTCAGTCCTGTTCAAAGCACAGGTTCCATGCTCGGCACTGCAGAAACTGAACAAAGTGGGCCGTGCCTATGCTCCCAGCATTAGAAAGGTAGAGGCAGGAGGTGAGAAATTCAATATCATTTTCACCATAGTGAGTTCAAGACCAGGCTGGGCTACATCAGACCCTGCCCACCCACCCCGAAAAAAGCAAAGGGAGGACTCACGCATCATTAAAAGTAATAACAATAAATCTTAAAATACACTGATTATGGGGCTAGAGAGATGGTTCAGCCATTAGAAACTGTCCCCACACAAACATGTATGAATATATCTAATTAAAAAAAAAAAAAGCAGAAATAATCTAGCAGTGGTGGTGCATGTCTTTAATCCCAGCACTCAGAAGGCAGAGGCAGGCAGATCTCTCTGAGTTCCAGACCTGCCTGGTCTACATAGTGAGTTCTAGGATAGCCAGGGCTAGAGAGACCCTGTCTTTAAAAACAACCCCCCTCCCAAAAAAAACCCTGCTAGACGTGATATTGCATGCCTTCGATTCCAACACTCAGGAGGCAGGAACAGGAGGATCTCTATGAGTTCAAGGACATCCTGGTCCATACAGTGAGTTCCAGGAAGTCAGGGCTAAACAGTGAGACCCTACTCCAGAATATTTTTAAACTAATTAATAAAAATTTTAATGGGAGAATATGGAAGCAAGGCACGGTGGTTCATGTCTATAATTCCAGCACTTGAGAGAAAGAGGGCAGGAAGGACATCACAAGTTAAAGGCCAAGCTGGTCTACATAATGAGTTCCATACCAGCCAGGACTACATAGAGAGAATCACTCCCCAAAACACAAACAGGACACCAACAGACATGCTAATGTGGTAGAAAGCACAGAAGGCCTCAACCCTAAACAAAGAACTAAGGAATACTGAGAGCAGAGAAAAATAGTCTTCTTAGAGAAGAGTACACCAAATGGTTATCCAATACCAAATGGTTATCCCTGAAAAAATAAACATAAAGTAACATTATACACACTGACAGGTTACATTTATATATTTAGGAATGTATGTATACACACACACACACATATATGCAACAAATTAGAGAAAGAGGCCATAAATGTGAATGAGAGCATATATATACACAGGTAATATACAGACTGAGCAGGTTATATGTATATATTTAAGAATGTGTGTATACATATGTATACATATATGTACATGCACACACATATATATGTGACAATAATTAAAAAGAAGCCACAAATTTAAATGAGAGCAATGAGTACATGGGAGAGGTTGAAGGGAGAAAAAGAGGGAAATGAGCCAATTTATTATAATTATATTGTAAATATAATTATATTGTATTATAACATCAAAAAATAAAAAATTATTTTTATAAAGGTATGAAAAACAAACTGACTGGGCAGTGGTGGTGCATGCCTTTAATCCCTGCACTAGGTAGGCAGAGGCAGGTGGATCTTTGTGTTCGAAGCCAGCCTGGTCTACAGAGTGAGTTCAGATCAGCCAGAGCTGTTACACAGAGAAACCTTGTCTCAAAAAACCAAAAAACAAACAAACAAAAACCCAAACTAAACAGGAAACTGACCATAAAAAAGGGGGAAAAATCTATAAAATAAATGAAAGTTCCTATAGGTGTCTATCAAGTTTGGTAATAAAGGCAAAACTAAACAAATATAAAATACAAAACTCCATATAAATCTTTTTCATGTTTGGTCAAAAATGTAAATCTTGTTCACAGCTAAAATGATGGCACATGCTTGTAATCTCAGCACTTAGGAGCTGGAGACAATAGAATCACAAGTTGAAGGTCAACCTCAACTATTTGAGACCTGTCTCTGGGCAAAAATATCAGACATATGATGCCTTTCAAAACTCACAATTAGGTTAAGTACGTGATTCCACACTGACCAATACACAGCAGTAGCAATTAAACTCTCAAAGCTATAATCATTCCCATAAAATGTTAAGGTAGCTTTTATACATGAACACAGTTAGTCTTGCACAGGCTCTGAAGTGGGTGGCCTTCTGCCTGCATCACACAGGAGGCAGCCAATGTCCTGGAAGGACAGGAAAGGACCTAGTCTGTGAAGCAAGAGCTGCGATGAGAAACAATCTGGCGGAGTCGCAGCTCTTACTGCTACAGCTTCTGTCAGACACAGGTTTCATTTTTAATCAAAACCCTAAGCTACAGAGAAACAACAAAAACAAGAGTGAGAAAATGGACTTCTATTTCCAGAACTGCCCCTTTCAAGGGCGGAAGTGTAGGGGTAGGTCATCTGATCCCTTGGTAACTATATTTTACAAGTCTATTAATCAGACATAGGGAGAACTACTTCTCGTTGGCCTAATGTGATAAACAACCAAGGAGCCGTAAAACCCTTTGCAAAGCTCTCCTGAAAGCTCATGTTACTAAATCTGGCTCTTACCTGTAAACTGTTCATGCACTTAGCATGTTTTTCTGTATAAATGTTTACTGAATAACTTCAGAGATCACTTTAAACCTCCTTTGTTTTAGATTTGAACACATATCAAAAGTATATTAAAGCTAACTATAAATCACACAGTTCTTCAAGAGCCACTAGATTCCACTGAACAAAGAAATTTGTGTCTTTTCAGAGTGTCAACTGCCTGGTGGTTGTTTCTAGATGTACTACTCTAAGAAACTCACTTGCCTCCAGGATTCTGGGGAGATTAGGTCCTGTGAAAAAGTGCGCTGTCAGCAGTTTGAGTTTTCAGCACAGTGGTAAGACACTTAGCCGATGGATCACTCCTTCTTTTCATCCCCCAGCACACATAACACAGCACCTCTCCCAAGTGAAGTTGGGCCCAATGCATTTGTACCGATTCTTCTACCTAAGAACTGAGCGCTCTTTCAATGCACACCTCAGTATTTCCCATGGGTCTCTTTAACTGACCGAAACTTCCCTTGCCAATCCTTTACTTTAAAAACAAAACCAAACAAACAAAAAAAACAGCTTATTTCTAAACACAATGACTAGAATCCCTAAATGCCTGGCTCAAAACTACTAAAATTTATCAAATTGATGGAGGAGTGAGATTTATCCAAAAAACCTGTTTCACTTAACCACCCTGGTTAAGTCTCTTTCTTACCTTTTTATTGAGACATCCAGATCTTTTAGACAGTCCACAATTGTGCTTCTGTGCCTCTGTACAGCATTATGATCTGTCTGCACAGTCTTTAACAAAGATGTCAGAGCAACATATCTGTAGAAAATAAAGTTTCACAATAACCAAGTTAAAATAGAAAACTCAAGATGTTTTCCCTCTGCCTAAATAATAAAGACGTCTAATCGATAAGGAAATGCATGCATCTTCAAAGGGTCAAGGTAAACACAAAACTAGTGCATATGGAGTAACATCCGTCAAGGAAGAAGAGCAGAAGTTATAGTAGTGACAAGTTGGAGAGGCTTTGGATTAGCCTTGCTTTCACAATAACATCCACTTAAACTTCTAAAAGTAACTGACTCAGCTCTTTCTAAATCTTCCAAAGTAAAAAACACAGTAATTATATATGCTTTTTTCACACTGCCTTATGCCAAAGGACAAGAAGAAATTATTTTAATTTTATCATTTTAATGTTTTCTGCTCTTTTTTTATACCAGTACCAAAACAGAATCTATAAAAATTTGAGTTTAAAGCTGGGCATGGTGGTACACACCTTTAATCTCAGAACTTTTTGAGGCAGAGACAGGTTCTAGGCGAACCTGGTCTACAAACTGAGCTCCAATACATCCAGAGCTACACAAAGAAATCCTGTCTCAAGCCCCCCACCCACCCAAAAATCAGTTTGAGTTTACGATCCAAAGTCATGGCATTGAGTAGTTGCTACAAAGACCCTGTGGTTCAGAAAGCCTAAAATGTTTACCAATTGGCCCTTTGTAGGATGTTTGTTTTTGCCTTATAAGTTAATGTAAAAATTAAGCGGTAAAGAAAATCCTCAAATTCTTTACAAAACAGCAATTTTAAAACTTAAAATTAGAATTCTGACTTCAAATTCTAGATCATATAATACATAATACACATATAATTTTGAGCAAAATCACTCTGTAAAATACTAATTTTTAGCCGGGCAGTGGTGGCGCACGTCTTTAATCCAAGCACTCGGGAGGCAGAGGCAGGCGGATCTCTGTGAGTTCGAGGCCAGCCTGGTCTCCAAAGCGAGTTCCAGGAAAGGCACAAAGCTACACAGGGAAACCCTGTCTCGAAAAACCAAAAAAAAAAAAAAACAAAACAAAACAAAAAAAAAACTAATTTTTATAATGTAGAAGGCATGGGAAAATTTTCAGCTGACTTACCTAATATTTTTGTCATTGTTCAATAAGAATCGACCAAGAATATTTATGGCTAGAACCTAAAGAGAAATAGAACAGGTTTTTTGTTTTGTTTTTTAATCTAGAAAAATTACATAAAAAAAAATTACATACTTATATTGTTTTCTAACTCTAAAGAATCAATTTCTAGCTTCTGGGTGGAAACTGCTTAAAGATGGCAGCTAGTTATCTATAGATTATTAGCAAAAAAAAAATTATCTAAAAGCAAATTCTTAAAATCACATTCCATTTCAGGGGCCAGAAAGATGGCTCAAAAGATAAAGGTGCCTGCCACCTAGCCTGATGACCTGATTTCAAGTCCCAGATCCCATGCTGGAAGGACAGAACCCATTCCCTCAAACTGTCCTCTGACCACCATATGTACACAATAGTGGATCTGTATAGATGCACATGTCCACACACAAAATAAATTCTTTTTAAAAACAACATTCCAGGCGGGCGGTGTGCCACCACCGCCGGCACTTTTGATTAGTTCTATTTTTCCAGTAGAGCCCTATGAATGAGGGAAGAGAGTGTGTACTCTCTTGTACTTTGCTCGGCAGAATGTTTTTTAAAGAATTGTTTAGTTTAAGAAATTTCGGGCCGGACGGTGGTAGCGCACGCCTTTAATCCCAGCACTCGGGAGGCAGAGGCAGGCGGATCTCTGTGAGTTCGAGGCCAGCCTGGGCTACCAAGTGAGTTCCAGGAAAGGCGCAAAGCTACACAGAGAAACCCTGCCTCGAAAAACCAAAAAAATAAAATAAGATAAAATAAAAACATTCCATTTCAGCGATAACACTGAAATTACTGGAAGACATAATGAAAATTTATTCTATTTACAGAATGCTACCCTATTTTAGAATAATAGTAAAGTCAATTAAGATCTTGAAACTGAAAGACAAATACATACTCCACTTGAATAGTTTAACCCTAGAATTTTTTCTGATAAATATAACTGTACAAACTGTACAAAAATACAAATACACAAAGTCTCCTGGAGCAGTATCAGCAAGGAACAAATGATAGGAGACATCCTAGAAACCCAAACTAACAGATCTGCTGGATAGATTTCTGGTGTGTTCAAGTGGACTCCTATGTAGGCATTTCAAGAAAGGCATCTGACACACGACAAAACAAGAGAACCTTGACATTATGCTAAACAAAGACACAAGCAAAGGGACAAATACTATATGGTTGCATTCATATAAGATAATATGATACTGTGAAATAACCTCTGTCATCGACCCATTTCTTGGCATACAGCTTCTAAATCTCACATATCTTTTATTTTTTCAAAAGATTTGTTTTTGAATGTGTGTGTGCACTCGATCCCCCTGGAGGTGAAGTGCTAGGAACTGAACTCTAATCCTCTGCAGAAACAGCAATCACTCATTTAGATATCCACGTTTAGATGCTGTGAAGTAACTCTTGATGGACTCCTTAGGATAGGACTAGTTTGTCAGAGGAAGCAACCATGTTATTGGAGGGTTGGAGTTTTCAGCCCATTCCCAAGATCCTGGGAAAGGAAAAGTGCTGAGAGTTATAATCATCACCAATGGCCAATGATTTAATCAATCATGCCTACTTAATGAGGCCTCCATAAAAAACAAAAGAACAGAGTTCCTAAGAACTGGGTAGCTAAACACATGGCGTTTTCTGAAGGATGGTACATGTGGGGGGATGTTTCTTACCCCTCTCCTTATGTTCTGCCTCCTACGTTTTAGCAATATACTCATCTGTATCCTTTGAGTATCCAATACCATAAACAAGTACAATTAAGTGTAACTCTTAATTCTGTAAGCCACTCTAGCAAATTAATTAAGCTCGTAGAGAGGGATATAGGAACCTAGAATTACAGCTAGCTGATTAAAAATACCAGTCACATAAGTAGCATCTGGTGTGGGAGATAGGCCTGTGGAACTAAGCCTTCAATCTGTGAGACCTGACACTTCCCAGGTACAGAATATTTAAACTGAATTACATTAGGGAATGCCAACTGGTGATCACTGAAGATATCACCCCATATCTGGTGTTGGAAGTAAAATATTAAGTGGGTAAGGAAGAGTACCGATTAGAAGGGAAGAAGAACATTTCTTCTTTTCTTCTGCTGAAGCAATGGGACCCAAGGCCTTGCACACACTAAGCAAACACTCTACCACTGAGCTGCATCCCCAACACATTTTGTTGTTTTCTTTCTTTCTGTATCTTTGCAGGGGTATCAAGAAGAATCCAACAAATGGTGGTTTCTAAAGACTGATTTTTCAAAATAAATCCTTCTTTTCTTAAAAAAAAAAAAAAAGGCAGGGAGAGCAGGGGTTGAAAAAATGGTGCAGAGGTTAAGAGCAGTGGCTGCTCTTCCAGAGGACTTGGGTTCAATTCCCACGACCCGGTGGTGGCTCACAAGCATCTGCAAATCAAGTTCCAGGCATCTGATACCCTCTTCTGGCCTCCACAGGCACCAGATACACATGTGGTACCCAAAATATTTGCAATAGAAACAACCATACACATAAAATAAAATAATTTTAAATAACATTTTAATTAAAAAAAGAGGGGGGATAAAGAACAGAAAAGACAAAAAAAAGCTCTAGACAAAGAAGGCAATATTGACTACTAAGCGATGTAAAAGCACTAAATCCATTACTACACCTTTATATGATTCAAGTGGTAAATTTTGTTATATATGTTCTACCACAACTGGAAACACATATACACACACACAAAACTGGTCTTAATCTATGAATAAGAAAGTTATCTAACAGAGTAGAGAACAATATATATGATGCTGCTCTTGCTTTAAAGGAGAGAAAAAGACCTTGCTCCAAGTTGATTTAGTACATTATAAGGTATCATAGCATTATACTTTAGATTGGACTGATGAACAAATGGGGAGAATTTATAGGGAGAATTCCACAAAACTTTCATCATTTAATGAGGGGGAAAAAAATGAAGGAAATAGGAAACTAACATCATCCTAGCAATTATTGTGGACAAGAACATCTGATGGATACCAAAACTCATGGGCAAAAGCCTGTAAGTATATTTGCACAGGCTCAAAGGGTCTCCTCCCAAAAATTTTAATTACAAAGGTTAAGATAGTAACTTTACAGTACTGAAGAAACCCAGCATATGGGGTTGGAAAAATGGCTCAGCAGTTAATAGCTTGTTGCTCTTGTAGAGGACCTGGGTTCAATCCCTATCACCCACATGATGGCTCACAAATAGTCCATAAATCCCTTTCCAGGTGATGTGATGCCCTCTTCCAAACTCCGTAGGAACCAGGCATGTACATGGGGCATATCCATACATACAGGCAACTCATCCACATAAAAAATAAAATAAATGAATTTTTATAGATAGCACAGGGGTGAAGGAGGCACACCCAACTGGTATCAGACTGGTGAGAAAACTAGTGTGCGCTACTTTATATGCTCAGCTGCAAAGGACACATCAAGTCTGTGGAAAAGAATTGCCAAGAGAAGCATAACTTTAATCTATAAAATTATGAAAACATATCAGACTAAATTGAGTTACATTCAACAAAACAACTGGTCAATACTTCTAAAGTGTCAAAGTCACAAAAGATAAACAGAGACTGAGAAACTAACAGACCAGGATACTTTAAAAAAAAAAAAAAAAAAAAGTGACAATTAAATATAACATGAGCTCATGGATTGGATCCTGTAACAGAAAATAAATACCATGTGGAAACTTGGCGAAATATGAACCAAGTCTAGAATTTACATAATAGTAGAATGTCAATGTTAATTTCTTGGTCTTCATAAGACGTATACATTTGCAAGGTATTATATCAGAAAAAGTTAAATAAAGGGCATAGCACATATAGGAACTCTAAGGCTTCAGGGGTAGGAGACGGCTAAGGAGGTAAGAGCATGTGCTTACTAGTCTTCCAGAGGATCCAAATGTGGTTCCTAGCACCCACATTAGGCTGCTCACAACCATCTGTAATTCTAGCTCCAGGGAATCCAACGACCTCTTCTGGCTTCCAAAGGCACTGCTCTCACCACAAGCACAGGCATAGATACACAATTATATGTATAAAATTATTTCAAAGTTCAGTGAAACTGGAGGAAAAGAGCTGGATGTGGTCGAGCACACCTATATCCCCAGCACTGGGAGGCTAAGGCAAAAGAATCAAGAAACTAAGGGCAACCTACACTACAGAGGAGTTCCAGGCCAGCTCAGTCTACATCCTACAGCAAGATGCTGTCTGATCATAGAAAAAGCATCACAAGAAAGTATTTTCCTCTGGAAGGAGACCTCACGGGCAAATGTGCAAGTTATGGAGCTAACATCTCCCTCTCTGCATACTGCTGGGACAGCCTCAGTCTCTTGCTCTATGGGTATATTCCTTAAATAAATTTACTCAATATTGTACCTCTGACGTGTTTAAATAATGAGGTATAATTCAGGGGGTGGCTCTAATAAAAGCTTATTTTGAAAGGTTTCCTTAACAATAACATTAGAGCTAACCCTGCCTTAGTTTTCTAAGCTTTATTATTTTTCCTCAAGATTGAAGCGTAGAAAACACAGCACTATGCATTGGTACACCAATCCTTCCTAAAGTTCCAAATGGAATCTGTTTCCAAAGTGCTGAAGAAGCCCAATTCAATCACTCTAATTAAAATGTTTAGAAGGAAAAGAAGATTCAAAAAGACTTACTCGCAATCCACTCTCTGATTTAATATCCATGATAGTCAAAACCGTTTCATAAAGAATAGCATTTCCTACATTTTTACTAGTCTCTGTGTTAGTGGCAACCTGAAAGACAAAGGAGTGCACAGGTGACAAAACAACACTTCCAAAAGCATCCAGTGGCAACAAGACATTTTGATGGCAGTCGCTCACTAAGGAGGAAACAGAAACTATTCACCTAATAATCACATTCTACTCTCTGCTGGACGAAATGAAAATAACATACGCCAAGTTGGATCAACTCACCTGTGCTAATATATCATTCATAGCTTCACTTGAATCATCATCATTTCGTCCTAAAATTCTTAATAACCGCAAAATTCGTACCTAACATGCAAAATACAAAAATGTCAACAAATTATGTCTGACACAAACAAATCTCACTCAGTATGAAATTCAAATAATTCAGATGAAGTTTTAGATCCCATCAGAAAGAAGTCACAAGAATTTTAAATACTTTTCAAAAGAATCCATGCACACTTCTACATTAAATTAAGTTGTAAGATAACCCACCTTTCACGGCCCCATATCCTCTAGCTACTTAACTGATAATCAAGTACCTAAGTATCAGATAAATTTTACATTTACATGGTCATTTTATTAATTAAATACAATACTTATTTGGTCTTGGTGCACTTATTAATAGAATTAATGAATTACCAAATTTGTACCCTACATAAACTTAATATGAAGAAAACATTTCTTCAGAAGCACTACATTCAAATGACATTTATCCAAATGTTTTTGAACCTCACCTGCAAAAAGGGGTCACTGATCCCAGAAACATCATGTTCTGGGGAGTATCCGGACATGATGAGGTTCTTTAGAATACGAACTAATTGGGGCACAAGCTGCAGAAAAGAAAGATGCATCAAAACAACAACAGCAACAAAAAGTGAATACCTAATACTATCTCTTCAATAAGCAGATTCTTTGCTTTAGAATAATGATGCAAGGATCTGAGTCCAAGAAATTTCTTCTGCTACAAATATAGTATTGAAGACGGTTGACTCGGATACTTAGGTGAAAACCCAACAAGTAACATGTAGTTTACCAGGATGAAAACAAGCCAGCTCTTTTTCCTCCAGAGTTCTATTTGTAAAGACACTAGAAATCACAGTGGTCCAAGAGCTTATGGGAACCAGATAAAACAGGCCTATGGGGTATACTGGAACTCTACTTCTGGAGAACTTGAAACTCTTGGGTAGGAAAAAAGTTCCTTTTTATCCATTCTAACAAAGTCATACAAAGCATTAACCAATGATCTTATTAAAATAAAAAGCATACCACACCTCAAATAGAAGGGGGAAAAAAGTCCCTCCCCTGAAGATAGGTTTAGTCATGTATCCTTTCCCAAAAAGCAACAGGAAATACCAAAGTGACCAACATGAGCCAAATGGAAAAGAGAGATGAAGAAAGCACACCGAAGATACCAAGGCCCTACTCTTTACTCATGTGATGGAATTCTGTCACAATTTCATACCAGCACTCAAGTAATTTTCTCATCTTACCAAAGAGACTATACATCCCTTATAGTCAAGAATTCCTTTGTCCTTCCTTCATTAGGTCCATGTCAGAGAGACAACTATTACTGTCAATCTAAAGTTACAGATGCTTTCAAATAAATGAGCACTCACTTCCTTTTTGTTGATCAATTCCTTCATGTTAAACCCTTAGTCAAAAATGTCTGCCACAGGTGAATTTTCCCAGGTTCAAAATGAAAATATCAACGAATTAACTAGATGAGCAGCTCTTATTACCTACAACTAAATGAGGAAGGTACAAACACTGCATCTTTCTGTAGGACATCTGAAAGAGCCAACTCTACTGCAGCTCGCTTTTTCCTCCTTGTGTTTGTGCTGCTCCCTCTCTACTCCCCAAGCCTAGAAAGGTATCGATATTAAAATAAAATGCCAAGCTACACTTAAGGCATGCACCCAAAACACTCAAAACATTAAGGCCACTTATAAAAGCAAGAGAACATAATGTGAACTTAGCCATAATCCTTCAGAATTTAGTGACTCATTAAATCATCAAAACCAAAATGAATTTGGACAACTCCAAGAATAAGACAAGTAAGTCTAAGCTATAGAGATCTGTAAACTGTAAATAAAATCTCAGTAAATCTGTTGACTGTGGTATGAAGATAAACAGCTCACCTTTCACACTACCCACAGTCTTTTGTGTACATATAACCCTAATCACTTTTTAAAATCTGGTTTAGTTCTTGGAGAAGTCCTTTTTCCCTGGGCTACTAAATTCAGAAATTGTACTTGCTGCCAAGGCCAGTATATTGCATAAGACTGTCCTGGGACAGAAAGCACACGTCTAAGTATTCAGCATACAAGTTCTCGGAACCCAGCTTTATTTTTCAGACAGAAATGCAAGTTGCTAAAAGTGATGACAGGACAAATAACAGAGGGTGACAGAGGGGAAGCTGCAGCCATGAAAGTCAGTTGGTGCCGGGTACTCCACCTCTAAATCCTTTCAATATCCCAAAGCTTCTCAGATTAAGTCCCGGTAAGAGGGAATAAAAGCTCTAAGTCTGAACTGAGAGCTCAGAAGTACACGGAGCTTTTCCAAGTATGAGTTGCCCACAGATGGCTCTAGACTGTCTACTTCAAAAAGAAGCAGTGTTTTGCATAAAGGCTCCAGACAGAACCGGAAAAGCCATGAGCAAAGTCTCTCCCAGGAAGATGAAGGTAAGATGCAGGAGGAGGACTACAGCCGGGGAAGGCTGCAACTGAAATCCAAGGCTGACTTTGGAGTCAGGAGTTTAAGAGACAAGACAGAAACTGGACCAGGAAGTTAGCCAAAAAATGCTAGAACAAATAATTCACAGTATTAAGCACAGCTTCAGCATTAGTATAGTTTAAAAGCCACACTTGTGGATGGATACACAAAAGCTACTAAGAACCTAAAGCCAGCATGCACCATCTAGAAATAGGGTTAATTCTTACCTTTTCATTCTAACATACAGCAGGATTCCAAACAGACAACAGGAACAAAACATACAAAGCAAGCATTAGGGACAGATACGGGTCTCATACTATTTTACATTAATTTAATCAAGACATGAACATCTAAGGGAGAGTGAGGCCAAAAAAAAAAAAAAAAGCTGTCATTAGATCAAATACAAAATGAACTCTTTGTGGAGTGCTCAGCAACCTTCTCTATGGAAATCAATACATGTAACTATACAAAGAACAGTAACCTTCTCACTAAGTAAAGGGAGAAATAAAACTGCCTACTTTAAAATGCTATTAAAAATGGGAAAAGAAGCCCATCAGTGGTACACGCCTTTAATCCCACCTCTAGGGAGGCAGAAGCAGGCGAATCTCTGAGTTTGAGCCTGCCTGGTCTATAGAGCAAGTTCCAGGACAACCTAGGCTACATACAAAACCCTGTCTCAGAAAAAAAAAAAAAAGGGGAGGGCTTAAAAAAGGTAGGGCTATCACAGGAATCAATGACCTCAAGTGAACAAAGTAATAAAAGTGAAAATTCTGTTAATTGTTTTCTCCTTAATAAAGAAATATTACCTGTCTTTAAAAAAAAAAATCATGTTTGTAATTTGACCTCAGGTTACATTTCCTGGCTTACTGTGAAAGCAGCAGATAAAACACGTGAGCAGTTTGTCTGCCAACAACAAGGAAAGACTTCTATTCTGAAAGGGAAAACACTATACTAGTGCCAGCCCTTATTTGCCTAAATCTGGCTTCCAGCCCTACCACACAGCAGGGCTAGTCAAATCCTTTATTCAGCTTCATAGCTTGCTTTCAAAAGAAAATCCTAAGTGGGAAAAAAAACAAAAAAACCAAAACACGTACTTTTCAGGAAAATCATCTTTCAATCAACAAAGGCTAAGGCACATAGAAAGCACCTACCTTTCTGAAATGTGCGAGCATGTCTGGGCTCCGCTCACACATCTCTGTGAGGAGGACTACAGACGTGTGAAGGACACCTGAAGAAAGCAAAGGGAAGCAAAAATGAGGGCCTACTCAGCTCCAGAGAACATGGCTTCATTCCAGAAGGAGACTTGCTACTCCTGCTTTTCACTCCCAAGAATCAAAGCATGTGAAAGAGTAGTCAGCAGGAGCTGCTGGTTCCCAACAGTTAAAATGCCAAGAACAAGTCTGTCCATCTAGAACATCCACGCTCAGTTAGTGTAAACTAGACCCTTCTTCTCCGTGCTTATGTAATACACTACTAGCAACACTGACAGATAATCCTAGACAGAAACCTTAGTAAGATACTAAATTCTCAGATAAAATGTATCAAAACACAAAGGACAAGTAAATTGGTTTGTCCCAAAGTCAGTAAAAAGAATCTCTAAAGATTTTTCACTAAGTAATAAATGACAGATCTACCTAAACCTTCATGTGTTCAACACTTGTTCTGAGCATTCCAAGCACAGCACAGATTTAAACTAATTTAAATTTAGTTTAAATTAATCAAATTAAATCTATTGTATCATTTTTTTCCTCTTAGTATTTAAGACATAAAACCTTTACTTGGAACTCATTTCATTGACTTCAGGATAAGAACAAAAAGTTTGAAGGGGAAAAAAAATCTAGTCACAATCCATTTCATTCCTCTCAAGCTTTCTATAAAGATATCAGAATGCACACTACAGATTCCGGTTAGAAATAACTCACCGGAATTCTTGCTAATCTTATACTTCTAGCACACGGTAGCAAAGAAAAATTGTCTTTTTGTTATAAAATAGCCAAGAAATCAGAGGACTTTTACATGAAAATTGAAGATATGATCTTTTGTACATCATACTGAACATTAATAACCTAAGACAGGACCAGAACTGAAAGGTAGGTTTACTATGAAGAAATCATTGAAATGTAAAGCTAGGCAGGCAAGCCCTATCTATGGTAACTGTACAGCCCTGAGACACAGGGCTGACCCTTCCTTTCTTGGTACTTTATGAGTTCATCCAAATCACATTACCATGGTTCTTCTCATTCAATAAATTTTTTGTTGCTGGTAAAAACATCTCCATAAGTTCAGGAACCTTCCTGATGACATGAACAGCACACAGTGCTGCCTATAAAAACAAAAATAAAAGGACAAAACATTTTATTTCAAGTAAGCCAGAGCAACCAATCTTATAAAAGAACTTCACCAACTAATTCATCTACTAGGAAAATTAAGAGGCTGGATAATGGGATTTATTATTTATGAACTGCCTGGGGCTTTCCAGTACATTCTAGTGAATTAATGAGAAACTTTAAGCTCACCCGTCTCTTTGTTCACATATTGCCAGACACCAGGGGAAATGCTTTCAATTATATAATAGTTAATAGGAATTTATCACACAAGTTAAATATAAGTGGAATTCTGGGAAACTGAAAAACAGACAAGAACTTCCATCTCTGGTAATCATTCCTGAGTCAGATGATCAATACATCCAACAGTGTCAAATAACTTAAAGACTCCTTCTATAAACACAATGCTAAGTTTAACAGTATCTATCCTGTCCTCAACTGACTCAAATCAAGAAAGTCACTTAGGGGCTAGAGAGTATACAGCTCAGTGGCAATTGAGCTTAATTCCCAGTAAAAAGAAGGGAGGAAAGGGGAGCAGAAGGGAGGGAAGGTTGGTTAGTAAAATGTACTAACTAGTTTCTACTAAAGAAAAGACAACCTTACTAATCTGCCCACCAGGAAAAACAGGAGAGGTGGAGACTGACTATGGTGATCCCTCAAAGTAACTGCAGCTATTACTTGAGTCAAATGCAGTAACAGCTTAGAAAGACTGGTTAGAGGAGATTGCTGCTCATTCCTCTCCATTTTATGGGGAGGAATTCAAATCTGAAGGAATGGTTTATTTAATGCAATATTGTGCATTCTAATAAGAGTAGCTCCCAGAATACTGAAGACAAGGCACTGGCACATACACTAATGAAATCTGTTTGTATGCACTATTAACAATATACATCCTAAAATCGGTCCTATTTAAGCTTCTTTTTCTCACACCAATAACAGATTCAGTAAATGCCAATGAGATGACAGTTTATGCTCATTTCTTGGACATATACATTCTTTGCTTTCTCTACCACAGTCTTAGGATTGAAGCAAAATTTTTAACTCAATAAAAAGCTTTTTTAGAAACAAGCAAAAGCAAGTAGGTTAGAAGAATAAGAAGATCACTCTCTTTGCCGTTACTATCCCAATCAAGCACATCGATTTTAGAAAGTGGCCTCTCCATCATTCCCTCCATCATAGCTATCTAGGCCCAGTGGAACTGTCGTTTTAGAGATACAAAGGCATGAGTATGAAGACGTGAGCACATGGGCCAGTTATTAGTACAAAGTCAATGAAAAACTGTTCAATATAATTTTGATATGTGAGATAATTTACAAAGTACTCAGATGTGCCGCTGAGGACACAGTTTGCCTATGAATTATTTCTTTACAAAAAAGGAATCAAAATTCATGTATAATTCTTTTAAATATATTTACTGAAAAAAGAAAAAATATTTTAATTCCATCTAAGTTTTCAAAAACAAGTATTCTGCCTTCTCATTTCCATAATACTACCTAATCCAGACAGACATTTGACTTACTGCAAAGTTACCTTTTTTCTTAAGTAAGAGTTGGAGGTTTTCAGAAGCTTCTCTACCTCTCCTGCAAGATCTCTGCACATCTCTGAGGAGCCCATGCAGCCGAGGGTACAGAGTGCTAGCCCCTGTACAAACTGCGTGCTATGATTAAGATCACTGCAAGAGAAAGAAAGGGAAGTAGGAACAAACACACTCAGCCTCCCCAAAGCAGCTGCCAACCTAACTGTAAGTCTCAAGATTACTCCACTAATAACAAACAAACCAAACCACAGGGGCTGGGGAGACAGCTGAGCACAAGGTGCTTGTCTTGCAAACTTAAGGAATGAATGAATACAGGTCCCTAGAACTCTGCATGCTAGACTCAGTAGACACAGGGGCTCTATGGCCAGATGGGCAGTGGAAACAAAGATCTCCAGAAGCTTTGCAGGACTGCTAGCCTAGGATATGTAACAGGACAAGAGATCCTCTCTCAAACAAGGTAGAAGACAGACTGGCAACTACAGCTACACAAGTACTATGGCTCACGTGTATACACACACACACACACACACACACACACACACACACACACACACAGACTGAATCAATAGTATCTAAGTTTTCTATCCAAGGTTTCCAAATGACAAAGTAACAAGAATGTGTAACCACTTTAGAAAACTTAGCAACCACTAAAAGTAAAAAGATGGAGCAAAACTGTCTTGAAAGATTTCTAAGACATGATCTAGTACTGTCTATAAGTTAAGATTCATACTGTCTAAAACTCTTTTGTAGCCAGGTGTGGTGGCAAACACTTTTAATTCCAGGCCTTGGGAAGCAGAGGTAGGAGGATGTCTACAAATTCGAGGCAAGCCTGGTCTACATAGCAAGTCCCAGGCCAGCCAGAGCTATATATTGAGACCCTGCCTCCCCGCCCCCCAAAAAATAAATAATAATAATAAAATCAGAAAAGGAAATCTCAATTGCTAATGAATTTAGGATAATGTAAACACAACAAAAATATAAGACTGACCCCCTTTGATCTTATGCATTAGCCACCTTACATTAAATATTTTCTATATTTCTAGTTATACTTGTTCAAGAAGGAAAACCAGTAATTGTTATTACTATGATAAAAATAGCACTAGTGGGGCTGGAAAGATGGCTCAGAGGTTAAGAGCATTGACTGTTCTTCCAGAGGTCCTGAGTTCAATTCCCAGCAACCACATGATAGCTCACAACCATCTGTAATGAGATCTGATGCCCTCTTCTGATGTGACATGCAGACAGAACATTGTATACATAATAAATAAAATAAAATAAAATAAAATAAAATAAAATAAAATAAAAATAGCACTAGTGAAAGTACCTTTAACATAGTAAGCTAGATAGTAACAATGAGCCCTCCTCAGTGTTTCTAACACATCAATGTGATTTGTGTGTCCTTGTATCCTGGAAGCTGAGTTCCCAATGTGTTCATGGTCGAGATGTGGCCTCTTTAAGACACAGAGCCTTGATTCACTGAGCACCCTGCCCTCACAAGTGGCATTGGTGTTGAGAACTAAGCCTTTCCAATGAGGTTAGATTGCTTTAAAGGAGCAAGAGATTCCGCTTCCTTGTGTGACTCCCCCTCTCCACACATGTACTCCTGCTGTGTAAAATGCTGTTTGCCACAAGGCCTTCCCCAGAAGCTAAGCAGTTTGGTAGGCTACCACATCTTGGACTTTCAGCCTGTACAAGTGTGAACTGAATAAATATTTTTTTCTTTATATATTATAGCCTCAGGAATTCTGATTGTAACAAAAAACGAATATATTACTGTATAAAATAGTGTTTTATTTTAAAAAAAAAAGCTAAAGTATTAAAAACATGAACTGCTAAACAGACTTACATCTTGAAATTAACTATTGTTATTCAGAAGCCAAATTATATGATTTACAATACCTCTACCAGTTTCTGAGCATTTTATATTATTTAGCACAACATGGGTCAAGAAAGTGTTTTCAGCCTTCCTAATGCTGCAACCCTTTAATACAGTTCCGCACATTGGGTGACCCAACAACCACAAAATTATTTTGTTGCTACTTCATAACTATAATTTTGCTACTGCTATGAACTGTAATGTAAATATCTGATATTCAGAATATCTGATATTTTGACCCCCAACAGGGTCACGGCCCACAGGTTGAGAACCACTGGTTCAGAGTTTATGGACATCTCAATAGTTCATGAGATCCAAACTGTTTTCATAGTCCTACCATACTGTCAGCTGTGCTGAGCTCTGCAGTTAGTAAAAGCAGTGGGGGGAAAACTGCTGTCCACAGGCCCAGTGACGGCAGCAGCATTAAACAACAGTGAGCACTGTGTTCACCACTGCATGGCTGAGGTAAGGAGCAAGGAAGAAAGCAGCCAGAGAGGAAGGCAGCTTCTAAAGAAGCTGCCTTCTTTAGAAACCAACAGCCAGCAGTAGTGGCGCACATGTGTGATCCTATCACTCGGAAGGCTCGGACCAGCCTGAGGTCTTTCTGGACAAACTCATGTCAGCACAGAACTTCAAAAAGAACAACTGATATTTGTTGCTAATGACATAATCCAAGATTTGAAGTAAAATCTGAGGTTTTGGAAAACTTCTATCATCTCTACAAACTTGACAGTTTATAAATAATAGCTGTTCTGCTGACATCAGTGACAATCCTAAGCCATGAGGCATTTTTGCTATTTTATGATGAGATAGATGTATTGGCATCCAGAAGATCTACATAACTTGGTGAACAATTTCTTTTCCCACGTATAAAGTCATTCATGGGTAAATACATTATTGGTTAAGGGGTGAGTGAGATGGCTCAGGGGGTAAAGGCACTTTACTGTTCAGGCTGGTAATATGAGTTCAATCTCCAGAACCCATAAGGCAGAGAAAACCAGCTCCCCCAAATTGTTCTCTGATACCCACACATGCAATGACACACTCAGCCCAACACACAAACACAACAAATGTTTAAAAAAACTTTTCTTCACTGAGCAGTGGTGGCACACGCCTTTAATCCCAGCACTTGGCAGGCAGAGGCAGGTGGATCTCTGAGTTCCTGAACAGCCTGGTCTACAGAGTGAGTTCTAGGGCAGCCAAAGATACACAGAGAAACCCTATCTTGAAAAACTACCAGGGAGAGGGAGGGAGGAAAGGAGAGAGAAAGAGAGCGTGTCAGCCACCTGTTCAATTTTAGCATAGTAGCAAAGACTACTAAGTACTTTGAAAAACCAATTACTCTTCTCTTTGTGCTGCTGGGACTGAACCAGGCCTATGCTAAGTAAGCAAGAGCTCTATCTACCATGGGACTACATATCCAGCTGTGTTTATTTTTATTTTGAAGCAGAATCTGGCTAAGTTGCCCAGATCCAATTTGAACTTACTACGTAGCCCAGACAGGCCCCAAATTTGTGATCCTCTGGCCTCAGCTCCAGAACAGCTGGGACTATGTGCCATGCAACTGCCAAGTTTTCCCTTCTCCACATTACACCTGCTAGATGCTCTCCACCTCCATCAGTCAATAGACTACAATCAAGGAACTAAAGAAAGACATGAACATACAACTATCCTCCTTTGGGTAGAGTGGAAAAAAAAAATGCCACTCTCCACACAGGAATTTATCTTAGGAAATATTTTCATAGAAAATTTTACTTATAGCTAGGCATGTGCCTACAATTCCAACATATACCAAGCTAGCCTGAGCTACATAGTGAGATTCTATCTCCAAAGAAAAAGAAAAAGAAAAGAACTTATGTTAACCAACAGTTCATTATTATTCTCTGGGGAAGTGGAGTTATTGGGACAAAACACACACACACACACACACACACACACACACACACAGCAAACACTTTACCACTAAGCTAAACCACCAGGCCATTATTAGTTTTGGTTTGGTTTGGTTTGCTTTTTGAGACAAGTTCTCTCTATTATATAACTTTGGCTGTCTTCAAACTTGCTACATAGATTAGGCTGGCCTCAAAGTCACAGAGATCCACTTGAATCTGCCTCATGCGTGCTGGTATTAAAGGACTGTACCACCATGCCTGACCCCATTCTTAGTATTTTTAATTTAAAAAAAAAAAAAAAAGAAGTTTAAAAGTTAAGTTTATTCTTTTATACCATACCAATTTTAATAGTTTAAGATAAAATTACTAAAGTAAAGCTTGAATATTAATTATGGTTTTTAACACTTAGGGGCCCAGCTCCTACAAGTATTTAGTTGATTTTATATTCATTTTCAATAGTTAAAGGTATTTTTAAAATATTAAATTCAACTTCTTAAGACTTCACTCCAAGATCTTTCAATATCTTAAGTTTTTCCTCTGCCAATAAGGCAGCTATTCAGTATTAAGCATTAAAACTGTTGCTACACCATGAGCCTTATAATACAAATAAACCCACACATTACACACACACACACACACACACACACACACACACACACACACACACACTTGTTAACAGACTTTAAATGTGCAAGACGAGCAAACAAGGAGAGACATGAATAATGCCATGCTTAAAATGAAATGCTTATCAATTCTCAATTATCTGAGAATATCCCCTCCTAAATTCACCTGGGATTTGGCCTAACAACTGTACACAAGCTGGGAATGGTATCACACACCTCTAACACCAGCACCTAGGAGTCTGAGGCAGGAGAATCTTCAAGTCTAGCCTGGACTACACAGTGAATTTGAGACAGCCTAGCATTCATAATGAAGTATGGGTTTTTTGTTTTGTTTTGTTTTATTTTGTTTTGAAACAGGGTCTCACTATGTAGATCAGGCTGGGCTCGAACTCAGTGATCTATCTGACTCTAAAGGTGTGTGATACCACACCCATATAAGATTTTTATTTCAAAATAGAAATTAAACACAAGATTTCTGTATTCATGTGCCTCGTTTTTCAGCTTTTACCAAGCTATGGAACCTGTCTTTTGGTTTGGTGTTAACATGTCTTGCTGCTGGGCAGAACTGGCAGCTTCTCTGCACATTGACTGAAAGGTTAGGTTACAGGGCAACAAACCATGAAAGAATCAAAGGAAAAGAACTGCCTTCCAGCCCTGTCCACAAGGGAATGTGGAAGATAACCATGATGACCCTTTAAGGATGTATTCTCATGTCACTGAGGGATGCTGTTCATGTTTTTCTACTCTCCGCTCTGGTGCTTACAATAGCCCCTGGCATGTAGGCAGGTGTGCAATAAAGCTGAATAATTAATCACCTTGGCATGTTCACTACTCATATTCCCTGAACACCCACCCGGCCAAAAAAAAAAATCCTTCCCAAAATTAAGTTCACAGCCTGCATTTAAATGCTACACTTCACAATTACAACCAAACTGTAACTCTCATTTTGAAATACTCTATTACACTGAAAAAGTTGAAAGGAGATCAGTACAAATAGAAAGATATCTACAATTTAAATGTCTATGAAGATGGTCATCTATACCCCTAATGTTTATCCCCTTTCTATTTTCTGTCAAATACAGAAATATTACAAACAAAAGAAAATTTTAAATATTGAATTCATTGATAAAAACCAAAACCCAAAGGTACTTTTGACCATTTAAGACTTGAAGAATTTCCATAACTTTCTAATGGAATTCCCCTATTATTTTTTTTATTTGTATGTTGGTACTATCTCACCAAACAGCCTTGAACTTGAGATCGCCTGACTGAGTCTTATAGTGGTAGGATTACAGGCACATGCCACTGCACCCAGCTCACGGCATATTCTAAGAGGGTACTGGAGAAAACAGCTAACTTCTCCTAGAGCCTCTCATCTGTCCACACAGCAGGTGGTCCTTGGTTACTACAAAAGGTAAGGAGTCTAACAACTGCCGCATCAGTGAAGACGCACTGGACTCTAAAGATGCTGTGTACTAAGTTCAGGGCCAAGTCATGCTGCACACAACTGGACTTCTCATCCTAACACTGCAGAGGTAAGAAAAGCCAGAGTTCAGGGTTAGCCTGAGGCACACACAGCAATACTCTCTCTCAAAAGAACATTTTCAGGGCTGGTGAGATGGTTCAATGGTTCAATGGGTAAAGCACTTGCCACACAAGCCTAATGACCTCAGTTCAATCCCTGGAACTCACGGAAAGGTAGAAGGAGAGAACCAACTCCACAAGGTTGTCCTTTGACACATGCACGCGCACACACACACACACACACACACACACACACACACACAACACCCCACTGGCCACGCTCCCCTCACATACACACACACATCACATATATACACACAATAATAAAATAAATCTATTATTTTCACAGGGGTTGGGTACAATTCTACACTACTAAAATTTCAGTCCCTTACTCAGAATACAGATTAGTAACTTTTAATAAAGGTAAAATTTCATTATTCATGGTATCCAACATCCAAAGGTTTATCTTATTACTAATTATGTATCATGTCCAAAGATGTATAGCAATGCTTTCGTTTTCTTTTGCTTAGTATCTTTACAATATTAGCTACAATCAGGAGACACTCACATATATTCTGGACAAGAAATTTAAAATCAGTGAGTAGACACTCTTACTCTCATAAGAAATCCTTAAAAGAGCAAAACAGTTGTTATGAGGGAGGGAAAAGGTATGACTTACTTCTTGATACAATTGGTCATGAGAAGATGCACATCTTGTCTTTCATCTAATAACAGCATTGCTCCTAAATACCCAATGCGTTTGTCTGTGAATTTTTGTGAGGCGATTAGCTTGAGGCACTCCAACTACAAAAAAACAAAACAAAAACAAAAAAGAAGAAAAAAAAAGAGGAGGGGTGAACAGAGAAGGAAAAGCATTGTTTTTAATTCACAATTCACAGGGACTAGAGTTTAAATTTGTAAAGTTCAGTGGTTAAGAGCAAGCATTTGCTGCCCTTGCAGAGGACCTGGGTTTGGTTCACAACACCCTTATCAGGTAGCTCCCTGTGGCCTCTAACTCCCAGCCCGAGGGTGTGACTCCTTTCTGGCCTGCACAGGCACTTGCACATATACATACACATAAAACAACAAATCTTTTTCAAAGATTTGGTTCCCGTTTTGATAATCAAAACACTCAACAATTGGAAATAAAGCACTAAACAATATCTTAAATATCAAAATACACAATGAACTCAATAATTTTGATATAACATGAGAAGTACTACATTTAGGGCTTGAACCATGGAATCAAATGCAGAAAGAAAATTAAATCTCCAGAGCAAAACACCATAGTGATACTGATCTAAAATGTTTTCTATCATTTTTCTTCAGACAATTATTGGAAGAGCACTTGTCTAGCATGTGTGAGGTCCTGGGTCACAAAACAATAAAAACAACTATTTTTAACTAACTCTTTAGGACTGAAGAGTGAAACTGGGCTTTTCTTGAAAGTCACAACTACTGGGATACACTTTAAGGTTTCACCTGGACAAAAAAGAGATCAAGCAATCCCTCTGGGCTAGTGTTTTCCAAAGGGCATACACAAATCTAATTCTCCAAGAAGAGCTCTTAAATTACACTCTCCTTCTGAATCATACATCTGTGTAAGGGCCTCCAATGGAGACCTGTGTACATAGGAAGCGACAGTCAGGTGAGACTACTTTCCACTATGAATTTATCTAATGGGCTCAAGTGAAATGGAAGGAAGTAAAGCAGTTTCACAACAGAACTGTCTGAGGCTATTTTTAATTATTCTTTTAAAGTACCTTTTAATTACAAAAGCACCTCAAGTTAGGTGACTGGCCACACTATCACAATGCTAAGATTCCAAGACCAGGATCAAAAGGAGAATGACTTTCTATAGAAAGGGGGTGGAGAGCAGGAGAGGGGAGAGGGAAGCAGCGGCCCCGCCCTTCCTGCTACATATTCTGTTCCAATTTTAACAACAATTTCTGAATAGAAGCTGATGGCGTCTTTTACAATGTGTGCAGAAAAGGCCCTGCTGGTGAAGAAGACAATCAGAAGCTGAACTGTTAACAAAGCTTCCCTTTTCAAGGAGGCCTGTAATCCCAGCATGAGAGTTGGAGACAGAAGGGTCAATTCAAGGTCAACCTCAGCTACACAAGTATGAGGCCATCCTGGGCTATATATAACATACTACCTCTCAAACACACTATAATAAAAATTCCACTTTAAGCTCATTTGTCAAACATTCCATTGAATAATTCTATAAAAATTTTGTCATGTAAGAAAACGCCAAGATCTAGCTATCACAAAAGTCTCCATTATCGCCGGGCAGTGGTGGCGCACGCCTTTAATCCTAGCACTCGGGAGGCAGAGCCAGGAGGATCTCTGTGAGTTCGAGGCCAGCCTGGGCTACCAAGTGAGTTCCAGGAAAGGCGCAAAGCTACACAGAGAAACCCTGTCTCCAAAAACCAAAAAAAAAAAAAAAAAAAAAAAAAAAAAGTCTCCATTATCATTACCGAACCTTGGTCATAGGCAACTCCAAGCACTATACAAATACACTACCCAAAAACATTTCATTTAGATTATCTAGTGAGGGGCAACACTCTTTATATATATATTTATCTGCAGTCTGCACTGTAAGTTGGGGGAAGGGGAGAGTAGGACAATGGTGTGTTACAGACCCTCCAATCAGCCGTAACATCAGGGCAAAGCATCCTCACCGAAGGAACTTCAGTCCCCCTCATGTCCTGGAGGACTCCGTTGTTTAAAGACTGCTTTCTCTCTCTCTCTCTCTCTCTCTCTCTCTCTCTCTCTCTCTCTCTCTCTCTCTCCCTTCCTTCCTTTCTCTCCCTCTCTCTCTCGTTTAATTTTACATACCAACCAGTTTTCCCTCCCTCCTCCTCCTCCCACCCCCCACCTCGGAATTCACTCTTCAGAAAGAGTAAGCAGGCCACACTCTTTAAGACATCACTCATACCGTTAGGAGGGTGTTTGAAGACAGTCACACAAAAGTCACCATTTCTTTCTTTATTGAGATATATTTTGTAAATGATAAATGTGAATGAACTTCATTTGTTTGAGCTATTTTTGTTTTCTGTGAGCTGCCTTGTCACCACCACCCCACCCCCGGGCTAGAGTTACTGGTATTCATGAGACCATGCCCAGCCTGTTAAATAGGTGCTGGGATTTGAACTCGGGTCCTCATTGGTTACACAATAAACACTTAATCACTGAGCCATCTTGCCAGCGCTCACTTTCTTTTTTTTTTTTTTTGGAGACAGGACAGGGTCTCTCAAAGGCCTTAGGGTAGACTAGCTGGCCAGTGAGTCAGTCCCAAGGATTCTCCCATGTCCTTTCCCAGCACTGAGATGACCAGAGCTTTTTCTCCTTGGTCCTAGAGAGCAAGCTCAGGTTCTGAGGACTGCTGCACCAGCACTTCACTGGCTGAGCTAGCTCCCCACCCTCGCCCCACAATATTCATACTGCAGACAATCTTAAAGGAAATTGATTTGCATACTCCAGGGCCACATTCCAAAGACAAATGCACATTGGAAAACATATTTGCAACTCACTTCACACTCATAAGGTCCCATGTAATGGCCTCCTACCAACTGATTGTGTAAAAAAAAAAAAAAAAAAAAAAAAAAAAAAAGACCAAGCATCCAATATTAAAATGAAAAACGATAAGGCCAGACAATTCACAGAAACAAAAACAGTTCAAATAAATGAAGTTAATCTCATAAAACAAACACAAAGTAAGCTAAATAAGTTTATAAGATACTGAACTTGAAAGGCATGAGCTGTACAGTTTATAATATAAGCTTCAATAAAGGTGTTAAAGATACTTATAAATCCCAACCATTAGCCGGGTGTAGTGGAGCATGCTGTTCGTTAGTCCCAGAGGCAGAGAGAGGCAGGTGAATCTCTGTGAGTTTGAGGCCAGCCTGGTCTACAAAGTGAGTTCCAGGACAGGCTCCAAAGCTACAGAGAAACCCTATCTTGGTGGAGGAGGGGATAAAATAAAATCAAATCCCAACCATACAGAGATGCTACTTTATTTTTATACTGAGAATGGTGGTGCACGCCTTTAATCCCAGCACTCGGGAAGCAGAAGCAAGCAGATCTCTGAGTTCCAGGCCAGTCTGGTTTATAGAGTAAGTTCCAGGATAGCCAGGGCAACATAGTAAGCTGTGTCTCAGAAAATGACAAAAAAAATTTTTATTTATGCATATGTGTGTCTGAATACACATGTATGTATGTACACATATATGTGGGGTACCCTCAGAGTCTAGAAGAGGGTATACTGGCTAGTTTTATGCAAATTTGACACAAGCTAGAGTCATCATATGGGAAGGAGCCTCAATTGAGAAAATGCCACCATTAAGACGGGGCTGTAGGCAAGCCTGTAGGGCATTTTCTTAATTAGCTATTGATAGGAGAGGGTACAGCCCATGGTGGGTGGTGCCATCACTAAGCTGGTGGTCCTGGGTTCTGTAAGAAAGCAGGCTGAGCAAGCCAGGGGAAACAAGCCAGTAAGCAGCACCCCTCCATGGCCTCTGCGTTAGCTCCTGCCTCCAGGTTCCTGCTCTAGAGTTTGAGTTCTTGTCCTGACTTCCTTTGATAATGAACTGTGATATGGACGAGTAAGCCAAATAAAAATAAACTCTTTCCTCTCCAACTGGCTTTGGTCATGGTGATTTATCACATCAATAGTAACACCTAAAATAAGTTGGTACCAGCATAATAGGGTATTACTGCTGTGACAAACCTAACCTTGTTGTTTTGGAGAGGACTGTGGAAGGACTTTGGAACTTTAGGCAAGAAGTCATCAGTTAGCTATTCTATAAGAACATGGAAGATAAGATTGTTGAGAACAGTGAAGATGATGGAGTCCTGGCTTGTGAAGTTTCAGAGGGAAGCAAAGACTCGACAGGACTTTTTGTGTGAAGATTCTGTGGTTCTCCTTAGCTGGGGCTGAAGAATTAATTAGCTGTGATTAACAAGATACCAGAAATACTAAAGTGAAACCTTTGCTGGGAGAGTCAATCCTGGCCAGCTGAAGCTGAAAAATTTGTAGTGATTAAGAAGAGAACATCGTTGAAGTAAAATCTTCTAGAAAATGTATCCTGAGAGTAGCACACAGAAACTATGTTCCAGACATGGTCAAGGTTGTACTTGGTAGTGTATGAGTCACCCAGGTGATGCTGGTTTTGAAGGTGTGAGGGGTTATGGAGAGCAAATGAGGCTTGGCACTGTGTGTCTGGGCGAGAGTCACTAAATAAAGCCCAGGAGAAGGTATTGGTGAAAGAGTAGCAAGCCCAGTTGCAGCAAGAGATGCCCAGTTTTGGAAATGCCAGTGCAATGGGAGCATTAGATCCCTTGGAGTTGGAGTTACAGGTGGTTTGAAGCCACGTAATATGGATGCTGGTACCAAACGTCAGTCCTCCACAAGAGCAGCAAACACTTAACCACTGAGCCATCTCTCCAGCCACTACTTTTAAATCTAGATTTACAAGGACTAACAATCATCTGATAGCAATAGTTTGGATAAATAGTAATTTAATAGTTTGGATCTATTTAAATTACAAATATATACAACCTTTGACTTGGAAATTCTCATAAGAATCTGCACTTACTTAGAATCACATAGGAAAAATAACGGATATTATTCAAATATTTCAGCTAGGAAGATGGAAAATATGTACCACTAACAAGACATCAGTATAATGAATAATGATTCATTCTTGTAGCAAGACACTGCGCAAAATATACCATGAGCACATCAAGTTGGGGTAGGGAGAGATGAGGACATGTATATTTTTGTGTTGCTGGGAAATGATCCCAGGGCCTCCTGAGAACTAAGTAGGCAAGTACTCTATCATGCTGCTACATGCCCTAGCCCAAAAAAATTTTTTTGTTGTTGTTGTTGTTTTGCAAGACAGTGTTTCTCTGTGTAATCCTGGCTGTCCTGGAACTCACTGTAGACCAGGCTAGCCTCCAACTCAGAGCTCTACCTACCTATGCCTCCCAAGTAATGGGATTAAAGGCGTGTGCCACCACCGATGAGCAAGAATTTTTTTTTCATTTGTATGGGTATTCTGTATGTCTGTGTACCTACCATATGCGTGCCTGATATCTACACAGGCCAAAAGAAGACATCAAATTCTCTGGAACTGAAGTTATAGGCAGTTGTGAACCACCATGTGGGTCCTGAGAATTGAACCTGGGTCTTCTGCAAGAGCAGCAAGTATTTCTAACCACTGAGTCAGCTCTTCAGATCCTTGAGGAAGATTATGATATACTGATATGGGTTACTGTTGAGGACAGATGAGTGTCCAGTGCAAACTCCATTCACCTGCAGATGCACAATGTATATTATCTATCTGGAAGGATGTTTAGTAAGAAGTTGAACCAGCCCATGGAACAAGTAGTGATGGAAAGCTAAAAACAGAGTTTTTATCCTACTCCTTCTGCATCTTTCAAATTTAGAATTTGAATCAATTACACTATTATTACCTATTCCAAAGAAAAATAATAAAAATACAAGACTAGGAGAGAATAAATTCATTAAATAAAACAGAAATGAAAGTGACTAGTGCTAAGAAAAGCTAAAAATTGAGGGGGAAATTATTTCTATATACCTGGACAGTATATATTTCAAAGCCTAACAAAAGCACATTTGAACATGAGAACACTTTACAAAGTAAGACACTAGAATCTTAGGAAGATGTAATGCCTAGTTAAGGGGTGGTGAATCAGTCTTTTTAAGAGAAATTCATGAAGAACGCTTTTTTGCTGCAGGTGCTTTTGTTCCTGACCCCTAATTCTCACAAAAGCTATGCTTTTTTCTGCTAGAATTACTTTGTATCTCCTATCAAATTCCCCTTGGCCATCATCACTATTTACCTTGCACTGCAATATATTTGCTTTTACACAGGAATCTCTGCCTCTCTCCTACCTTTAATCTCAAAGCCTGATAATGACCTCTTTCCTATTCCTTGATTTTCTAACTTTTGCTTCCAATTGTGAGACGCTGTTTTGAGATTGTATGGTTACCAGCTTCATCCCTTAACACATCCTGCTCTAATTCAGTAAATTCCTACAGTATAGCAACCAATGTGCCAGAGATTGATACTCAATTGAAAGGGAATATATAATAAAATCGGTATCTACAGTATAGAGAGAGAGAGAGAGAGAGAGAGAGAGAGAGAGAGAGAGAGAGAGAGAGAGAGAGAGAGTCATTATGCATAAGATACTATGAAAACAAGGGTACCCAATTCTGGTGGGGAAAATGATCAGAGAGAGGCTTCTTTTTCCTTACAAAACACATACGGGACTAGAAAGAAACCAGTCTGAATTAGGAGCTGGACCACTTAAACCCTAATTCCACTTAGGGGCCTGGGTTCCCCATTATTGTCTTGCAGGTAGTCATTAATCCGCTGGAGGTGATTTTTGAAACAGCCTCAGAATCCTCCTCAGCAGGTGCATTCGAGCCAGCCTAAGAGACCTGCAGCCATGAGTCCTCTCTGGAACAAGCACAGAGTCTTAGGAATGATTCTTAAACTGGACTGGTGAGAATCGACAGGCGGTTTTCAAAGTGGAGGACACTTCTAGGAAATTCCTTTTTATTTTTGGCTCTACAGCTTTTTGAGACAGGATCTCATGTATCCCAGGCTGGCCTTCAACAACAGTTCCCTGTGTACCTCAGGATGACCCTAAACTCTTTGAGTCTCCTGCCTCCACCTCCCAAGTGCTATAATTATACTTATGCACCAGCATGGCTGGTTACTTCAAGGAAATTGTGATAGAGTAGATTTTAAGTAGAGACTGTTTGTTTTAGACAGAACCTTACTATGCAGTCAGGCTGGCCTGGAACTTGCTATGTAGATCAGGCTGGCCTCAAATTCAAAGAGATCTGCCTGCCTTGGCTTCCTGAGTGCTGAGATTAAAGGATGCACAGCACACCCAGATAACAATTTCATTTTCACAAAATTTTTCTAGATTCTAGATGATTTTTGTTTTGTTTTGTTTTGTTTTTGAGACAGGGTTTCTCTATGTAGTTTTGGTGCTTGTCCTGGATCTAGCTCTGTAGACCAGGCTGGCCTCGAACTCACAGAGATCTGCCTGGCTCTGCCTCCCGAGTGCTGGGATTAAAGGCGTGCGCCACCAATGCCAGGCAGAAAATAATTATTTTAATTTAGACTTTTTTTATGCACAATGACAAAGACGATTTTAAGTAGGCTTGAGGACCAGTGAGATGGCTTATTAAGTGAAAGTGCTTACCACCAAGCCTGACAAGCTGAGTTCGATTCCTAGGACCCGTGTGGTGGAAAAAAACGGATTTCCACAAATGAACTATGATCTCCTCACACAAGTCATGGAGTGGGGAATGGAGAGATAGCTCGGAGGTTAAGAGGTTTCTTCCAGAGGTCCTGAGTTCAATTCCCAGCAACCACATGTGGCTCATGACCATCTGTAATGAGATCTGGTGCCCTCTTCTGTCATGCAGGTATACATGCAGGCAGAATACTCTACACATAATAAATAAATACATCTTTTAAAAAAAAGTCAAGGAGCACATGTGAACACATACATAAACAAATGTTGTGTGTGTGTGTGTGTGTGTGTAAATTTTTAAAAAGTCAGGCTTAGCAGCAAGCATCTGTGATCCCAGAAATGGGGGTGGGAGGATGCTGCGGGCCGCAGGAATATATCATAAGAACTCAGCTGGTTATGGCAAAGTCACTACCTGGAGGAATCAGGGAATTCCTCCAGAGGAAGCCAAATCCCAAGGAGTTTTTGGTGTTACTTGGCTTGTTATATATCAGCTGTCTTCTGTTATGAAAATCATGTGTGCCTTCATAGTTTTTCCAATTGACTTTCCCCTAAGAAGGACTAACAGTGTACACTGATCACTCTCTGGACATACACATTCCAGGTATTTGGAGAACAGCCTCAGGAAAGGCTTTCTCTGGAATCAGATTATCTATCTCCCTTGGCCACTTTCAAGGACTACAGGAAACACCACCCAGGTGGGCGCCCATTGTTAGTCCCAGGTGGACTAACAATGGTAACTAACAGCCCACATACAAGTCTCCTGACTTACGGTAAATTCCACAAGGAGACACCGCCTAGGAGAGGTGGACGTTAATAGCTTTACACAACTTAGCTCGGACCCTCCCTTTATATACCAGGACTTCCAGGGCACAAGAGGAGAAGAGAAAAGAGAATGGAAGAACTAGATGGGTAAGAACTTGAGAGGAACGAACTGAGATGGGGAAGAACTAGATTGAAGAGCTAAAAGAGAGGACTAGAGGAACGAGATGGGAGATGAGGAAGAGCCAGATGGGGAAGAACAAGATGAGGAAGAGCCAGATGAGAGAGAAGGAGACGGGAGAGGAGCTGATAGGGGAAAGAACTAGATAGATGAGAACCTAGAAGGGACAGAACTAGATGAAGGAATTAAGATAGAACTTAGAGGGGATCACAGACAAGTGTAGAGAGAAATCAGGCTAAAGATGACCTAAATATGAGAGCAGAATATAAGCTTATAACTGTCACAGAGTTTCGTGTACATAGATTCATTTCATTTCATCAAAGATTAATTATCAGCTGGTTGTAGATTCTTCCCGGACCCTGGGAGGGGACTATCGAGGGGCTGGACCCCCATAGTCCTCGATAGGAGGAAGACTGGGCCATGTGCACACCAGGCTGATCCCAACACGTACTATTCAGCCACTCTAGCTGAAACTGGGAGCTCCAAGTTTATTAAAGAGATCTTTCCTCCAAAAGCGAACTGAAAAAGTAGCCGAGGATGACAACCCACATTAGCCTCCACACGAGCCCACATGGCCAAGTGCACCAGCATACACATACCAAAAAGAAAAGAGCAGCCAACAGGTTTCTGGTTGTCACTTTCCTGAAGCAAATACAAATGTCTCCTTTTACCAGTGTTTAATATGGCTGTCCAGGGAACAAAGGTGCTCCACTCTGTTAGCTTTTAGAAGACTCTTACAGGAGGTCAGGAGCACGGATGCATTTGCTTGAAAATTTAACAATGGAGATTTATGCTCATGTGTTTTATTTTACCATTAAAAAATAACTCCCTATATAACACAGACACAGACACACACACACACACACACACACACACAGATACACACTTGTGAAAAACAAAGCTTGTTACAATTACTATGTAGCCCATCAACATCTTTACAGACCAGAAACTTTTTTTTCATATTTCTGACAGAGAAAAAAAAACCCAAAAAACTCTAAAACCTAACATTCATATTCAAGAATCACTTCTCTTAAGAAAAATAACTATGAAATATTTTATTCAAAAATATATAAAAACTCTAATACTAGCTGACATACCAACTACCTTTATCAATCAACATTCTGCACTACTTAATGTGGAGGCCGGGTGATGCCTGAAAATTTAGAGTTCTGTGCATAATAGGCTAATAGCTTATCACTCTGTCAATAAACCTGAGATCCTTTTGTTTTGTTGTTTTTGAGACAGTATCTCATGAACCTTAGGCTGGCCTCAAATTCACAATGGAACTGAGAAATGACTTTGAACTCTTTGATCCTGCCTCCACCTTCCAGATGCTGGAATTACAGACTTGTGTCATTTGAACCCAACTCAGGGCCTGTGGCATGCTAGGCAAGCACTCTGCCAACTGAGCTACATCCTCAGCCATTTGTTTTTTACTGTAAGACAGTGTCTCACCAGGTTGTCCAGGCTGGCTTTGCACTTGCAATCCTGATTAAGTAGCTAGATTACAGGTCTGCACCACCAGACCTGGCTAACTTTATATATATATTATGTTATATTATATGTATATTATATATCATAACTTCAGTTGAAGCCTCTGTATGTTAATAAGCCTCAGAGCCATTTGCTTCCTCTCCGTTTCAGAAGTAACCAACCACCCAAAACTGCTGTCCCTACTACACATGTAGAAAAGCTGTTTGGGGTGTTTAAACATTTAAACATTTAAAAATATATCATATCCCTGACCTTCTCAATCCCCATCAATACAAACTCTAATTCACATTTACTTTATCATTTGTTCTACTCCTCACCCCACACCCCTACTTGTGAATATAAACTTACCTACTGTTTTTGAGACCAAATAGGTTGTTTCCAATGTTTTACTAGCAAAAACAATGCTGTAATGAATACAGTTACACTGTTTTTACATAATGGACAAGAACTGCTTTCCATTATATAAGTTAAATGGCTTGATCAGATGCAGGTTTTTCAGTGAGGTTTGTTTTGATTTGATCTTGCAAATATGTGCCACCCTCAGGTAGCAATATTCACTTTCATCAGGGCACTCTATCATCTTTCTTCCTCAGACATCAGCAGGTACTTCTGATCACCAGGTGCTGCAAGATGGTAACAGTCTAATTCTCTTACACTCCCCTCTTTATCAGCTAAACAAAAAATTCTAAAAAGCAACATCTCTTATACATATCATCAGATTACCATCAATTCTTCTGAAACATTGTAAAGAAGAATAAAGATAAATGTTTCTTTCCTTCTATTGACCAGTTTCAAAATGAGTTAATTCTGCAGTATCTTTTAAGGACGACCAATGAAGTTCATAAAATTTTGTTTAAATATTAGCTTGCCTTCATGGGTACTAACCTGCTTGATGCTGAAGATGGGCTCCTATGGTAGAGCACACACTTAGCAAGTTTAGGGCCTGGGTTCAACACACACATTGCTAGATTGGGGGAGGGCTCATCTTTTTTAATCAAGTACACTATGAACCTCAATATTCAGTCACCAGAGTTGGGGGCGTAACAGACTCTTCCAATGACTATGAAACCTCTAGTAACAACCTCTGGAGCCAGTCCTCCTGGCTCCTGACACAGACTAAGGGTTCTAACTTGCCTGTGCACTTCTTAACCTGCATTTAGACTCTGTCATCATTCTAATGGCTCAGACTCTTTTAAAGTGAAATAGCATTTGGAGATCACAATCAGGGTCTGTTAATGGTGTGATCATTGTTTTTAGGATTTTTGTTTGTTTTTGGAGACAGGGTTTCTCAGTATAGTGTTTGTTTGTTTGTTTGTTTGTTGCACCTTTCCTGGATCTAGGTCTGTAGACCAGGCTGGACTTGAACTCAGAGACCCTGGCTCTGCCTCCCGAGTGCTGGGATTAAAGGCGTGCGCCACCACTGCCCCGGCGTTTTTTACGACTTTTATTTCTTTTTCTTCAAGTTCCATATATCCCAGACTGGTCTCAAATTCTATATAGCCTAGCATGACTTTTAACTTCTGATCCTCCTGCCTCCACCTCCAGAGTGCAGGGATTACAGGTATACATCATAACCCAAGACTTTGTGTATCTAAGCAAATACCCTCCCACCTGAGCTACATGCCCAGCTCCTGTTTAGGGCATGTTAAGGGGCAAAACAAAATGAAGTAAGGTAATATATGTGTTTGAATACTGGTAAGGTCAATCGAGCAATGTAAAAGAAAAACTACAAAGGAGACTATAGCAGCAGAGTAGCTATTAATAAAAATCACTAATAGTGGTTAAAAGAGAAAACCATGAGTATTTCAGCACACAGTAAAAAGGCATTTCATGAAATTAAATATCAAGAGTTTTCTTATGACAAAGGATAACTACCTAAAGTCAATGACAGTCACCATATTTAGTCATAATATGTAGTTTAAGATTTTTTAGTAAGGATGCCTACTATCATTGTCTTTTTCTTTTCCTCCGCTTTTTTTTAATAGTGTCTTTCTATGCCGTCCTGGTGTCTTGGAGCTTGCTGGCCTCCAACTCACAGAGATCCTCCTGCCTCTGCCTCCCATGTGCTGGAATTAAATACTATCTCTTTTTAATACTGCAGTACCTATACAGTGTAGTAAGCAGATGAGAAAAGTGTTTTAAAGGAAGGAAAAAGAATTGCCTTTGTTTTCAGGTAACAGTACTAACCACATAGAGAGAAACTCTGAGAACCAAGTTCAATAATGTTGCTAGGCAAAGAAATATATAAAAACTCTATTTCTGGGGGGATGGAGAAATGGCTCAACAATGAAGAGCACTGAGTGCCCTTCCAGAGGGCCTGAGACCAACAAAGTAGTTAACCAGCTGTGACTCCAGTTCCAAGGCATCTGAGACCCTCTTCTGGCTTTGTTGGACAGCATGCACATGGTACATAAGGCATATAGGCAGGCAAGACACCATAGACATGAAACTAGATCTCAATTAAAAATTGAGTTTGTGCTGGCGGTGGTGGCACATGCCTTTAATCCCAGCACTTGGGAGGCAGAGGCAAGTGGATCTCTGTGAGTTCAAGGCCAGCCTGGTCTACAGAGCGAGATATCCAGGAAAGGCACAAAGCTACACAGAGAAACGCTGTCTCGAAAAACCAAAAAAAAAAAAAATTGATTTTGTTTAAAAAAAAAAAACTATATGACATAATTGTTAAAAAAAATTAAAGAACAAAGCATGTGTATGCATGCATGCACAGATAGACAGACAAGTCTTTAAGGATACAGTTTGTAATTAGGAACAGAAGCTTTGAAGAAGCTGCAGAGAAATGTCTCAGAACACATGAGACTTCATGGCAAGCACTGTGTTTCAGGGTTACCAAGTCGAGGACAGCTGGAGTACGCTGACAGGAATGACACACACACAGGAAACGGGACAGAGCAGGCAGGTGAATCCAGGGAGAAACAGAACGCTGCCCAGCCCTCTGACTGCCACCTGGATAGCGTGTTGCCAAAGCTTCTGATCTTTCTAAGCTATAGAAGAAGCCCATACTTCTATGTGAAGGTCCTTCATTTGTATAGATTGGCAACAAATTCAAAACAATTTTCCAAAAGACAACTGTAGAAAATTTGGTCCTGGATCCCAGTTTTCTACTCTTAAAATAAACTTTAGATACTCAACTTGTGATCAGCAAGATGGCTCAGTGGGTAGAGGCACTTTTCACTAGGCCTACAGACTTTAGTTCCCTCCCTAGATCCATACCGGGGGGGAGAGAGAGAGGCAATCCCTGCAAGTTGTCATCCTCCTGTGCCATGTGCACCACACATATACATAGATATGGAACAGGAAACTTCTGAGATGGTGTCTAAACCACACAAGTGAAAGGTTCCACACCTTTGGGGAAATGCTTTACTATTTCTGGTATAAAATGCTATGGGGCCGGGCGCTGGTGGCGCACGCCTTTAATCCCAGCACTCGGGAGGCAGAGCCAGGCGGATCTCTGTGAGTTCGAGGCCAGCCTGGGCTACCAAGTGAGTCCCAGGAAAAGCGCAAAGCTACACAGAGAAACCCTGTCTCGAAAAATCAAAAAAAAAAAAAAAAAAAAAAAAAAAAATATGCTATGGGTACTGTTTCTAACATAAACCCTGATAAGACATTTGGAAGACAATCTCTTAGAATTCAGTACTTCCAAAAGCTGTGTTTGCTCTCCTCCAGGAAATGATAAAATAGGTAATGTTTTATGTACAAATCATAAATGTCTAACATTTATTAACTCAGTCTTCATAATAGCCCTATGTAGAGGTTAGGATTGTCTCCATTTTACAGATGAGGACACTGACATACCATGGTCAAAGAGCTTAAAGAGAAGGAAAAAGGTTGGGGAGACAAGACAGGAGAAGGGGGAGAGAAGAGAGGGAAGGAAAGGAGAAAAATCCAAACTCTTGTTCTCAATCACTCGGCAGTAAAACAGGAAAGGTGGAGTTCACCCTGGGCTGTCTGGCGCTGCAGGCTTGTTCTTGGATTCTGGCATTGGACCCATGGAGCTAACTGCCCCTCTCCTGCTCTGGCCGACTCAACAACAGCTACACTGGCCTGTTTTGAGTTTCTTCTAATTCTAACTTTGAACTATTTTATTCTTTTAAATTGATGCTGGAAGGTTTTGCTCTCTTGGTCACTTTGTTGTTTGGCAAGATTAAAATAAATAAATTTAATGGAAATAACTATTTATAGAATTTAACTAAGCACAAAAACTGAATACGTGTTACATAAGGCTGAAGTATAGTCTAGTATTTATTTACTAGGTGAATAAATTTAAACAAGTCACTTAAAATTCTGAATTTTATTTTTTTTTTCTGGCTCCCTCTCCATAGAATATCTTTGAGACAATTACCTACCTCCAGGTTTTACTAATGAGATTTTTCTTTAAGTGGCTACTAAAAAACTTACATTTTTTTATGTGTCTCATTAAATTTTTTTTTCTTGGCGTTTTTTAAGACAGGGTTTTACTATGTAGCCCAGGCTTGCCTCAAATTTGCTATGCAGCCCAAGCTAGCCTCAAAAGTGCACCAATCCTCCTGCCTCGGCCTCCCAAGTGCTGGGATTACAGGCATGCACCACCATGCCTGGCTCTTCACATTTTGTTTCTATTGACAGCATCATGCTAGACACTGCATTAAAAATTAAAAAGAAACAAGTAAAATTAGTTTTAATAATATATTTTATTTAACCAATTTATCTAAAGTATTTCAACATATCATAGAAAGTTTTCAATTATTTTACACTTTTGTGTATGAGGCTTCTAAATACAGTATGTACTTTTACACTTATAGCACATTTCAATTTGTATACATTTTCAGTAGAAATACTTTAACTATAGTTCAGTTTCATAAAATATACAATTGATAAACTCACGTATCCAAGTTGCTTAAAACACATTTAAAAGTTTTCCAATAACTGAATCAATACTCAAGAAAATTTTATTTTAATAGTCACCTTAGTTAAATTAGCTTTATTTCAAGAGCTCAATGACCAGCATATAGCTCCTGACTACCAAAATGAACAGCCCATCTGACAAATAAAATGCAATTACAGGGCAGCTGTTATACACAATTAAACAAGAATGGCTGCTCCTCATACCTGGAAGTGAGAGAATCAAGATATGAACCTTTTTTATGGACATATTATAAAAGAAATTAAGACATGAATAAGGAAGGAACTTGTTTAAGTAAAAAAAAAAAAAAAAAAAAAACAGAGTAATGGATTTAAAATTATAATTCTTAGCCCCAAACAGAAATATCTTTATTTTTTTAACTAAAATTTTACCATGGCTTTCTTGAATATTCACTCTTTTCAACTAAAAATTCAGTGTTTTATCAAATAATTAAGTTGCAAAATATCCCCCAAAAAGTCACCTATACCTTGAATGTTATTACTTTTAATGTGGTACTATGGATCAAATGTAGGCCTTACATATACTAGGAAAGAATTCCACCACTAAACTATACCTCGGCCCATGTAATTTTATGTAATCATGTTATAGAAATGAAACTTAACTCTGTGTGTATGTATACATGTGCAAACAAGAGTATCTTTTTTCAAAACATTAAATCTACTCTGTCTTTAGATTCAAGAATTTCCCCCTTAGAACTCTCTTGGGGATACATAAATGTGCTGTTCACAAGATGTTAACAGTGGGTATCTCCCACTGGAAGGATTCTGAGTCTTTTCTCAACCAGGTTGCCTTTTCTTTTTAAAACTCAATTCTAATATCATACTTCTATAAATCTGACCTGATGTTTCAAATGAAAATCAACCAAGACTATATGGACACCCATATTTTCTATCATGTCATGCAGTATACAGTAATCATTTGGATCAAATTTAAGTAGCCTATACCTTGAAATACTAGCATCTTTAGGCTCTGATCCCATTAATTCTGTAAGAATTAATAATATATAAAATTATTATATATTATTAAATATATAAAAAATATAAAATTTGTATCAAAGGAGGCACCAGTTATATTTTTTTTAGAAAACTGTTAACCACAGATGTGAAAAACAATGCTATTTAGGACTACTCTCATGGAAATCAAATAATGAATGAACACATGCACAAGAGATCGCTGCTATTTTGCTGCTCACTTTCTTCTAACTCAGTCTCCTTTCTTCTTACAGTAATACCTTAGTTTTCCTCAGAACAACTAATTGTGCCTATTGTGTATCTCTAAAGAAGCTGACCCCATTACAGTCCTCAACATAAGAGAACACTAACTGAGAGCAGTCTGATAAAACTCCATCTGAGGACTTTGTTTTAAGAGGCAGGAGCTAAACAGGTAAGCTGTCTGCTGTCCCCTGACAGATGTATCAAGTTATCTTTGAGAAAGGCCGTGTGAGTACTTTTTCTTCCCTAGAGTTGCACTTTCTTTCAATTTTGCAGTCCATTCCTTTAAAAAAGACTAGTTAGCATTGACTCTTATGTAGAATAGAATTTGAGACTAAAAATGTTATTAAGAAATTTTTAAACAACTCATATTTCTTCTATGACTAAATCCTAAGCCCCTTTTATCATAATAAAAGCATCAAAAGAAAAAGGCACCTGCAACTGAAACCATCATCCTCAATGCACGGACTGGAGAAAGCAAAGAGCGGACATTTGTGTCAGGAAGAGAATCAGCAGGCAGAAAGAGGTGAACAAAAGTGGCAGCAACTAAGACTTGAGGAAATCAGGACAAAATAAAATGCAAGTACCTGGCATCCACTTAGTCTCTTTAACTTAAAAGCATCTGTCATGAAATTTTCCCTTATATCATGCACAAGGAAAGTAACTAATTAGCAAACACTAATTAAATATTCATTATAGCCCAGGTCCTCTGGCAAAACAACTAGTCCTCTGGTTAGTCTGGTAAATATTTAAGCTAGGGGTCACCATTGAAAAGAAAAAAAACCTCTGATCCACATAAAGAATTACAAGGGAGGACAAATGAGGGAATACCGTGTCTTTCCAGGTACTCGATTGCTCTCTCGATCCTACCCTTGGTGCCACAATGATCAGACTGCAAACTACAGGCACCTCCCTGCCAGGAAAGGTTTGACTGGTTCCCTAAGTCACTGTCATCAAAAAAGAAGTGTCCTTGCTAGATGTGGTCTCCCCTCAGCCTACCTGTCCAAAGTGAGCAGGGTAGCCCAGCATGTGCATATATAGTAATTTTGCCACATTCCGACACCGGTATGTATTGTCTTCTTCTCTAAATGATGACCGGATTGCAGCACATTCTTTCTGGATCATTTCTCGTTCCTCAGCTTGGGTTCGGGCTGTCCGGATGGTCCGGATCAGCTCCCGCAATCTGATGGGGGCTGGCATCCTCTGGATATGGAAAGACATAAAATAGAAATGTTCATTTTTTTTTTTGCTTCCAAAACCATTCATACAACTTCCTATATAAAATACTGGCTAGTTTTTAAGAATGCAAGACTTGTTATATCCAGCTTAGATACAATAAAGTTTGATAATAAGCTTCAAAGATATTACATGCAAATCCCACAACTTAGTAAATTTCTAGAAAGACTACAAAGGGCTAACAAAACAAGACACAGAAACATTAATGTCTGCCAGATATGATGGCTCCTTCCTGTAATGCCAGCATTAGAGAGGCAGAAGTAGGAAAATTACCATGAGTTCGAGGCTAGCCTGGGGTTCACAATGAGTTCCAAGCTAGCCTGAGATATAAAGCAAGACCCAATGTTTCAAAGGGGGAGAGGAGATAATATATCTACATATCTCACAAGAAAATTGAAATATTAGCTAATCATTAAGGTAATTAGGAAAAATGTATGCCTGACTTCAGGAAAGACAGGCATTTTCTGTTCAACTGCTCCTAAATTCAACACAGCTCAATAAAGTATCGAATGAGGGACAGCTCAACACTGCAAAGAATGAGAAATTAGAAGGAAGCAACTGTCAGGTTAAACAGCAATCATCTGTCCACCAAACAGCATTTTGGTACACTGGGTATATTGTGAAAATACACTTCTGGAGAAGTCAGAAAAGGAACTAGAGAGGCAGCTCATTTGGTAGAGTACTTGCCTATCATTCATGGAGTCCTGAGTTTAAATCCCCAGCACCAATAATATCTGGTGCGGGAAGGGGTTGTGGTGTGTGTGTGTGTGTGTGTGTGTGTGTGTGTGTGTGTGTGTGTGTGTGTGTGTGTGTGTGTAGTGAAGGGGTGGTCCTAATCCAACACATGAAGAGGCAGATGCAAAGATCAGAAATTTAGAATCATCGAGTTTGATGTCAGCCTGACTACATAAAACCTGGTTTCAAAAAATTGTTTTTAATTTTTAAAAAAGTGAGATGAGCCGGGTGGTGGTGGCACACGCCTTTAATCCCAGCACCCAGGAGGCAGAGGCAGGTGGATCTCTGTGAGTTCGAGGCCAGCCTGGTCTACAGAGTGAGATCCAGAACAGGCACCAAAATTACACAGAGAAACCCTGTCTTGAAAAAAAAAAAAAAAAAACAAAAACAAAAACAAAAAAAAGTGAGATGAAGACAAAAATAAGCTAACCTCCAAAAGTAGCTCTATTAAGTGTCAGAAAGAGTTTTAAAAAATAAGTAATCTGTAACAGCCAAAACAAGCATAAGGGAAAATAAAATAATCAAGTTGGAAATTCTGTACTATTTAACTTTAAGGATTATTACGAAGTTATAACAAGTAAGATACTGTAGAACTGAATTTAAGGAGACTTAGAGAATGGCAGAGCAAAATGTAAAGTTCAAAATGCTCAACTAGTTTTCAATAAAATGGCAAAACCATTCAAAAGGAGAAAGACTAGTTCTTTAGCAAAAAGTGCCAGTACACGGGGATTTCTAACTGGGGAGAAAATCAATGTTGGGCCAATAAGCTAGCTCAGTAGGTAAAGGCCTGACAACCTGTGTTCAATCCCCATGTCCGTAGATGGTAGAAAGAGCCAGCCAACTCCCACAAGTTGTTCTCTGACCTCCACTCAAGCACCATGCTATAAGCCTACATACACCTAGGCATACACATACACCCAAATAGAAATATAACAAAAATAAGGTACTTCATGGGGGAAGGGCAACACATTTCTAATAAATGATGTCTATTCAGAATATATAAATTTTATAATTCAATAACAAAGCAAGTTTATTTTTTACCTATTTATTCATTCATCCATCCATCCATCCATCCATCCATCCGTCTGTCCGTCTGTTTGTTTATTGGTTTTTTGAGACAGGGTTTCTCTGTGTAGTTTTGGTGCCTGCCCTGAATCTCGCTCTGTAGACCAGACTGGCCTCAAACTCAGAGATCCACCTGGCTCTGCCTTCTGAGTGCTGGGATTAAAGACGTGTGCCACCACTGCCCAGCACAAGTTTATTTTTAAATGGGTAAAAGATTCCTAAGGACACTTCCCTAGAAAAAGACACACAGAGGCTAAAGACATAGCTCAGTTGATAAAGAGTGCTTACTCAATATACACAAAGACCTAGCACCATGTAGGCACATTGGTGCATACCTATAATCCCAGCACTTGGGAAGTAAAAGCAGAAGGATCAGAAATTCAAGGTTATCATCAGCTACATAACAAGTCCAAGGCTAGTTTGAGCTACATGAGACCCTGTCTCAAAATAAAATAACATGCAAATGGCCGTAAGAATATGAAAAGATACTTAAAAGAAAATGCTATTTAAATCATAGTAAGACAGAATCAACTAACCTGGATCCATAGGGGCCCACAGAGACTGAACCAACAGTCAGGTAGCCTACATGGGTCTGACCTAGGCCCTCCACATATATGTTATAGTTTTGTGGCTTGGTCTTTTTGTGGATCCCTAACAGTGGGAGCAGGGACTGTCTCTGACTCTTTTGCCTGCTTTTGGGACCCCTTTCTCCTCACTGAGTAGCTTCATCCAGCTTTTTTTGTTAATATTTTTCAATCTTTGATTTTTTTTTTTTCTGTTTTTTTTTGAGACAGGGTTTCTCTGTGTAGCTTTGCGCCTTTCCTGGAGCTCACTTGGTAGCCCAGGCTGGCCTCGAACTCAGAGATCCGCCTGGCTCTGCCTCCCGAGTGCCGGGATTAAAGGCCTGCGCCACCATAAACAATTCTTTAAAAAACATTCTGCCGAGCAAAGTACAAGAGAGTACACACTCTCTCCCCTCATTCATAGGGCTCTACTGGAAAAATAGAACTAATCAAAAGTGCCGGGCGGTGGTGGCGCACGCCTTTAATCCCGGCACTCGGGAGGCAGAGCCAGGCGGATCTCTGTGAGTTCGAGGCCAACCTGGGCTACCAAGTGAGTCCCAGGAAAGGCGCAAAGCTACACAGAGAAACTCTGTCTTGAAAAACAAAAAAAAAAAAAAAGAACTAATCAAAAGTAATAATGGAGGAAGGAATGGTTGTCTTGAGGGTAGGGATGGAGACTGACTAGGTATAAGAAATCTGGGGTGATGGACATTCAAAGCTGTGCACACATACTTCTCAAAACTCACTGAACTTCACATTTAAATAGGTGCATTTTGATATATATATATATATATATAAACCTCAAAAATGTTAAGAAAGTAAAAATTACAAAATTAGGGCTGGGCATGGTGATCATGCCTCCAGACAGGGTTTCTCTGTGTAGCTTTGCACATTTCCTGGAACTTGCTCTGTAGCCTAGGCTGGCCTCGAACTCTCAGAGATCTGCCTGGCTCTGCCTCTAGTGTGCTGGGATTAAAGGCGTGCACCACCACCGCCTGGCGTTACTGTAATCTTCAGATGAAGATATCCATCTTCTTCAGCACACTATTACCAGCTGCTGAATTCTTAAATCAGTGATTTCAAGTGTTGTTTGAACCAAAACACCAGGTAGATAACCCACTCTCATCAATTCCCTGTAGCATTAATCTTCAAGTTGGGGACAATACACTGGAAATTTGGGGAAAAGCTATCTAGGTACTGTTATCCTCTTAGAAGAGGGGCCATATTGGCCCTCTGGAACCTGTGTAACTCAAGCTACATATATCTAGAGGTTCTTGTGCTCACAGAGAAGCACTAGGGGAACCAGGAATGTTAAAGACACAGGGCTGTCTCTTCAAAGGGAGAGATGTATATCCTGTTTTCTGCCCAGAAGGTTGGGAATGGATGTGGACAGCCTGGTGACCTCTGCCACTATCTGTAGGGCCAGGCCACACCTGGCTCCCCCAGACTCTTAGGTTTATCTCAGACATTCTCCCTAGACCCTCGCTTATGCACTGTTTCTCAGTCAACAGAGCTCATCTTTATGGAAGAGGTCATATGTACTTTGAAAAGAGTTTCAATGTAATCATGTCTTAAGCTTTGTTGTACATGCAGATTGAGTTAATTATCACCAGGAAACTTTCTTCCAAAATTGTTCTGTGCTCATATATGCTTAACTAAGCTGCCTGGTGTCAGACTATAGAAGTTTAAACCAACACTAGCTACTGAGTAGTGTTGAATCAGATTTTCTTCTTGTCTCACTCAGATGGACACTCTGCTGGACCGGGTGGTCCCAGAGAGCCCCCACACTGCCTGTGTATTACTGTTACATTTTATGAGAAAAGTCAGGGGCCTAGCATTTGAAGTTTACAAAATTATTTTTATACTCATTATCTCATTTGTCCTGTTCTTTCTTTGGTTTTGAAACAGAGTTTTTTATCATTCAGGTTGGCCTGAAATTGCTACTAAACCTCTGATACTCCTATTTCTGCCTCCCAAATGCTCAGATCAAAGGTATGTGCCACTATGCCTAGTCTATATGGTGCTGGGAAGAAAAGCCCAGAGGTCTGTGCATGCTAGGCAAGCCTTCTACTAAGTGAACTACATCCCCAGCCCTCCTTAGAGCACTTTGTAACTAAAGTAGAAATCATGCTCCCTGTTTTGCCTATGAAGAAACTTATTTTCAAACACTCTGCCATTTGCTTAAGATCACAAAGGTTAACAGGCGACAAAGGCAGGGCCTGAACCAGTCTTAGATCTCATGTTTGAGCTCTCTTAGCACTTCAAAATGAATACTACACTTACAAGGAAATGACACAACTACTAGGAATTGTTTTAAAGTACTCCAGAAAAAGAAACAACAACAAAGGCCAACCAACCAAACAACAAAAACCTGGGAAAAATATTAAGGAGATGGGCAAAAAGTGATCATTGCTGAAAAAATGAATGTTCAGTATTCTGGTTTTATGTACATGACATTTTCATAATCAAAAGCTCTTAAGAAATCACAATGCTTCTAGGTAAAGATATAGTGGAATTGGCAAGAGTGCTTGCATGGGTTCAATTCCCAGCACCGCATAATCATGCATGATAGTACACACCTGTAATCTAAGCGCTCAGGAGGTGAAGGAAGAAGAGTCAGAAGTTAAAAGCCAGCCTAGGATACCTGAGACCATATCAAGGAAAGAAGAACAGAAAGAGGGTTGGGAGAAAGACTGGAAAAAAGAAGGGGGGAAAGAGGAAACAAAGTAGGAAAGGATAAGGGAGAAAGGGAAGAAAAGGAAAGAAATTGTGAAATTTCAATAAACAAGGCATTTAAACACTTAAATGTTTCATTGATAAGATGCTTGCTTAATAGTTAAGGATCTACTTAAAGGCCATCTCTTTATTGTAAACTAGAAATGCCACAGACTTTAGAATAAAACATCTGTAAACAAACTGGTGTGCTGCATATGTAATAGATAACAGGATGTGTACTAAACAGCATCCAGAGAGCACAGCTGCTAATGACCAAGAGCTGTAACTTCCCGAAGCCAGTCTACTGTTCAAAGTAGACTTGACTTAACTCCTTCATGGAGAAGAGAAATATTATCTGGCAAAGCATGGTGGCTCAGCCTGTAATCCCATCACTCAGGAGGCTAAAGTGGGAGGATCATTACAGTTTGAAAGCTAAACAGTCTCAAAGGTCAGGAACCAATGCTACTGGAAGGAACAGGGGTATGCTACTGGAAGCTGAGGGGTAGACAGCTTGCCTGGCATGCATAATGCCCTGGTTCACACCAGCACCACCAAAAGTAGCTGGGAAGCTCTGCTAGAAAACAAGGCTAGAAAAATACCCCAATGATTCTACAAAGAAAAAGAAGACTGTTAGAAAAGGCTTAACTCCGGGCGATGGTGGCACACGCCTTTAATCCCAGCACTTGGGAGGCAGAGGCAGGCGGATCTCTGTGAGTTCGAGGCCAGCCTGGTCTACAGAGTGAGTCCAGGAGGGGTGCAAAGCTACACAGAGAAACCCTGCCTCGGAAAAATAAAAATAAAATTAGCCTTTAGGCCGGGCGTTGGTGGCGCACACCTTTAATCCCAGCACTCGGGAGGCAGAGCCAGGTGGATCTCTGTGAGTTCGAGGCCAGCCTGGGCTAAGAAGTGAGCTCCAGGAAAGGCGCAAAGCTACACAGAGAAACCCTGTCTCGAAAACAAAAAAAAAAAAAAAAAAAAAAAAAAAAAAGAAAAGGCTTAACTCTAGTCCCAGAACATTTACTTACTCTAACTCGGGGGAGGAGGTGGAACAAAAAATTTAAGCTACATGATACAAAAACAGGTTATCTGGCATAAAGCCTAAGCAACCAGTCACAAAAATCACAGAAATAAAGTCCAAGCCACCAGTGTGATTTTTTTTTTTTTTTGAAAGCTCCAAGACAATTTATTATTAGAGTTTAAAAGAAAAACCCCCAAGGGGGCAAACTGTAAGACAGCAGCCTGGAGGAGAGAGGAAGGGGGAGGCAGGGAGGGGAAGAGGAGAGGGAGGGAGGAGTGAGAAAATCATTCTGTTTGAGTGGGGCCAGCATGGAGATCAACCACATGGCAGACAAGCAGCCACACAACCAGGAAGGAAGCGTTAGAGAAAGAATAAAAAGGCCTCAAGTACCAAAGAAGCACACTTAGGCTGAGGCTACCACCAAAAAGAAAAGGGGGCAGTTCCAACAGAACTTGATGGTGGCTCTGGTGTGATTGCAAGAGGGCACGAATTCTGGGGAGAAACACATTTTATATTATTGTGAGAATACTTATTTCTCCTACTACTTCTTAAGCATAGCTTAAGGTAGATCCTCAGCCAAACCTACCAAGAGCTTGGTGAATGACCTGCCCAGTATGTTAACTGTTAAGGGACAAAACAATGGCATGTCTTCACCTAGAGGCAGTCCATTCTTGACTGTAACATTCTCTCCTCTAAAGAAGTAACCCTAAAAAAAAAGTTTAGGAAGTGGGCTAAAATTGAGGGCTATAACTCATTTCTATGAAAATCTAGGGATCTGATTCCAGCACTTTTCACCAGAAGGGATTACTATCTGGGCTAAAGTTAGTCCTTACCCTCCCAGATAGCATCCAGGCAGGATTTAAGAGGATTCTCTATGTCCTGTTACCATCACTGGCTCCTCTGAAGAGGTAACCCTAACTGCCATTTAGAGAACTGAGGTGATGACTGAACCTGGTTTCTTCCTGGGGTAGGTCTCAGACAACAGTTGTGGTACCCCTCCAGGGGCCCCATCTAGGAGACTGCAAATAAAAGTGAAGAAAGAAGTCCTCGGCTGGTGCATGGAAAGAAAAGTGTAGTAGGAAAGAGTTACTAGCATTACTAAGACCTAGACAGAGAGCTAGAAGAAGCCAGAACAAAATATAATTTTAAATGCTAATAGGTTTTTATGGAGTAAATTTAGGGTCCTAGCAGATATATATACCATGTACAAGAACATCGAATTAGTTACCTGTTTGACTCACCTGTGATTCTGCAGTTTGCCCAATACTAAGCTGTCTACAACTTACAAAAAAAAAAAGCATTTTTCCCTGAGTTGTTACAACTCACTACATTAATTGGTATCTTTATATATAATAATATCTTAACAGGAACAGATTAAAAACAAAACTTAACTCAGATGGCAAAAAATTGAGCCCAAGGCCAGTGAAGTGGGTCACCTGGCAAAAGCACTTGTTTGCCCCACACCTGCTAACCTAAATTCAACCCCTGGGACCCATATTGTAGAAGAGAATTGTAGCAAGAATCTTAAATGGTCTTATTAATTAAATCAAACCTGAAGCCAGGTATTGGGGCAAACGCTGAAAGATCAGAGACGCAGAACAAGCCATAGCCACCTCACCTTGCCAATTCCTCAGCTGATCCTGTTTCCTCAGATTGGATGCCTCTCAGCTGAACTATGCTGGTAAAAGCCTAAAAGTTTAACCAGCCAAAAGCTTCTAGTTTCTGGTCTTCACACCTTATATACCTTTCTGCTTTCTGCCATCACTCCCTGGGATTAAAGGCGTGAGTCACCATGCTTGGCTGTATCCTTGAACTCACAGAGATCCAGAAGGATTTCTGCCTCTGGAATGTTAGGATTAAAGGCGTGTACTACCACTGCCTATGCTCTATGTTTAATATTGTGACTGTTCCATTCTCTGACCCCAGATAAGTTTATTAGCGTGCACAATATTTCGGGGAACACAATACCACCACAGAGAATGGACTCTCAACTTCACTTGCATACCATGATACACCTATCCCTGCACCTGACCCCGCCCCCACTTCCTCCCCCCTTCCCCTGCCACATACACACACAGAGAGAATTGGTCAAAATTTTAAAAAACGCATTTTAAAATCAAAACTAAACACATTCTGGATCCAGGGAAGATGAATAAGCACATGCTACTCTGTTCCTCTAAACCAGCAGCTCTCAACCTGTGGGTCGCAACCCCTTTGGGGGTCATCCAATGACCCTTTCACAGGGGTGGCATATCGGATATCTTGCATATCAGATATTTACATGATGATTCGAAACAGTAACAAAATTACAGTTATGGGGTAACAACGAAATAACTTTATGGTCAAGGTTCACCACAGCATGAGGAACTGGATTAAAGGGTCCCAGCATTAGGAAGCTTGAGAACCACTGCTCTAAACACACCTACAGATACTAAACAAAAACCATCACACAGTGTCCTAAGCAGTAGTCACAGCGAGCAGACTGAAGATGCATGACTTCAAGTTTCCAGGAACTTAATAGACAGGTTTTCACTTTCCCTCCAGCTCTGTCCAGTCTGGACTGACCATAACAAAGCAGAAGTGCTCACTGGAGAGAGGAGAAGCTCTGTGAAAAGGGGAAATCCCTCTGGGCTTTCTGCTCTAGTCCCTTCCTCGTTCCTCCACCCCAGCTCCTAAGCATGACCGAAGTACTGGTGATAACTGGCATGATGCACAGCAGCCAGGGCAGATACAGGAACACTGGGGGAGAGGAAGGAATTTTTTTCCCTGACTAGTGGTCATGATACCAAGACTGTAATTCTCTTCCCTTCTCTCTCTCCTCCAGTGGATGATAAAACGGTAAATTCATATTTAAAAAAAAAAAAAGCGAAAACAACTCTTAATGTTAAAAGACGTAAAATACACCTAAACAATGCACCTAAAAAATACACCAGGCCAGGTGGTGGTGGTGGTGGTGGTGGTGGTGGTGGTGGTGGTGGTGGTGGTGGTGGTGCACGCCTTTAATCCGAGCACTTGGGAAACAGAGCCAGGCAGATCTCTGTGAGCTCGAGGCCAGCCTGGGCTACAAAGGACAGGTACCAAAACTACACAGAGAAATCCTGTCTCGAAAAAACAAAACAAACAAACAAAAACACACAACACAAAACTAACAGATATACATAGGAAAATAAAGCGGAGGATGGTGAGTTCAAGGCCAGTCTGGGCTACATAGCAATACTGTCTTAAAAAAAAAAAATCAGCCAATAAAAATAAATAACAAATAATAAATGTAAAAACCAGGCATGGTGGTGTGCACCTATATTCTAAGCAACTAGGTTAGCTCAAACAGAAGGATCACTATTCTGTACAACATAATGAGGCCTCCATCAAAAATAAGTAGGGAGCTGGAGAGAAGGCTCAATGGTTAAGAGCACACACTACTCTTGCAGGGGACCCAAGTTTGAGTCCCAGTATCCAGGTGGCAGCACACAACTGTATGTAACTCCAGTTCCAGGGGATTCGATGCCCTTTTCTAGCCCACATGGGCACCAGGCAGTTCATGGTACACATATATACAACACACATATATGCAAGCAAAACACTCATACAGATAAAATTAAATAAATCTAGATTTTTAATCTAAATCCACTAAGCTCTTAGATGACAGTCATTTACTTTGCCCTTAGACCAGTCTTACTGGAGATGAAGACTAGTGAGGCCTCTACTGATCTTTGAACCAGAGCTGTCAAGTTGTCTAGAAACAAGTCTCTAAGTGGCTGACTGAAAGACAGTACCCAGTTGAGTGGAAGTGGTGGTGGACGCCTTTAATCCCAACACTCGGGAGGCAGAGCCAGGCCGATCTCTGAGTTCGAGGCCAGCCTGGTCTACAGAGTGAGTTCCAGGACAGCCAGGGCTACACAGAGAAACCCTGTCTCTAGAAAAAAAAGAAAAGAAAAAGAAAAGGGGGCGGGGGAGAAAGACAGTACCCTCCAAACATTCAAATAAAAAAATGCTGCCTAGTAAGTTAAGCACACACCCCCTTTTTTTTGGTTTTTCATTACAGGGTTTCTCTGTGTAGCTTTGCGCCTTTCCTGGACTCACTTGGTAGTCCAGGCTAGCCTCGAACTCACAAAGATCCTCCTGGCTCTGCCTCCCAAGTGCTGGGATTAAAGGAGTGCACCACCACCGCCCAATTAAGCCCCCTTTTTAAACTTCTAAACAGGTAAAATAAAATTAAAAAGGGGATACAATGCTTTAAATATGTGGGAAGGAGCAAAGATGAACAGTTGGTACTTCTCTTTATGTAAAAAAGCCTGTTCTGAAAATCCTAGCCATGTCCAATACTACAAAGGAAAGCAATAAGGAATGGGCCTTTATTTGGCTGAAGTGCTAAAGAGTAAAGCATTCTATGGAAATAAAACACTGGAAGGAACAGCAACTAACATAAAATAAATTACAAAGAAGGGAAACTACAGAAATGGAGCTATTCAGCCAACTTCTTCACCTGCCTTCCCTAGTCTTCCATAAATAAGCCTTGGATTTAGGGTCTTAGACTGTGAAAGAGATTTTGAATGACAAGTAGAAATGGGAAAGATAAAGCGAAGTTCTCAAACCCTTAAAGCACACTCTCAGTATCATAACATATCCCTCAGATACAGGAGCTATAACGTTCTTAAACCTTGAAATGTGTACTCTCAGTATCATAATGTACTCCTCAGACATGGAACCTGTAACAGAAATGTGCTGCTCTATTAGAGAACAGACTCGAAACTCTCCAAGCCAAATAATAAAACAGAAACTCTAATTAGCATTGTCAGCCAAGCCACCTAGGACATAAGCCTAATGACATGACTAGGCCTCTGCTCCCACTAACTTAGAAATAAGGACATACCTGTAAATATTCCTTAAAATGGAATCCAGACATGACAGTACACATATGTAATCCTAATGAGACCAGGGGTTAAACAGATTCCTGGGCAGGCAGAAGGATACGAGGGGCCATGGGCAGGTAATCAAGTTGGTGAATTTTCAAGATAGCCAGCTTCTTCCTCACCCTCCTGACTTGAGATCAAAGCCTGGCAGCTTCAAACTGAAGGACTTGTAGGCTTCTGTCTCCCATCAACAGGCCTCCTGCTGATGGACTGGCTCAACAAGTTCAAGGCCTTGTCAAACTTAACAGTTGGACGCCAATCAACCATCCTATCTGTCTCCAAACTGACCAACCCTGAATTAGGGGAGGAAGACTTTTCAGTCTTAAAAAACTGAGCCTTGGAGAAGCGACTGGAATTTTCAGCTTTCCTGCTCCATCTGCTTTACAGAGCATCATTCTCTTTGTGTCTGCTGCATGTGTGTGTTTCCTCAGCCCCAATAAACATGTTTCTTTAAAAAAAAAAAAAAAAAAAAAAGGACATAGAATAGTCTCTAAAAAACGTGTAAGAGTATTCCATGAAGATCTTACATACCATTCTATCTGAAATTTAATGTTAAAAGTATCATTCTTGCCAGGCGGTGATGCCACACGCCTTTGATCCCAGCACTCAGGAGGCAGAGGTAAGTGGATCTCTGTGATTACAGGCCAGCCTGGTCTACAAAGTAAGTTACAAGACAACCAGAGCTGCTACACAGAGAAACCCTGTGTGGTGGTTTGAAAGAAAATGGCCCACAAAGGGAGTGGCAATATTCAGAGGTGTAACCTTGTTGGAGGAAGTGTGTCATTGTGGGGGTGGGGTTTGAGGTTTCTTTTGCTCAAGCTTCTCTCAATATGACAGTAACTCAATTTCCTGTTGCCTGCCTAGGAAGATGTAAGGACTCCCAGCCCCAGCACCATGCCTACATGCATGCTATCATGCTCTCCACCGTGATGATAATGGACTGAACCTCTGAAACTGTAAGCTGCCACCACAATTAAATGTTGTCCTTTATAAGAGTTGTTGTGGTCATGGTGTCTCTTCACAGCAATAAAAACCTAACTCAGATACCCTGTCTCAAAAAAAAAAAAAAGTATCATTCTTTATGAGTGAAATATAATTCCCTTCATTAGTCAATACCATCAACCAGATCCATAAAAGGAAAAAAATAAAATACTCTAAACTTCAATAAGAAGGAAACACACTACATACTATGTACATAATGGAACCACAGTGATTAAGTCTGGGAATCTTAAATTCAGAAAGCTGCAGGGTCAGGTGCTTAATGAAGAAATTAAAAATAACAGTTTAGTGCCCATGGAACTATGTTATAAAGTTCTATGTAGTTGAAGAAAACAGAGAATACAAGAAATAGCATTCCACAGAACCAGGGAGGCTATATAGCAGGGGGACCCTAGGATGGCTTATAGTAAGTTTTGGTTTTACTCAATCACTGGGCAAGCCTCAGTGAAACATTTCACTATTAGGATAAGAATTTATACTATATCAAGCTGATAGTAGATAGATAAATAAATAAATAAATAAATAAATAAATAAATAAGAAAAAGAAAAGAAATAGCATTAACACAAGCATTGTTCAGATCCAGTTCAAGCTGAATGATGTGGTGGTGGTGGTGGTGGTGGTGGTGGTGGTGGTGGTGGTGGTGGTGGTGCACACCTTTCTTTAATCCCAGCAATCGGAAGGCAGAGAGTTCAAGGCCAGCCTAGTCTACATATGGGTTCCAGGATAGCAAGGACTGTTCCACAAAGAAACTTGTCTCAAACAAAAAACAAAAACAAAAGAAAAAAAAACCAAAAAACAAAAAAAATAGATCTAGTTCAAAGTACTGGGGGGGGACGACGACATAGAATCCAAAATCAGTACCAATCACTCAACAAATATTTGCTCACTTTTTTTTTTTATAGCAGATATTCCAATAGGTACTTGGGTCCAGAATGTCAATATATTCTTAAGAACTCAAAGGTGAAGCTGGATACACACCTGTGATCCCAGCATTAAGAGGTGAAGGCTAGAGGATTGGGGACTGAGACCAGCATTGGCTATCAGACTCTATCACAAAACAAAACAAAACAAAAAAACAAAAACAAAAAACAGAACTCAAAAGTCTAGTGAGGAAAACAGTATTTAAGTTCAGCCACATAATAAAAAGAAAAAGATCACTGGTAAAAAGAAGATTATTTTTATATATAAATAAGTCAAATATATTTGGGCCTGTTTTTCTTTTCTAAAATGGCTTTTTACTGAATTCAGAGTTTCTCCAATTTGGTAAAGGTGATGGAGGACATAGACTACGCCTGCTGACTTGCCCACTGTGTCTGTCTGGCATAGCACCTTAATTACAGTGGTATTTTGCAGGAAAAAAAAAAAAAAAGTCACATCAAAAGAAAGAAATGTTAACCAACAAATTCATTTCTACTTGGGTCAGATTTTTTTTTAACATTGAAAGGATCATAAAAAAAAACTGCTCATTTTCTGTGTTCTTTGGAGGGTTTTTTGTTGTTAACTTTAATTTCAAGCTTGAGACAAGGAACTGCAGACTGAGAGTTATAAATGATAACCTTGGGATCAATTACCTGGGTTGATTCCTAGCTCCACCACTTAATAGCTGTGTGTCCTTGAATAAATGACTTAAACTCTGACATCTTCAGTTTCCTCATCTGCAAAATGTGGAGAAAGTACCTATCTCAAAGGGTTATTGCAAGAATTCAATATAACACATATAAAATCAACACATTCAAGAACATATTCTAGCCTAGCACAATGGCTCTCAATGTAATCCCAGTCAGTATTCAGGAGTCTGAAACCAAAGGGCCAATAAATAGTTTCAATCCAGCCTGGGCTCTATTAGGGAGACAGTTTTGTTTTGTTTTGTTTAAATCATTTTCTTTCAAGACAGAACAGTGTAGAAGGAAGTTAACTGTGTTCATGGAAAAGATAAAGATCAATCCAACACTTGGCCCATCTATGAGAGAGAGAAGGGAGTATGAAGGGGACAGAATGAGATACAGGGTCTTTGGTAACATTTTCTTTCTTAGATGATGAGTAAGTTAATATTTATTATTGCTCACCATGTTTTATGTCTGAAATATTTTATACTTAGAACTAAACTCAGGACAGGGAGAGAGAGCCTCAGTTGGTAGAGTGCTTGCATGACATGAGAAAGGCCCTAGGAATAACCTCCAATCCTGAAATAAAAAATTCTCAATTCAAATACATCTAATCCATGTAACAGGCACTATTTATCTGGACAATATAAACTATCTGGTTATAGTGTTGAGTTTTTGTTGTTGTTACTTTTTTTTTAAGGCAGGATTTCACATGACCATAGCTGACTCCAACTAGCTATAGAGCTGCTAACTTTGAACTCATGGTTCTCCTGCCTCTCTATACACACACATGTGGTAATATATTTGTAATCTAAGAAATAAAGCTTGTCTGAAGATCTCAGAGGACAGAGTTAGCCACAGAGGTCAGGCAGTGGTGGCACACACCTTTAATCCAGGGAGGAAGAGGCAGAGATCCATCTGGATTTCTGTGAACTCAAGGCCACACTGGGCTACATGAAATCAATACAGTATAGAAGAGAAACAGCCAGGCAGTGGTGGCTCACACCTTTAATTCCAGCACTTGGGATCACACACCTTTATTCCCAGCACTGGGGAAGGTTGATGCAGGAAGTGATATGGCTGGGCAGAGAAAGGAATATAAAGTGGGAGTAGACAGAAATTCATTCACTCTCTTGCAGAGGCTGTCAGGCTGAGGAGTTGGTGAGGTAAGAGGTGGTGGCTGTGGCTTGCTCTGC